>NC_140183.1:28462777-28712777 GCF_963971535.1 Notolepis coatsorum
ATCCACACGCACACACTCACTTTAAACAAACACACTGTAGCACCCACTCCACACACTTATAGCACACACCCACTTTAAACAAACACACTGTAGCACCCACTCCCCACACTTTATATTTATGGATGAAGGATTGCACTACAACTCGTACACCTTACTGTAAATTGTACCTAAAATTGTACCTCATCCCATTTCTGCTTTGCACTAGATAGTACTGTACATTAGTACACTGCATAGTATTGTGTATTGTATATTATATGGTAACTCAGAACATTGTACATATGTCTATACCGAACACTGTGACCTCATTTTCTTCTTCTAAATTCATGCTATATTATGTTATTATGTTATTTGATACTATCTTGTCTAGCACAGTCTCTGGAGCGTAACAGTAAGAAGCATTTTGTATGAAAGTATTCTGTACTTCTGTATGACAACTATTAAAGAACTTGAACTTGAACTTGATATTTTCACATCCCGTGGGATCGCGTGTTCCGTCCACTTTTAATGTGTAATGCGAGTCGCCTACTTCTTCCACTATAGCCTCAGTCACCACACTGCTAAGTGTACTTATAAGTTCATGACAAGTGTATGTGGCGTTTCGAGGGATAGTTTTCACTATGTCAGCCAATTCTGGGTCCTTTTTAATTGTGTAGTCCAATAAGGACAGGAAAAGACCACTTCCCCCCTCAGACATGTCACCAAAAGCATCTAGGTTTCCACGTAAAGGCAACTGGTTTTCTACCAGAAACCCGACAACATCCACGAGAGCCGAGAAGTAGTACCTGTTCCTTCGTAGCTGGTCTGTGTTGACAAGTGTCGAAATCTCCTTGCCGGTATTGCCGTGAAGAAGCCTTAGGTGCGCGTGCCCCAGCCAACCATTTTCGTATATATCCATTTTATTTGTATGTCCGTCTCCAAGAAGTGATTATTATATTTTACCTGAGTCTGACTCTATCTTTGACTTTCGCGCTCACTGACCTCACTCAAGTCACGCCCTACCCATATCAAAATCAATTCAAATGCAGTCACTCCCTACCCGTCAACTCAACGTGACCAATAATAACGCGTGCGTGAGCCATGGCGTGAGATCAAACATACACTTCCTTTAAGACTTTTTTTGTTTAATTTCGTTTAATAATAGGCTAAATAGCCTATTTATAAAGGAAAACATCTGACTTTTACTATAATAAAAAAATAATTATGTTTAATTATTTTATTTTTTTATAATAATTGACCATGCCGGTTGGAGGGGCACAGTGCCCCATCTGGGGGGGCATGGCCCGCGAATGCCCCCCATGGCGCCGACACTGGGAGGTTTCCAGCAGGGGGCGGAGTGGCAGTGGTGGCAGGTGGAGCAGTGGAGAGAAGCAAGCAACGAGGAAGAGGGAGTTACCTGGAGGCGAGGGGAGCAGGAAGCTCTCTTCGGCATTGGACTTGGCCGTGAACGGTCGCAGCCACAACGGGCGTGTGCTTTGGAATAGCCCCGTTGAAGAAGTCAGTGAAGGAGAGCCCCGTCGGAGTGAGCGGCGGGTGATGAGACATACTTGCTAGTGACGGGTTATCCTAGAAGTATCAGCGATAGTGTGTGAGTAAGAGAAACCGAACCCAAGGACTAACGTCTAGAGCTAACGAGACTAACGTCTAACGTTATCGGGTTATAGTAGTTACTGTGTGCGGTATAGTAGTATGCTGCTAACGGCTCCGTCTGACTTGAGTAGACTACCGGGCGTGAAGCGCTGAAGAGACCGGTGGTATAGCCAGCCACGTTGCGTTAGCAGTGTAACCGAATAGCAGGAGGGTGCGTCGAGACCCAAAGCTTAGCTGTGTTTAAGGTAGCCAAAGTATTAGCTCGCGCGACAGAAGCAAGCCAGCAACAGCAGCGGTGGACGTTTCCCAGACGGTACAGAGGACACCATACAGCAAGCTCTGCCAGCTAACCACTGCCTGCTGTTCGCCCAGCCTGCTGGCTGTGCTCGCGGATCGCCGACGCCATCTTGTCATCCGGACTAGCGGTGACAAGAGTGGGTCCGCCATCTTGGCTAAGTACTAACAGTACCACGTGTATCAACAGCAACGTCCATTGAAGTGAACGCTAACAACCAGTGTCTAAGGGGTACCCCGAACAATTTAAGCCGGCTTAGGTTAGGTTTTCTTTGGTAACGTGGGTCCACATTTACTTGGTTTATTTGGTTATTTCTTTATTTGTTTGTGTGATTCTTGAATTCCCAATGTGTCTACATTTTATGCCTGGGTTCCCCCAGTATAAGCGGGGTGTTTTAATGTATTGAGCACTAGGTGCCTATGGTGGGGAGAGCTTCTCCTACCTTGATAACAAGAGCACCCGGTGCCATATATTAAGTATTAACGTTGTAATGTATAACCTGCCCAGGCTTCACTAAAGTAGACCTACAGATGTGGGACTGGAAAACGAGGCGTCTACCGCCGGTAGCAAGCTAGATGACGCTAGATGACGTCTTTTTAAGCTGCTCTGCCTGGTTCAACCAGTAGGGGGAGTCGAGTTACACGGTGGAGAGAGGGAGCTATTCTACAATCTGTGTGTGTGTGTGTGTGCATGCGACACTAGTCTTGGACATATTATTTTGCAATGTAATGCTTTTCTGTAGATTATTTGACTGTCATTGGTACAGTAATGGTGTGGTATTTTCGATTAACGTGCGTTTTTTATGGATAATCATCTAGATACTCAGATACAGTGCAGTATTATTCTTTACGAGACAACCCAACGTGCTGGCACCGAAGACCCGCCCTACTCTGCCTCTGATTCGCAGAATGTGGCTCTAGTTAGGCTCTGGTTGGGGGAAATGTAACTGGCCCGTCGATTATTATTGTGATCAGGCTGTCCTGTGGATTTCAGCTGTCGCTGTACTGAATTTACTGGTAAATTAACTTAGGTTTAACGTTAGTTTGTTTACTACAGTTATGTAGTCAACCAAGGTAACGTTACAGTAGCAACTGCTCAAATAAAGCTGTATCCACATTGCTGTCAAGTTAACGTTATGGTCTCTCGAAAATTGAATGCGACCTCAAGGCTTTTCAACACTGGCAGCGTAATATTAGTTAACGTTCATTTAGCAGGATGTAATGTGTAACGTTTAATCAACGTGAAATGGCCCTGAATACATCATATAATGTGTTTCCCAGCTGCTTATATTGTAAGTGTATGCCCAAAAATATATATCACTATGAATTGAAAATGGGGGACCCTGATGTAAACAAGACTAAAGTCTTTCTCTGGTCTGTGCATCCCCTTAACAATTGTGTGTATTGAGCTGTACTGTATTGTACTCATTCTGCAATCTGTTAATGACATTTACATATCTGTAGATACTATATCTATATCTGTACATCCCTTACCTACTCTTACTAGTTACGCTGCTGGCCAGTATGACTTACTACCATATAGTGTCTTTATACCTGTATCACTGTACATATTAATACTATATCTATATCTGTACATATCTCTTACCTACTCTTACTAGTTACACTGCTGGTCAGTATGACTTACTACCATAGTGTCTTTATACCTGTATCACTGTACATATTAATACTATATCTATATCTGTACATATCTCTTACCTACTCTTACTAGTTACACTGCTGGTCAGTATGACTTACTACCATAGTGTCTTTATACCTGTATCACTGTACATATTAATACTATAACTATATCTGTACATATCTCTTACCTACTCTTACTAGTTACACTGCTGGCCAGTATGACTTACTACCATAGTGTCTTTATACCTGTATCACTGTACATATTAATACTATAACTATATCTGTACATATCTCTTACCTACTCTTACTAGTTACACTGCTGGTCAGTATGACTTACTACCATAGTGTCTTTATACCTGTATCACTGTACATATTAATACTATATCTATATCTGTACATATCTCTTACCTACTCTTACTAGTTACACTGCTGGTCAGTATGACTTACTACCATAGTGTCTTTATACCTGTATCACTGTACATATTAATACTATAACTATATCTGTACATATCTCTTACCTACTCTTACTAGTTACACTGCTGGCCAGTATGACTTACTACCATAGTGTCTTTATACCTGTATCACTGTACATATTAATACTATAACTATATCTGTACATATCTCTTACTAGTTACACTGCTGGCCAGTATGACTTACTACCATAGTGTCTTTATACCTGTATCACTGTACATATTAATACTATATCTATATCTGTACATATCTCTTACTAGTTACACTGCTGGCCAGTATGGCCACTACCATAGTGTCTTTATACCTGTATCACTGTACATATTAATACTATAACTATATCTGTACATATCTCTTACCTACTCTTACTAGTTACACTGCTGGCAAGTATGACTTACTACCATAGTGTCTTTATACCTGTATCACTGTACATATTAATACTATATCTATATCTGTACATATCTCTTACCTACTCTTACTAGTTACACTGCTGGCCAGTATGACTTACTACCATAGTGTCTTTACACCTGTATCACTGTACATATTAATACTATATCTATATCTGTACATATCTCTTACTAGTTACACTGCTGGCCAGTATGGCCACTACCATAGTGTCTTTATACCTGTATCACTGTACATATTAATACTATATCTATATCTGTACATATCTCTTACCTACTCTTACTAGTTACACTGCTGGTCAGTATGACTTACTACCATAGTGTCTTTATACCTGTATCACTGTACATATCTCTTACTAGTTACACTGCTGGCCAGTATGGCCACTACCACAGGAGGAAGAAGACCGACATACAGCCCCTGTACATCGACGGGGGATGCGTGGAGAGAGTCTCTGTCATCAATATGTGCACTATGGTTTACTTTATTTACCTGTTCTATGGGTTCGTCAGACATGAAAATGGGGGACCCTGATGTAAACAAGACTAAAGTCTTTCTCTGGTCTGCATCCCCTTAACAATTGTGTGTATTGAGCTGTACTGTATTGTACTCATTCTGCAATCTGTTAATGACATTTACATATCTGTAGATACTATATTTATATCTGTACATCCCTTACCTACTCTTACTAGTTACGCTGCTGGCCAGTATGACTTACTACCATATAGTGTCTTTATACCTGTATCACTGTACATATTAATACTATATCTATATCTGTACATATCTCTTACCTACTCTTACTAGTTACACTGCTGGTCAGTATGACTTACTACCATAGTGTCTTTATACCTGTATCACTGTACATATTAATACTATATCTATATCTGTACATATCTCTTACCTACTCTTACTAGTTTGCATCCCCTTAACAATTGTGTGTATTGAGCCGTAGCCTACTGTATTGTACCCATTCTGCAATCTGTTAATAAAATTGTCATTCATTCATCACTATTTTATTTCACTGTAAAAACATAAGTTTTATCTATTCTATTCTACTATTTTATTGCACTGCACTATTTTACTCTGTCTATTTTATCTTACTATTTTTATTATTGTCTATATCAGACTTTTTAAAACTAATTCCACTATCCATGTTTGATGATCCAGTTAATTATATTGACTTGTTATATTGTTGGGAAGTGAGTCAAGTCTGCCTGAATGTTCACTGTTACAGTAGTTTTGCCTTTGAGAAACAATGGTTCAGGCAGACTTGACTCACTTCCCAACCCCCAAAATATAACACCTCTGTGTATACAGTGGGGGGTTGGCTTTGTGTGGAGAGATCAGTGACACAGAGTCATCAGACACCATCCCATCTGGAGAGCCACGAGCAGGCCGCTAATAGAATAGAATAGAATAGAATAGATCTTTATTGTCATTGTTACAGTTGTTACAACGAAATTTAAAATGCAGCCCTAGGTGCTAGTAAAAATATAAAAACACAGTCCTAAACAAAGTATTAAATATAAAAACAGGAGTAAGGCATAAATAACATAAACAGGGGGGTATAAAAGATAATTGCACTATCCCTTAATGTTGTGTGTGCGTGGGGGGGGGGGGTGCAAGGGAGACAATTTTATTAACAGATTGCAGAATGGGTACAATACAGTAGGCTACGGCTCAATACACACAATTGTTGATTGATTGATTGATTGAAAAGTTTATTAACAGATTGCAGAATGGGTACAGTACAGTACAGCTCAATACATACAATTGTTAAGGGGATGCAGACCAGAGAAAGACTTTCGTCTTGTTTACATCAGGGTCCCCCATTTTCAATTCATCATAACATATATGACATACAGATAGACAGTACTGCTACATCTATACATTTATGACATATCAGATTTGCAAATACAGTACTGTTTGTGATACAAAAGTGTCCAGAAAAGGAGTGTATATACATTTGGCGTAGAAACTGTACAAAGTCAAAGACTTTGAAGTTAAATGATCTTGTGGAATCTAAAACGGCACAATTAATGTATAAAGCAAAAAGTCATGCACTTCCAAGAAACATTCAAGAATTGTTCTTTGATAGGGAGGCGGGTTATAATCTGAGGGGAGAACACAATTTAAAAGTGCTAAATGTACGCACTACCATGAGAAGACACTGCATCTCGATATGTGGAGTGAAACTGTGGAACAGTCTAAATGTGGTGCTAAAGAAATGTCCAAACATGAGACAATTCAAACTGATGTATAAGGAAATGATGTTCACAAGGTACAGGGATGAGGAAGGGACTTGATATTCACGGGTGTTTACATTTGTATTTTATTTCTTTCATGTTTTACATATATAGTTTTTGTTTTTTTGTTTTGCATATATATATATATATTTTTTTTTATGTTTTAAAATAGTACACTCATTTGAGTAGTGGAAAAGGGGTAGGATTAAATAAGTGTATACTTCTTCCTACTCCTTTTCGAACATGTAGATTGAGTTGTGTTTTGCTTTTGTTATTGTTTGTTTGTATTCATTGCATGTTCGAAATAAAGATATCAAATCAAATCAAATAGACAGTACTGCTACATCTATACATTTATGACATATCAGATTTGCAAATACAGTACTGTTTGTGATACAAAAGTGTCCAGAAAAGGAGTGTATATACATTTGGCGTAGAAACTGTACATTGGAGGAGGTTGGTTGGGTGGGGTGGGGTTGGGTGGGTTGGGTGAGGGCTGTACATTGGAGGTGGGGGGGGGGGGGGTTGGGTAGGGGACACACACACATTTTACACTGTGCATTGGAATGTTGACAAAGCCTTACTTGGTCATTTACTGTACAACTAGGTTAGGACATTTGTAGGGGCCAGTTTCGAATTGCAGTCTCACGTAGGTGTTTTTTGAGAGTGTTTTTGAAAGTGGGTAGCGATTCACATTCCTTTACAGCTTTAGGTAGGGCGTTCCACATTGATGTGGCATAATTGCGAAACGTGTTTAGTCCCTTGTTTGAGCCGAATCTGGGTTTTACATGATTTGTGGAGCTCCCTCTGGTGTTGTGATCGTGGTATTCACTGACCTTTGGGAAGTATTTTGACATGTACATGGGTACCTTGGTCGCGTAGTGTATCTTGTAGACCAGGCCCATTGCAAGTTGCTGTACTCTGTCGTCTACTCTAAGCCATCCTAGGTTGTCAAAGTGGGCAGGGGTGAGGTGGGTTCTAGGAGTCAGGTCAAGTAGTAGTCTGACTAGCTTGTTTTGAGATGTTTGTAATTTGTTTTTTAGTGCCTTTGAGGTGCTTTGGTACCATGAGGTGCAAGCATAGTCGTAGTACCCTTGAATGAGTGCTCCTGCTAGAGTCTTCAGGGTATTCTTGTTTACCAGAGAGGAGATCCGGTACAAGAATCGCGTTCGTTGGTTGACTTTTTTTATTACATTGGATGCCATTTTGTCACAGGAAAGATTAGCCTCTAGGATGGAACCCAGGTAGGTAATTTCATCTTTCCTTGTGATAATATTGTCACCCACTGTAACCGAGAAGCCGTCGGTCTTGCTGAGTTTGTTATTTGAACCGAAGAGAATGGACTCTGTTTTGCCCATGTGTAATGATAGTTTGTTGTCGGCGAGCCATATGCAGATTTTGCCTAGTTCCGAGCTGAGGGCTTTTTCAACCTGTAACTTGTTCTTGTTTACATCAGGGTCCCACTGTCTGGAAATATAGTAAAATTATTGAAGGCCCCTCACAACCAACTTGTGCACATGCCTTAGGCTGCCAAAGATAAAAACTAGGAGTTTACATCTGTAGCCTAGCTGTGAGATCCAATGTAATAAAAAAAAGTCTGCTACGTCTTGCTATGTTGTGTTTCAATACAGTGGGTACAATACAGTACAGCTCAATACACACAATTGTTAAGGGGATGCAGACCAGAGAAAGACTTTCGTCTTGTTTACATCAGGGTCCCCCATTTTCAATTAATCATGACACTGCGGTGGCCAGGAGCGCGCAACAAGATGGTATACATTATGGTATATGATTTATGAATAGTATATTCCACTATAGCAGTATATGGTGTGCTGTACATTTGAATCTAATCTAATTTTGAGAGTGCAAATGTAACAGTAAAGTGCAATAGTGATATACAATGAACAGGTGATTAAACTGTGTAAAATATATAAATTAGTACTACTGAGTAATAGTGCTAATCACTACTCAGATGTATGTATAGAGTTGTAGTATAATACAGTGATACTCACTTTGGTTGAATGGAATCATTGACACAGATACCATCCAAATAGTAGTTATCTTGACTTTAATGTGGGTCTAACTTAAAAACACATGAACACACAGTGCACTCGCTCACACCATAGGTCACTTTAAACACAAAGGACACTTTAAGAAAATAACTTGTTGTGATTAATGCATAATATAGTTAGTAATAGCAATTATAGCATAGGGGCATAGCAGTAAAACTATATATTGTACATAGGACCCAGTGCCTTTAAGTAGTAGCTCAAAACCCCACTCTGTAGCTGATGGCGATGGAGTGGAAATAGTCTCCAGTTTGACAGGTATCTGCAACATAAAAAGAAAATAGCCATTAGAGAAGAGAACTGGGTATGGAAAATGATATAGATATAAAGAAGACACTATGGTAGTAAGTCATACTGGCCAGCAGCGTAACTAGTAAGAGTAGGTAAGAGATATGTACAGATATAGATATAGTATTAATATGTACAGTGATACAGGTATAAAGACACTATGGTAGTAAGTCATACTGACCAGCAGTGTAACTAGTAAGAGTAGGTAAGAGATATGTACAGATATAGATATAGTATTAATATGTACAGTGATACAGGTATAAAGACACTATATGGTAGTAAGTCATACTGGCCAGCAGCGTAACTAGTAAGAGTAGGTAAGGGATGTACAGATATAGATATAGGATATGTAAATGTCATTAACAGATACAGGATATACAGATTCATTCAATTTTCGAGAGACCATAACGTTAACTTGACAGCAATGTGGATACAGCTTTATTTGAGCAGTTGCTACTGTAACGTTACCTTAACATAACTGCAGTAAACAAACGTTAAACCGAAGTTAGCTTACCAGTAAATTCAGTACAGCGACAGCTGAAATCCACAGGACAGCCTGGTCACAATAATCGACGGGCCAGTTACATTTGAGTACAGCTGTAACAAAGTCCAATATGCCCTCGTTCATTAGATCCAAAGCATCAATTGCTTTTCCTCGACTCTAACGCTAGTTTAATAGCTAATGACTAATGGCTAAACAGCTGATTTTGTAAACATGAGGCAGAGTAGGGGCGGGCGCTGGATGGATATAATTCCAACTTGACTTTGCGCCTCCTGGCGGCACAAAACAGAAACCGCACCCACCCTAATAAAACCATTTGACGAGGGCCGTTAATGGGCGGCAGAGGGCGTTGGAACGGCGGTAGGAGGGACCTCAATTTGCAATGATGTAACTGTAATCGGGATCATTGTGTGTGTCTGTTTCTTTGAGTTCCATTTGCTATTCTAACCTCTGGGTAAATATTGTGACTGCATAATTATTTAACCCTTACACCCCATTTACAGAATAGCATTTGAAGGGTCTATACAGGTGGTCAAGGAAGGGTACTGCTTAAAGGGAAGCCCAATAATACTATTGAACTGACAGTCACTGGGTGTTGGAGGGCTGTCGGAGGTACTGAGGGAGTGAGGGTGTGTGGGGAGTTACTGCTGACCGCCTTGGAAGGCGAGGGAGACCAGAGTACCAATCCCCAGGTTAGTAAATCCTGGGCCCCATCCACTCCAACTGCAAGCCCTCCAGAACGACGTTCCGGGCCAAAGACGGGGGTACATATAGGTCCAATATTATAGTATCCTACTACCCAGTGTCTGTGTACTACTACTCCCACAAGCAGGGATAATCCACCCTTCTACATATGCTATTCGAGGGGCTACTAGGAAATAGTAGTTGTCGGAAATTGATAATAATCACAAGATACTGTACATTCAGACAGTGTTGGATCTAACTAAATAGATTTATATGGACACTTTTATGGAAAGTTCAAGTCTGGAGTCTGGACCACAAAGCTTCTCGAAGGGTAGGCTATACTCTGTCTTAGCTGGTTCGACAACAAACAACAACACGCTATAATGGCTAGCTGGATGCAGTCTGGACAGTGGATATATACATCACCAGTCTGGACAGTGGATATATACATCAACAGTCTGGACAGTGGATATACACTTTATCAAGCCCTCCTGGACCGCGTTTCAACTAAACAAAGTGAGTTGCGGTCTCTCTCTCTCTCTCTCTCTCTCTCTCTCTCTCTCTCTCTCTCTCTCTCTCTCTCTCTCTCGCTCTCTCTGTTAGAGTGATGCTGTGTTGTTGTTGAACTAACTAATTAATTTCGCCGCGGGTGGGGCATAATCACCCGGACAATGAATGGTAACTTGTTTAAAATGACAAGATATACATATGTGTTTATTATTGGATGGATCAGAGAGAGAGTGGAGTTTCTTTTGGATTTAAAAGAAGTGGATTATGGCTTGTTCAATATCTCGCCCAGTCTATGTTTGAATGAATGAATGAATGAAAACTTCATTTAACAGATTGCAGAATGGGTACAATACAGTACGGCTCAATACACACGATTGTTAAGGGGATGCAGACCAGAGAAAGACGTTTGTCTTGTTTACATCAGGGTCCCCCATTTTCAATTCATATTGATAGTTTAATAGCTAGCCTTGGCTCGTTTAACAATATGCAAAATATGTGTACAGCCCTGTACTCATACTGAAATTATTCTTGGTATATACTACACATACTACTAGGTCTGATCTTTTGCAGTTCCTTGTGTTTAACGAATCGATTCCACGTCGCGCTGTGTGTGAGTGAGAGAGAGAGAGAGAAAGAGAAAGAAGGAGAGATAGAGGGGGATACTAATTAATTCCCCCCCCCCCCCCGGAGAAGAATTCACCAGCCGCCACTGTGTTTAGGAGTAAAGACCAAGAGAATCACACAGGATCCAAGGTATCTGAACAATGTAATCATTGCACTTTCTAATATAGGTCAAAACAGAGGCTCGAGAGAAGCTACTACCCACAAGCCATCTGAATCCAAAATGAAGACTCTACTATCTGTACAATTATCACCGACTGCCCCATATACCCAAAATATGTTGACTGTTGTCATACAGACAAGCTCATGTTATTCTATATACTGGACTCATCCCTTCCATACAATATAGACAAGGTCTCTGTACTGTATGGTCATGAGTTTAACACATTGCCGCCCGACCACGAGTTTATACGTGCTTCGAATCCATGCGTTGTGGACAGAATCATGTATAAAGCCGTGGCAAGTTGTTATTGCTTTTATTCCATTTTAATAACCTGTTCAAGGTCGCTGACCGGCACTGCAGATCTACCCTATTCTGTGAATTCGAGAATGTGCAATACCGGCCAGATCCTCTTAGGGGCGCAATCGCTCCACTGCAGTATGCCCTGTGGCTGAAGGAATCAGCCTCTTTTTCTTTCCTTCAATGGATATTCCAGTAGCATTATTCTGGATCTACAGCCTGTATATTGGATTACGTTTCGGATCGCAGATTTCACCATGCAATAAGGGGATTTATCATCAGCCAATGGACATATCGATCTACCAGATGGTGATCGATAATGGGGAAATGCTCGGGGGCATCAGCCCCGACCACGGTAAGATCCCCTTCACGTAAATTACAGCCCCATCGGACACCGTTCTGATAGCCAACCAGGCGAACGGCCTATGTGGCTAGTTATACGAACACTGTTATTGGTAATCAATAATAATAAACGACATCCCCCGCCCCCCCCCCCCCCCCCCTTTCATGCATACATGCTTTGGGACAGTCCAGATCATATGCAGTTTTAGTTATTTCTGTAGCACGGAAATGCCATTGGATATAACGTTAGCAGCTATTAACCATTTATCTAGCTTTCCAGAAAATATACTAGCCCAAATCCGGTATAACGCTTATATTCACGGCGCTATAAAATGACAACCTATTGATGCATTTTTTTTCTTTAAGCCATTTTGAAGGGACGGTTTATGAACTCAATTGACAATGAGAATGGACAGATAGCAATACTATAAAGTATAGATTTTGCTCTATAAAAAACCACACGTTTGTTCACAAACCCTGGTCCTCTTGCCACTAATTAGACTAAGCCCAGTGGTCGCGAAAGTGTTAACACTATAGGGACCAGCCACGAGTTAACTCGTGTTTCGGTGCCATGCGTTGTGGACCAGAGCCACGAGTTAACTCGTGGAAAGTTGTTATTGTTTTATTCCATATTAATAATGCTATTAACGTCCCCGATCGACTTGCAGGACCTACCCACATATTTGATTTTCGAAACATGCAATACCGGCCAGATCCGCTTAGGGGCGCCATCGCTCCACTGCAGTATCATTGAGGGCGATTGAAAAAAAAATGTTTACTGTCTGTGGGCGTTTCATATGAGCCTCGGTCCCAGCCGAACATACTCCATCTTTTATCCCGTTACCGAAGGCAGATTTCAGCCTGGAATAATGGGATTTATGATCAACCAATGGACATATCGATCTACCAGATTCCGATGACTAATGACGAAATGCTGCCGGCGATCACATGGGCTGACGGTAGGATACTATTCCCCCAAATTACAGCTGGATTGGACATTGTTTTAAAACGCAACGTGATCGATCAGTGAAAATGGCTACGTGAACACACACTGTATTGCTAATCAATAATATTAATCAGCGTCCCCCGCCGCCCCCATTTCATCCATAGATGCTCTGTAATAGTCCGGATGCTACGCAGTTTGTTTTATTTCATTCGTATATATACAGCAGAAATGGCGTTTGATATAACGTGACTAGCCTTTAGCCTATTATCTAGCTCCCCAGAAAAAAGACTAGGCGAAAACTGCGATAAACCTTATATTCACGGCGCTATAAAATGACAACCAACCGATGGATTTTTATTTTCTTTATGCCATTATGAAGGCACGGTTTATGCACTCAAGTGACAATGAGAATGGACAGATAGCAATACTATAAAGTATATATATAGCTGTTAGAAAGTACATCGGTTTGTTGACAACGCTCGGTCCTCTGGCCTATAAATCGGCGCGGGACGCTGGTCATCAATGTGTTAATGTAATTGTTGTTTGTGGTTTTGATTGTATTGTTGTTGATGTGATTGTTGATATTTGCACATTATTGTTTATTTCTTTCTTATTATTTGTCAATGTTAATAATTCTCTGGACTGCTTTGGCAACATAGGTTATTCAAGTGTCATGACAATAAAGCTATTTGAGAGAGAGAGAGACAGACAGACAGACAGATTTTTTAAATGTTTAAACACAACTTTATTTTCACACTCAGCAATCAACAATACATCAGAATGTATAACGCAAAACACAGAACAGCAAATCAAATCAAGAAAAATAGAAGACAAACTTCACATCAGAACAGAGCCAAAAACCAACTCCAACCCCTCCACAGACCCACTTGTAACACCACATCATCTCAAACTCTGCTACATTGCTGGTCAACTGGTAAAAATGAATATCTGTTTGCAACCTTGCCTGTAGCATACATCTAAACAAGATAGTGGTATCTACCAGCACCGAATCCTCAATCTTTTTCCTCCTGCTTAGATAAATGGCAATTTTTGCCTGACCCAGCAGGAAGTTGAAGAGCTGACACTTTAACCTCCTCTTCCTGCTGTACCTGTACCCAAAAATAAACATCTCTCGAGTAAGATGTTCATCAAACATCACAAACATGCGGGTCAGGAACTTAAAAAAAACCAAGAGCCTGTCACACTTTAAAAAACAGTGAAAAACTGTTTCCCTCTCTGTGCAGAAAGGACAGGTGTCTTCAACATCAGAATTAATCACAGAGACAAAAGCGTTCACAGCAACTGCACCATGTAAGATTCTCCACTGTAAATCCCCAACTCTTTTAATTAACCGTGATTTGTACAGTGCTCTCCACTCAGGCCTCTGAGCCTCCTGCAGGCCCAGATGAGCTCTCCATTGTCAACCCTATCCTTCAGCCTGTTTTGATTCAACACTTTGACACACAGGTAATACATAACTTTGCCCACCATGGTGCTCAGCCTGCAATCAGCAGCACTGCTCACCTCTAACAGACAACCATCACATTTAAAAACAGGACTAAGTTTCACCCCAGAAAAAGAATCATTTTCAACAGGCAATAACTGACCATTACAATAATCAACACACATTTCCAGTTCATCATTAGTCAGCTGCTGTTTCCAGCCTCCCAGTAGGCGGCCCATCACCCTGACAGACCTTGTGCCCAGCTGTGAGGCCAGGCCGGCAGCATTATCAAAAAGGGGACCGCACACCTCCAGCACATTGCCCAATTGCCCCCCCCCCCCCCCCCCCCCCCCACTAAAAGGTAAAAAAAAAATATATATATATATATATAATTTTTTTATTTCTTTTTTCATACAGTCAACATATTCTTAAATAATAGCGCTGCCCGAGGCTGGGCATGATACAGTCAACATATAGCAAGAGAGAGAGCGAGAGAGCGAGAGAGCGAGAGAGAGCTCCCGTTCTACAGTCAATATACAGTGTTATCGCTGCACAGACCCGGCAATGCCCCTGACCCTCCACCAGAGCAAGGCCAGAGAGAGAGAGAGAGAGAGAGAGAGAGAGAGAGAGAGAGAGACACACATTGGAAAGAAACAACCCAAAACCAGAGCAAATTGAAATACTATTTGGCCCTAAACAGAGAGTACACAGTGGCAGAATACCTGAGCACTGTGACTGACCCAATACTAAGAAGATCCTTGACTAGGTACAGACTCAGCGAGCACAGCCTAGCCATCGAGAAAGGCCGCCATAGGCAGACCTGGCTCCCAAGCGAAGACAGACCCACTGCACACAAGATGAGGTGGAAACCGAGCTCCACTTCTTAACAACCTGCCCACTATACCAAGACATACTTCCCACAAATTGCAAACACCCAAAGAGACTTTGAAAACATGGACAATAACTCAAAACTCCCATACCTACTGGGAGAAATACAAGAATGTGAAATAAAGCCCATTTGAATTGAAGAGAGAGAGATAGATAGAGCATGTCTGTGTGTGTTAGAAAGAGAGAGATAGAGAGAGAGCATGTCTGTTTGTGTGTGTGTGTTAGAGAGAGAGCATGTATATGTGTGTTAGAAAGAGAGAGAAATATAGAGAGAGAGCATGTCATTTTGTGTGTTAGAGAGAGATATAGAGCATGTCTGTGTGTGTTAGAAAGAGAGAGAGATAGAGAGAGAGCATGTGTGTTTGTGTGTTAGAGAGAGAGAGAGCATGTATGTGTGTGTGTGTTAGAGAGAGCATGTATGAGAGAGATAAGCAAAGATGAGCCCCTAAAGGATATTCAACTTTTAATGGAAGAACAAAACAGAAGGAAAAGATAACTTCACAAAGGCAACATGAATATACATAGATCCAAAAGGACAAAGATCAACACTTAAATCCAAAAAGAGGGTCTATACCAGAGAAAACAAAGTAGCAAGGAGCCAATGGCCGACATCAGCTAAATAGGCTAACTGCAAATAGAGTAGCCAGGTACTGACACCAGGCCACACACCGTTAGCTACTACAACAGCTAGCCGGCCCGTTTGGCTGAATATAACATTAGCTACAACAGCTAGCCGGCCCGTTTGGCTCCTGAGAGAGAGAGAGAGAGAGAGAGAGAGAGAGAGATATCCACGGCGGGAATAGAATAGAGTGCATTAAAAACTCACCAAACGTCCAAGAGGATGGAGACAACCGCGTGGAGTTGACGAAGTTCATCTGCCGAATGACCGTCCTCTTCATCTTGGCATAACAATGCTGCACGCTCTCTCTCTAGGTTAGCTAACGCTAGTTAGCCTTTAGCTAAGCTAGCTACTAGCCGACATCATCATGGCTATCCCGACTGAACCACACGTTAGCAATCGATATTATAACGTAGCTAAAGCTAACTAGCTGTCCCTGCCTTTAGCTAAGCCGACATGGCTAGCCTGACTGAACTGTCTAACATGCAACAACTTTCATCTTCAGTCCATCTGCCGAATGACCGTCCTCTTTGTCTGGGCTGGCATAACTAAGCATAACCTCCAAAGCTGCACGCGCGAAATAGTCAAACGCAGCTGACGCACGCCGGCGTACACATGATGTAACCCCTCCCTTCGTTGAAACCAATAGTATGTCTGCTGCAGAGTCCCAGAGCTCCAATAGTGAGTATGTCTGCTGCAGATCTAGCCGCAGAGCCAGGAACAAGTCAAACACATTCTACAAACGTGTCTAATGTGAAATATATAAGCATATAAGCAAAACTAGATTTTAGGTCTGTGATGAAAAAGGGCCTCGCGGGAAGGGGGGCCTCGCAAAAAAAAATAAAAAAAATAAAAAGAAATTATAAAAAAAAAATAAAAATAAAAATATTTTTTTTATTTTTTTTTGTGAGACCCCCCTTCCCGCGAGGCCCTGTGCGACCGCACTGCTCGTACACCCCCTGAGGCGGCCCTGACCACACCGCTCCAGTATGGCTCGGGCCACAGGTCTCCAGACCAGATCAGCCGGTCCTGTCAGGAGTCTCTGAATGAAACGGAGCCTGAAAGCAGCTCCCCTACTTGCCAAGTTGACAAGCCCCTGTCCCCCTTCCTCCTTGGGCAGGAAAAGGACTCTGTGGGACCCAGTGCAACCGGTCCCAGAAGAAGTCCACCATCAACCCCTGCACCTTAGACAGCAGGTTCAGCGGCGGGTCCGTACACGCTAGCCGATGCCACAGCATGGAGGACACAAGATTGTTGATCCGACCTTTCAGCGACAGTTTCGGAAGAATCCATTTCCATCGCTTCAGCCGGCCCTCCACTTGCTCTACCACACCGTCCCAATTCTTGGAAGAAAGTACCTCATCCCCAAGATAAATCCCCAAGTACTTTAGGCCTCCCCTCTTCCATGTCAGGCCTCCAGGTAGCACAAGTCCATCAATTGGCCCTTTACCCACTGCTAAGGCCTCACTCTTCTGCCAGTTCACCCTAGCAGAGGAGAGAGTACTAAAAGCCATCACAGTTGATTGTACAATGTTAATGTCGTGCTGGGATTTTACCATAATCATGACATCATCAGCATATGCAGACAGTTTGAATTTTATGTCACAACCCGGAAAAGAAAAACCAGAAAAATTTGTCCTTAATCTGTGTAACAGCGGCTCTATGGCCAGACAGTACAACATCCCTGATAAAGAACAGCCCTGTCGTTCTCCCCTCTGAACCTCAAAAGGTGCACTTAAACCACTGTTAATCTTAAGTACACTCTCAATGTCTCTGTACAAGACCTGGTCATAGCTATAAGCCCAGAGCTGAAACCAAAAGCCTGCATTGCTTTCCACAGGTACTGATGTTCAACTCGGTCAAAAGCCTTTTCTTGATCTAGAGAAATCAGACCAAGGTCACAACCCAAAAAAACAGAGAGGTCCAAAATGTCTCGAATCAACGTAATGTTGTCAGATATCAACCTGCTGGGCACACAGTACGTTTGGTCCACATGGATTACCTGCTCCATCACCTTCCTCAATCTCATTGCCAGTACCTTTGAGAGCACTTTATAATCTGAGCAGAGTAAAGACACTGGACGCCAGTTCCTGATGTTCTGTAAGTCTCCCTTCTTGGGCTGGAGAGTGATGACCGCTCTCCTACAGCTCAGAGGCAGCCTCCCCTTACTCAGACTATCGCCGAGGACACTTAAAAGATCCTCACCAATCACAGACCAAAAAATCAACCGGGAGACCGTCTATCCCAGGCGCCTTCCCACTCTGCATGCTCTGCAAAGCCTCTAGCAGCTCTTGGCCTGACAGCTGTGCTTCCAGCTCTGCGCCGTCCTCAGATGAGACTCTAGGGAGGCCCTCAAAGAAGGACCGTGCCACCTCCGGCTCTTCTTGGTACTCAGTTCTATAGAGCTATTTGTAAAAACCAACCGCACACTGACGGAGGTCGGCTGTCTCATGCAGCATCTGCCCAGTGTCTGACCTCAAAGAGTGTAGAAGCCTCTTTGGCCATTCTTGCTCTCCAAACCAAAGAAAACGTGAGACAGAGCATCCATCTGGACCACGTTTTGAAAACGGGACCTAACCAGAGCGCCCCTAGCAGAGATGCCCAGCAGGTCACACAGAGCTGATTTTTTCCTTTTGAAAACTTCAATGTTCTCTTTCTCCAGTGGAGCCTGCCAACTCCTGCATCTCCATCACTTCTCTCTCCAGAGCTCTCATAGATCTGGCCATGTCTCTTGTAACATTGAGAGTGTACTGTAGGCAAAGCTGTTTAATATGTATTTTGCCTATAGTCAGCCCAAAAAGACCTAAAAGCATCCTTAAAACTATTGTCAGACAACAGAGAGACATTAAAGTGCCAATATGCACTTTTACACTTAAATTTCTTTTATAAAAATGGAACACTGCACAAGGGAGTGGTCAGAGAAACCCACCGGACTTATCGAACAGCTTGTGACCACACGTATGTGATGTTCAAAACAATACAAACGATCAAGCTTGGCTAACGATAAATAATTATCTCTGGAATGAGCCCAGGTATACTGCCGCTGATTAATGTGGAGATATCTCCAAATATCACACAGTTCAAGGGTTTCAACCAGTCGTATAAGACAGGCTTTAGAAGCCGCATGCGGCTCCTGATGATTCCTGTCTAACACCGGATTTTCAGTGCAGTTAAAATCACCACCCACAAACAGATACTCCTCACCACTACAAGCACTAAGAGTCTTTTTTAACTCATCCAAAAACAATAACCTTTCCAACCCCACTGTTGGAGCGTATACATTTACAAAGCACATCTTTATATTTTCAAATACAGCACAGAGTTTAAGCAACCTGCCTGGAATGATCTCATCAACAATACATGAAGCAGGTAGAAAATCTCTAGAAAAAAGAATGCCAACTCCCCCACTACTACTACTCTTATGACTGAAGAAAGCTCCCCCACCCCACTCCCTCTTCCAGTCAGATTCATTTTCAACCATACTGTGAGTTTCCTGAAGAAAAGTAACATTTAGCTTTTTGCCCCTGATCAGGCTGTACAGAGCAGCTCTCTTACCATCTTCTCTAGCACCATTAACGTTTAAAGACCCCAGTTTAAAGTCACACATGTTTAGAATACAGCAGCAACCAAACAATAACAAAAAACACATTAGGCCTATATATCATCAACACCATCAGCCTCCTCATTGATTTTTGCTCTGACTTTTGACAACATTTTCTTTAAGCGGAATCCCTCTTGGTGAGAGAAAAAAGGTTGCCCTGCCTCCTCACCGCTCCTCATATGTATTGTGACAGAATCATGAAACTTCCTTAAATCAGGGGGGAAAAAACCTCCAATTTAATCGGTTTTCCTTTTGTATTTTTCAAAAAAGTTTGTATCTGTTCGAAAGAGAACTCAGGCTGTGATAAATCACTCAAGAGCTCATCCTCCTCTTCCTCACTTCTACTACTACTGTTCTGTGACTGTGTGGCCTGTTCTTTATTTCGTGTGCTTTTCCTTGTTTGAGAAACAAGTAGCCCTCGAAGAAGCCCTGCTTTTACTTTTCCATACAACCTTTGAATACTCCATCTCTGACTCATCTTCCTCAACCAGTACAGACTCCGCTATCTTGGTTGCGGTATTTTCCAAATCCTCTCTCACTTCAACCTGAATATCACTGTTCAAATCAATTAGCAGATTCCCCTGAATAGTGCTGACGCTTTGAGCCTGCACAACATTTCCCCCGCTCTCTCCACTGTGTACTTGTGCTTTTGCAATAATTGCATCTGGCCGCTCACTCACAATTGTTTCCGCTGCTGTGCGTTTAGCTACAGTGCGTTTAGCTACAGTGCGGGCAGCTGCCGAAGGCTTATTCGCTTCTGTCTGACTGCTATCAGCTGTCTTTGTAGCCTCAGCGCCAGCAGTCGGCTGTTCACCCATTTTCGCTGGGCACAAACGAATCAAATGCCCCGCTTCCCCACACCCAAAGCACTTCATTCTGCCTGAGCTCACATGAATGTCGTAGTCAAAATCGTCCAGCCTGAATTTGAAAACTAAACTCAGTTCCTCGTTTTTCTTTTTCAGAATCATATGTACTTGTCTCCTAAAAGACACGACATGTTTAACGTGTCGAGAAGTACCCCCGAGAGAGAACATTGTAATCAGTGAAACTAACTGCCCATGTCTTGACAATTCTTTCTCCAATAGTCCAGGGGGACATTCGAAATTATAACTCGTTTTGCTGGGTTCGGCGGAGTGACGAGTGGAAACACAGTAGTAAGAGTCTCCCGAATCACCACTCCACTTTCTACCATCTGATTCACTTTAACGGTAGAATCAGGGTGCGAACCATGGGGCAGCTCGGTGAGCCATTGGCTCCCCTATAATCAGACATCAGCTCCCCTGAAAACATGATTTGTGAATTTTTGGGGGGTCTCTAAAATACTGACAATAAATGCTATTTTTGCCATGCATTTCACATTTTTATATTTTACTATATTTTACTATATTTTTCACATTTTATTATATATACATTTTAGGATAATGTCAAAAGTTAAACGGAATATCAAAGAAGTAAGCCTTCTAACCAAACATGCAGATTTTGAGAATTGGGCAGACCATCAGGACTGATAATGTTGAATTGTTTTGCCTACTGGAGATGAGGAGTGACTTTTAATAAAACTGCAAGAAAAACAAATGTAATTCTCTCCGCGGCAGTGAGCTGGAGTCTCTCTCTCTCTCTCTCTCTCTCTCTCTCCGCGGGCGTCTCTCTCTCTCTCGACTCTCTCATTTCTATGCGACAGGGGAGCAGCCGCGCCGCCTCGTCTATGCTCTTCAAGTGTTGAATGTGCATTCCTCTGTGCGCTTCCGTGCGCTATAGTCGTCGGAGGTGTGTCTGGCCAGGCGCGCGATCCCGCTAGGAACCCGCGCGTGAAATTCGTGCGCGTTGCATGCGCCCGGGCTGTAACGGCCCGAACTCACTGCTCACGAACGAACACGGACGGACGGACGGGCGGCTGCCTCTTCACTTCCGCTCCCATGTTATCGGACGATAGTAGGCACACTGGCCGCGAGCGGGAGCGCGCCTCCCGAGTGGCTCGCGAGCGGCAAGCTATTTTTTCGCCTTGATCCTATTTGAGGCGGCGCGCCACGCGCATTGTCACAGAAATACAATTGAATATCTGCATTATTACCACAGATATAGATGTTGTTCAACCAGCTGTGTCTGTATCTGCAAATAAACGCCTTGAATGTTTGTCTGTATGTTTGTTTATACCTATAACTATTACAATGTTGCATAATAATAATAATAATAATAATAATAATAATAATAATAATAATAATAATAATAATAATAATAATAATAATAAGCTCTTGCTGCTGCTGGGGCTACACGCTGCTCTTTCAGGAGTACAGTCACACTGATCATCATTCTAAAATGACTGACTTCGCATATAGACTAGGCATTTACAGCTGTCCCAATGTAAATATGCCTTCCTCGGTGCGCTTCCGCACGCTCAAGTCGTAGGTCCAGTGTGCCTGACCAGGCGCGCGATCTCACGAGGGAGCCGCACGTGAAATTCGTTCGTGAGCAGTGAGTTCGGGCCGTGACGCTCCGAGCATACAGCTCACGAATGAACACGGACGGACGGACGGGCGGCTGCCTCTTCACTTCCGCTCCCATGTTAACGGACGATAGTAGGCACACTGGCCGCGAGCGGGAGCGCGCCTCCCGAGTGGCTGGCGAGCGGCAAGCTATTTTTTCGCCTCGATCCTATTTGAGGCGGCGCGCCACGCGCATTGTCACAGAAATACAATTGAATATCTGCATTATTACCACAGATATAGATGTTGTTCAACCAGCTGTGTCTGTATCTGCAAATAAACGCCTTGAATGTTTGTCTGTATGTTTGTTTATACCTATAACTATTACAATGTTGCATAATAATAATAATAATAATAATAATAATAATAATAATAATAATAATAATAATAATAATAATAATAATAATAATAATAATAATAATAATAATAATAAGCTCTTGCTGCTGCTGGGGCTACACGCTGCTCTTTCAGGAGTACAGTCACACTGATCATCATTCTAAAATGACTGACTTCGCATATAGACTAGGCATTTACAGCTGTCCCAATGTAAATATGCCTTCCTCGGTGCGCTTCCGCACGCTCAAGTCGTAGGTCCAGTGTGCCTGACCAGGCGCGCGATCTCACGAGGGAGCCGCACGTGAAATACGTTCGTGAGCAGTGAGTTCGGGGCGTGAGGGAAACGCTCTGAGCGGACTCTCCTCCGCACCTCCGCTCAAACACGCTCCACCATACACACGCATGCGCACAGAGAGAGAGAGAGAGAGAGAGAGAGAGAGAGAGAGAGAGAGAGAGAGAGAAGTGGAGCAGATTCCCTGAGTGGCACTGGCTGATTAATAAATCAGTGAGGGGGGGGGGGGGGGGGGGTGACACATTAGTGTGGTTATCAAAGTTTGATAGATCTCATGAAATATTAATTCAAGGATGTGAAGAGTCTTTCTGGTGTGACAGCAAACAGATGAGGTTTTAGCATGTGTGTGTATGTATGTACTGTATGTGCGTTCATTTACACAGGTGTGTGTGTATGTATCTGCATTCATTTACACAGGTGTGTGTATTGTGCATTGTGAGCATGTGTATTCATAAGGATGTGTGTGCACTGTGCATGGGTGGAAGTGTATGTGCATAATATAATTATGGTGTGCGTGTGTGTGTGTGTTTTCATGCAGATGTGTGCATACAGTATATACATATAACAGTATATGTGTGTGCACATTCATGCATCTGAATGGGAGTGAGAGTACTGTATGTGTGCATGTGCATGCACATATGTAAGTGTGTGTGTGTGTGTGCATACTATGCATATTACGCCTGCTACTGTATGACGCCTAAATCTCCCCAAGGGAATCAATAAAGGAATATCTTATCTCATTGTATACTATATGTGTGTGTGTGTGTGTGTGTGTGTGTGTGTGTGTGTGTGTGTGTGTGTGTGTGTGTGTGTGTGTGTGTGTGTGTATGTGTGTGTGAGCCACCGTTTGATGGGGATGAATGGATTGATTTCAGCCCCAATGTGTATACTTTCTATAATTTATTCATACAGTAGGCTATATACAATATATTGACTTTCTATGTTCATATATTGACTTTCTATGATATATTAACTTTCTATGTTCATATTGTGGCAGATATCACCCCCCCTCTCATGGATATGTGAAGGAAGGGAGATATTTTTGCCACGGAAGGAGTGCAAACAATTAGGTAGCTGATTTGGACTGATAGAACACACCTGTGCATCATTAGTTCACCCACATCTCACACACACCCCAGACACACACACTACAAATACACTAGGTTAGTGAGAGGTGAGTTGAGTGGAGGTGAGGTTGGAGTTGTTGCATTGAGATATACAGAGTTTTGTGAGGTGAGAGGTAGTGAGAGGAGAGGTGAAGGCGAGAAGGTGTTCATTGTGTACTGGACCCTAGACTGCATGGCTGAGAAACCCCCTTGTGTACTGACCCTGGACCGGACGACTACTCTGAGTATTGAACAATCCTTCTTGTTGTACGAGTTTTGTGTTTTGCCCATCTAACTATATTCTGCCTGAAATCAATAAATATTCTGGTCTATAGTCCGAACACCACCAGGCTTGTCACAATACTGTATGTTGACTTTATGTGTTCTATGTTTATATACCGACATTATACAGTATGTTCATATGTTTACTTTCAGATGTTCTTTTGCGTTGGTTGAAATCACACAAACAGAAATATGATGCAAGATACAATGTATGATAACATGCCTTCTTTTTTAAAGATTTTCTATTTACATTTTTAAGAATACTTTTTATTGCTACTATGTTTAGATGGGGGAGTTTCACAGCATCCTGTAACAGTCGTCGACAGGGCAACAGTCTGCCCAAGCGGAGGAATGTTCCCCTAGGATGATTATAATTATTGGGGTCTTATTATTGTACCACAAACCGGTCCATTGGAGCTGCTCAGCTGCTGTACAAGACTGTGGCTGTGCTAGGCAGTTTGAAGGCAGAAGCCGAAACATTTGGCTGCGGCATTTAAATGGACATCTTGTTGTGAAATGATAATAAAAAAGAGCATTGTTCCTGAGTGTGGTTCACACTGAAGTTCATTGGAGTCTCTTTGTTATGGAGTGCAAGCATCCATCACTGACTGACACTGTTACATGTGACTGTCCTGTATGTATTTATGTATATATGTATTTATTGTGGGGATTGGGAGGTGGGAGGGGGGCGTTTGATGTCTGATGTTTCATGTTGATGTCCCAGTGCTTATCAAACTGTACCGCAAACAATTACCACCAACCATTGTTGTGTGGCATTAAAGTATCTTGTTGTATCTTGTGAAGCCGGTTGAAGTAAAAGATTTATGGGTGGAAGATCAAATATATATATATAGGGACAGTCTGGATGAAACCATGTCCAACGACCTGTCCCTCCAGTGTTTCCCATGGTAAGACAGCAGAGTGCAATAATAGTCTAACCAGATATGCACGGTCGACCCAGCTCTGATGCTCACCGCAGCAGAGAATGACTAAATAACGTTCTATTTCACATTTTGAGAGCTAATGCTATGATTTCAACACAAAATATGCATGGCACATTTTGTCCACAAGACTGTGATGGTTTAGCACCATGGACAGAGGTCAGCAGCACCAGAGAGGCAGCTGAGACCAACTTAGCACTGTGGCGAGCTCCTCTACGAAGAGGTCAATTTTTTTTTATTCCACTGACACTTTAGCCAAGATCATTGTTTTAATCTTGATTGTTCTGTTCTTATGCCCTGTAAGGTGACCTTGGGTGTTTTGAAAGGCGCCTCCAAATAAAATTTATTATTATTATTATTATTATTATTATTATTATTATTATTATTATTATTATTATTATTATTATTATTATTATTATTATTATTATTATTATTATTATTATTATTATTATTATTATTATTATTATTATTATTATTATCTGATTTATATTACCAGCTCCTCTATGAAGAGGCCTATCTGATTTATGTTACCAGCCTATGAAAAGGTTTGCTCCAATACTGTATGCCACAATGACCCTGATATCTCATTGTATGGAGCATGATACTTATACTGTATATTGTTTGATGTACATAGTACTAAATGTATGAACAATTATTTGTATTCTACTGTCTTTCGTTTGTGGTAGTGTTCCTGTGCACCAAACGGTATGTCAGATCCTGTTGTCATTGTATAATGTGTGTCTCTGTGGATCTGTGGTTATTGATGTGTTCCTGCGTCAGTGTCACAATGGGCAATTGTATTAAAGACATCTTCCCCTGTGCTCGATGTAATTTGGCCCTCCTGGTAGACCCCCACGGTGCAGTGTCTAACACAACATTACCCCACGGTGCAGAGTGTCTAACACAACATTACCCCACGGTGCAAAGTGTCACAACATTACCCCACGGTGCAAAGTGTCACAACATTATCCCACAATGCAGAGTGTCTAACACAACATTGGCATATTAGTTGGAATTAGCTGCCAAACATTAGAGTCTTCTGTGATTTGAAGTATTTCTGAATACAGAATCATTTTGGCGTGGGGGGCAGGGGAGGCATGTTTGATTTACATACTAAAGCATTGGAGGGGACGGTTCAAAATCTAAATGTATTGGACATTTGTTTGACGGTTCACCCTTGCATGCAGACATACGTCAGTCAGGGAGTAGGTACGTTTTCGAGGAAGAGAAGACAATTGATTTATTTATAATTTTTGTTAATCTTTTGCCACATGGTGATAAATAGATGAGAACTAAGTGCAAACAAAAGAGGTAAATGGAGAAAAAGCTTTTTAAAGGTTTCTTCTGCTCAGTCACCCCTCTTTGCGTGACAAAATGCAGGAAATCATGTTGCTTTGTTTTCACTTTGCTGGAAAGATACTGGTGACGTCTATTTTAACCTGCACTAAATGTGTTCAAACCAAATTACACAACCTGCCTTTTGTGTTGCTATTAACACCCATTGTTAACACAATATTAACACATTATTAACACATTAGTAACACATTAGTAACATCTATGATGAGTTAGGGACAACTTGTTTTATTTCAACACATTGGTATCGGTCCGATGTCCAAAATTGTAACAGTGTATCCTCTAACTAGACCACTCGGCCATCCTGACAACTAGAATGTAGATTATTGGGATCTCACACTACAAGCTTCACTAGGTTCTGAGTTATAATTATTTCCGGAAAAACAGGTTGTCAGAAGTGGGATTCGAACCCACACCTCCATTCAGAGACCAGAAGCCCCATTGATATGGAAGGTTTTACCTTGAGTCTGGTGCCTCAGACCACTCTGCCATCCTGACAGCTGCAATGTAGATTATTGGGATCTCACACTACAAGCTTCACTAGGTTCTGAGTTATAATTATATCCGGGAAAACACCATGTCAGAAGTGGGATTCGAAACCACGCCTCTATTCAGAGACCAGAATGCCCATTGCTATGGAAGGTTTTACCTTGAGTCTGGTGCCTTAGACCACTCGGCCATCCTGACAGCTGCAATGTAGATTATTGGGATCTCACACTACAAGCTTCACTCGTTTCTGAGTTATAATTATTTCCGGGAAAACAGAATGTCAGGAGTGGGATTCAAACCCACGCCTCTATTCAGAGAACAGAAGACCCATTGCTATGGAAGGTTTTACCTCGAGTCTGGCGCCTTAGACGACTCGGCCATCCTGACAGTTGCAATATAGATTATTGGGATCTCACGGTATAAGCTTCACTAAATTCTGAAATGTCAGGATAATTAGTATGTCAGAAGTGGGATTCGAACCCACGCCTCATTTCAGAGACCAGAAGCCCCATTGCTATGGAAGGATTTTCCTTGAGTCTGGCGCCTTAGACCACTCGGCCATCCTGACAGCTGCAATGTAGATTATTGGGATCTCACACTACAAGCTTCACTCGTTTCTGAGTTATAATTATTTCCGGGAAAATAGGATGTCAGAAGTGGGATTCGAACCCACGCCTCTATTCAGAGACCAGAATCCCCATTGCTATGGAAGGTTTTAACTTGAGTCTGGCACCTTAGACCACTCTGCCATCCTGACAGCTGCAATGTAGATTATTGGGATCTCACACTACAAGCTTCACTCGTTTCTGAGTTATAATTATTTCCGGGAAAATAGGATGTCAGAAGTGGGATTCTAACCCACGCCTCTATTCAGAGACCAGAATCCCCATTGCTATGGAAGGTTTTAACTTGAGTCTGGCGCCTTAGACCACTAGGCCATCCTGACAGCTGCAATATAGATTATTGGTATCTCACACTACAAGCTTCACTAGGTTCTGAGTTATAATTATTTCCGGGAAAACACCATGTCAGAAGTGGGATTCGAACCCACGCCTCTATTCTGAGACCAGAAGCCCCATTGCTATGGAAGGTTTTACCTTGAGTCTGGCGCCTTAGACCACTCGGCCATCCTGACAGGTGCAATAGAGATTATTGGGATCTCACATTACAAGCTTCACTAAGTTCTTATTTGTCAGGATAAATAGTATGTCAGAAGTGGGATTCGAACCCACGCCTCCATTCAGAGACCAGAAGCCCCATTGCTATGGAAGGTTTAACCTTGAGTCTGGCACCTTAGACCAGGGGTTCCCAAACTTTTCAGGCCAGGGCCCAGAAAATAAGGCGTCAGAGAGCCGCGGCCCAATGCACATCGTCAGGCTTTTTTTTTTTTTTTTTTTGCCAGGCGACCGATTTTTTAAGCCAAATATCACTTCAATCCTATTAAGTTAGTTCAAGTTAGTTATTCATTTATATGTGCTATTTATGAGAGGGCTAACTTGTTGCAAAATAATAATGATAATAATAATAGCCTCATTAAAATACTATTGTTGCTTCGGTTGTTTTCAGCGTTTTATGTGCATAATCTGTTATTTAGTTTGAAATGTTCGTTGAAATAAGTAGATTTTTCGTTTTTGTTTATTTATTAAGTTAATATAAAACCATATAGTCACATTTTAGAATACAACTAGAAACACTGTCCTGGCCTGCTTCTAAGTGCAGTGGCCTGACAAAAAAAAAAAAAAAAAAAAAGAAAAAACATTTTTTAAATCATCTCACAGCCCACCCGTGGCTGCTCACGGCCCACCTTTGGGTCGCGACACCGACTTTGGGAACCACTGCCTTAGACCACTCGGCCATACTGCCAGCTAGAATGTAGATTATTGGGATCTCACACTACAAGCTTCACTAGGTTCTGAGTTATAATTATTTCCGGAAAAACAGGATGTCAGAAGTGGGATTCGAACCCACGCCTCCATTCAGAGACCAGAAACCCCATTGCTATGGAAGGTTTTACCTTGAGTCTGGCACCTTAGACCACTCGGCCATCCTGACAGTTGCAATGTAGATTATTGGGATCTCACACTACAAGCTTCACTAGGTTCTGAGTTATAATTATATCCGGGAAAACACCATGTAAGAAGTGGGATTCGAACCCACGCCTCTATTCAGAGACCAGAATGCCAATTGCTATGGAAGGTTTTACCTTGAGTCTGGCGCCTTAGACCACTCGGCCATCCTGACAGCTGCAATATATATTATTGGTATCTCACACTACAAGCTTCACTAGTTTCTGAGTTATAATTATTTCCGGGAAAATAGCATGTCAGAAGTGGGATTCGAACCCACGCCTCTATTCTGAGACCAGAATCCCCATTGCTATGGAAGGTTTTACCTTGAGTCTGGCGCCTTAGACCACTCGGCCATCCTGACAGCTGCAATATAGATTATTGGTATCTCACACTACAAGCTTCACTAGGTTCTGAGTTATAATTATTTCCGGGAAAACACCATGTGGGAAGTGGGATTCGAACCCACACCTCTATTCAGAGACCAGAAGCCCCATTGCTATGGAAGGTTTTACCTTGAGTCTGGTGCCTTAGACCACTCGGCCATCCTGACAGGTGCAATAGAGATTATTGGGATCTCACACTACAAGCTTCACTCGTTTCTGAGTTATAATTATTTCCGGGAAAATAGGATGTCAGAAGTGGGATTCGAACCCACGCCTCTATTCTGAGACCAGAATCCCCATTGCAATGGAAGGTTTTACCTTGAGTCTGGCTCCTTAGACCACTCGGCCATCCTGACAGCTGCAATGTAGATTATTGGGATCTCACACTACAAGCTTCACTCGTTTCTGAGTTATAATTATTTCCGGGAAAATAGGATGTCAGAAGTGGGATTCGAACCCACGCCTCTATTCTGAGACCAGAATCCCCATTGCTATGGAAGGTTTTACCTTGAGTCTGGCGCCTTAGACCACTCGGCCATCCTGACAGCTGCAATATAGATTATTGGTATCTCACACTACAAGCTTCACTAGGTTCTGAGTTATAATTATTTCCGGGAAAACAGAATGTCAGAAATGGGATTCAAACCCACGCCTCTATTCAGAGACCAGAAGACCCATTGCTATGGAAGGTTTTACATTGAGTCTGGCGCCTTAGACCACTCGGCCACCCTGACAGTTGCAATAGAGATTATTGGGATCTCACGGTATAAGCTACACTAAATTCAGATTTGTCAGGATAATTAGTATGTCAGAAGTGGGATTCGAACCCACGCCTCATTTCAGAGACCAGAAGCCCCATTGCTATGGAAGGTTTTACCTTGAGTCTGGCGCCTTAGACCACTCGGCCATCCTGACAGCTGCAATGTAGATTATTGGGATCTCACACTACAAGCTTCACTCGTTTCTGAGTTATAATTATTTCCGGGAAAATACAATGTCAGAAGTGGGATTCAAACCCATGCCTCTATTCAGAGACCAGAATCCCCATTGCTATGGAAGGTTTTACCTTGAGTCTGGCGCCTTAGAACACTCAGCCATCCTGACAGCTGCAATATAGATTATTGGTATGTCATCTCACACTACAAGCTTCACTAGGTTCTGAGTTATAATTATTTCCTGTAAATTAGCATGTCAGAAGTGGGATTCGAACCCACGCCTCTATTCTGAGACCAGAATCCCCATTGCTATGGAAGGTTTTACCTTGAGTCTGGCGCCTTAGACCACTCTGCCATCCTGACAGGTGAAATAGAGATTATTGGGATCTCACACTACAAGCTTCACCAAGTTCTTATTTGTCAGGATAAATAGTATGTCAGAAGTGGGATTTGAACCCACGCCTCGATTCAGAGACCAGAATCCCCATTGCTATGGAAGGTTTTACCTTGAGTCTGGCGCCTTAGACCACTCGGCCATCATGACAGCTGCAACATAGATTATTGGGATCTCACACTACAAGCTTCACTAGGTTCTGAGTTATAATTATATCCGGGAAAACACCATGTAAGAAGTGGGATTCAAACACACGCCTCCTTTCAGAGACCAGAAGCCTCATTGCTATGGAAGGTTTTACCTTGAGTCTGGCGCCTTAGAGCACTCGGCCATCCTGACAGCTGCAATGTAGATTATTGGGATCTCACACTACAAGCTTCACTCGTTTCTGAGTTGTAATTATTTCCGGGAAAACATAATGTCAGAAATGGGATTCAAACCCACGCCTCTATTCAGAGACCAGAAGACCCATTGCTATGGAAGGTTTTACATTGAGTCTGGCGCCTTAGACCACTCGGCCATCCTGACAGTTGCAATAGAGATTATTGGGATCTCACGGTATAAGCTACACTAAATTCTGATTTGTCAGGATAATTAGTATGTCAGAAGTGGGATTCGAACCCACGCATCATTTCAGAGACCAGAAGCCCCATTGCTATGGAAGGTTTTACCTTGAGTCTGGCGCCTTAGACCACTCGGCCATCCTGACAGCTGCAAAGTAGATTATTGGGATCTCACACTACAAGCTTCACTCGTTTCTGAGTTATAATTATTTCCGGGAAAATACAATGTCAGAAGTGGGATTCGAACCCATGCCTCTATTCAGAGACCAGAATCCCCATTGCTATGGAAGGTTTTACCTTGAGTCTGGCGCCTTAGACCACTCAGCCATCCTGACAGCTGGAATATAGATTATTGGTATCTCACACTACAAGCTTCACTAGGTTCTGAGTTATAATTATTTCCTGGAAATTAGCATGTCAGAAGTGGGATTCAAACCCACGCCTCTATTCTGAGACCAGAATCCCCATTGCTATGGAAGGTTTTACCTTGAGTCTGGCGCCTTAGACCACTCGGCCATCCTGACAGCTGCAATATAGATTATTGGTATCTCACACTACAAGCTTCACTAGGTTCTGAGTTATAATTATTTCCGGGAAAACACCATGTCAGAAGTGGGATTCAAACCCACGCCTCTATTCTGAGACCAGAATCCCCATTGCTATGGAAGGTTTTACCTTGAGTCTGGCGCCTTAGAGCACTCGGCCATCCTGACAGCTAGAATGTAGATTATTGGGATCTCACACTACAAGCTTCACTAGGTTCTTAGTTATAATTATTTCTGGAAAAACAGGATGTCAGAAGTGGGATTCGAATTCACGCCTCCATTCAGAGACCAGAAGCCCCATTGCTATGGAAGGTTTTACCTTGAGTCTGGCGCCTTAGACCACTCGGCCATCCTGACAGCTGCAATGTAGATTATTGGGATCTCACACTACAAGCTTCACTCGTTTCTGAGTTATAATTATTTCCGGGAAAACAGAATGTCAGAAGTGGGATTCAAACCCACGCCTCTATTCAGAGACCAGAAGACCCATTGCTATGAAAGGTTTTACCTTGAGTCTGGCGCCTTAGACCACTCGGCCATCCTGACAGTTGCAATAGATATTATTGGGATCTCACGGTATAAGCTACACTAAATTCTGATTTGTCAGGATAATTAGTATGTCAGAAGTGGGATTCGAACCCACACCTCATTTCAGAGACCAGCAGCCCCATTGCTATGGAAGGTTTTACCTTGAGTCTGGCGCCTTAGACCACACGGCCATCCTGACAACTGCAATAGACATTATTGGGACCTCACACTACAAGCTTCACTAAGTTCTTATTTGTCAGGATAATTAGTATGTCAGAAGTGGGATTCGAACCCACACCTCTATTCAGAGACCAGAATGCCCATTGCTATGGAAGGTTTTACCTTGAGTCTGGCACCTTAGACCACTCGGCCATCCTGACAGCTGCAATGTAGATTATTGGGATCTCACACTACAAGCTTCACTCGTTTCTGAGTTATAATTATTTCCGGGAAAACAGAATGTCAGAAGTGGGATTCAAATCCACGCCTCTATTCAGAGACCAGAAGACCCATTGCTATGGAAGGTTTTACCTTGAGTCTGGCGCCTTAGACCAGTCGGCCATCCTGACAGTTGCAATAGATATTATTGGGATCTCACGGTATAAGCTACACTAAATTCTGATTTGTCAGGATAATTAGTATGTCAGAAGTGGGATTCGAACCCACGCCTCATTTGAGAGACCAGAAGCCCCATTGCTATGGAAGGTTTTACCTTGAGTCTGGTGCCTTAGACCACTCGGCCATCCTGACAGCTGCAATGTAGATTATTGGGATCTCACACTACAAGCTTCACTCGTTTCTGAGTTATAATTATTTCCGGGAAAATAGGATGTCAGAAGTGGGATTCGAACCCACGCCTCTATTCAGAGACCAGAATCCCCATTGCTATGGAAGGTTTTACCTTGAGTCTGGCGCCTTAGACCACTCGGCCATCCTGACAGCTCCAATATAGATTATTGGTATCTCACACTACAAGCTTCACTAGGTTCTGAGTTATAATTATATCCGGGAAAACACCATGTCAGAAGTGGGATTCGAACCCACGCCTCTATTCAGAGACCAGAATCCCCATTGCTATGGAAGGTTTTACCTTGAGTCTGGTGCCTTAGACCACTCGGCCATCCTGACAGCTTCAAGGTAGATTATTGGGATCTCACACTACAAACTTCACTAAGTTCTTATTTGTCAGGATAAATAGTATGTCAGAAGTGGGATTCGAACCCACGCCTCCATTCAGAGACCAGAAGCCCCATTGCTATGGAAGGTTTTTCCTTGAGTCTGGCGCCTTAGACCACACGGCCATCCTGACAACTGCAATAGATATTATTGGGACCTCACACTACAAGCTTCACTAAGTTCTTATTTGTCAGGATAATTAGTATGTCAGAAGTGGGATTCGAACCCACGCCTCCTTTCAGAGACCAGAAACCCCATTGCTATGGAAGGTTTTACCTTGAGTCTGGCGCCTTAGACCACTCGGCCATCCTGACAGCTAGAATGTAGATTATTGGAATCTCACACTACAAGCTTCACTAGGTTCTGAGTTATAATTATTTCCGGAAAAACAGGATGTCAGAAGTGGGATTCGAACCCACGCCTCCATTCAGAGACCAGAAGCCCCGTTGCTATGGAAGGTTTTACCTTGAGTCTGGCGCCTTAGACCACTCGGCCATCCTGACAGCTGCAATGTAGATTATTGGGATCTCACACTACAAGCTTCACTAGGTTCTGAGTTATAATTATATCCGGGAAAACACCATGTCAGAAGTGGGATTCGAACCAACGCCTCCTTTGAGAGACCAGAAGCCCCATTGCTATGGAAGGTTTTACCTTGAGTCTGGCGCCTTAGACCACTCGGCCATCCTGACAGCTGCAATGTAGATTATTGGGATCTCACACTACAAGCTTCACTCGTTTCTGAGTTATAATTATTTCCGGGAAAACAGAATGTCAGAAGTGGGATTCAAACCCACGCCTCTATTCAGAGACCAGAAGACCCATTGCTATGGAAGGTTTTACCTTGAGTCTGGCGCCTTAGACCAGTCGGCCATCCTGACAGTTGCAATAGAGATTATTGGGATCTCACGGTATAAGATACACTAAATTCTAATTTGTCAGGATAATTAGTATGTCAGAAGTGGGATTCGAACCCACGCCTCATTTGAGAGACCAGAAGCCCCATTGCTATGGAAGGTTTTACCTTGAGTCTGGCGCCTTAGACCACTCGGCCATCCTGACAGCTGCAATGTAGATTATTGGGATCTCACACTACAAGCTTCACTAGTTTCTGAGTTATAATTATTTCCGGGAAAATAGGATGTCAGAAGTGGGATTCGAACCCACGCCTCTATTCAGAGACCAGAATCCCCATTGCTATGGAAGGTTTTACCTTGAGTCTGGCGCCTTAGACCACTCGGCCATCCTGACAGCTGCAATATAGATTATTGGTATCTCACACTACAAGCTTCACTAGGTTCTGAGTTATAATTATATCCGGGAAAACACCATGTCAGAAGTGGGATTCGAACCCACGCCTCTATTCAGAGACCAGAATCCCCATTGCTATGGAAGGTTTTACCTTGAGTCTGGTGCCTTAGACCACTCAGCCATCCTGACAGCTGCAATGTAGAATATTGGGATCTCACACTACAAGCTTCACTAAGTTCTTATTTGTCAGGATAAATAGTATGTCAGAAGTGGAATTCAAACTCACGCCTCCTTTCAGAGACCAGAAGCCCCATTGCTATGGAAGGTTTTACCTTGAGTCTGGCGCCTTAGACCACTCGGCCATCCTGACAGCTAGAATGTAGATTATTGGGACCTCACACTACAAGCTTCACTAGGTTCTGAGTTATAATTATTTCCGGAAAAACAGGATGTCAGAAGTGGGATTTGAACCCACGCCTCCATTCAGAGACCAGAAGCCCCATTGCTATGGAAGGTTTTACCTTGAGTCTAGAGCCTTAGACCACTCGGCCATCCTGACAGCTGCAATGTAGATTATTGGGATCTCACACTACAAGCTTCACTCGTTTCTGAGTTATAATTATTTCCTGGAAAACAGAATGTCAGAAGTGGGATTCAAACCCACGCCTCTATTCAGAGACCAGAAGACCCATTGCTATGGAAAGTTTTACCTTGAGTCTGGCGCCTTAGACCAGTCGGCCATCCTGACAGCTAGAATGAATATTATTGGGATCTCACACTACAAGCTTCACTAGGTTCTGAGTTATAATTATTTCCGGAAAAACAGGATGTCAGAAGTGGGATTCAAACCCACGCCTCCATTCAGAGACCAGAAGCCCCATTGCTATGGAAGGTTTTACCTTGAGTCTGGCGCCTTAGACCACTCGGCCATCCTGACAGCAGCAATGTAGATTATTGGGATCTCACACTACAAGCTTCACTAGGTTCTGAGTTATAATTATATCCGGGAAAACACCATGTCAGAAGTGGGATTTGAACCCACGCCTCTATTCAGAGACCAGAATGCCCATTGCTATGGAAGGTTTTACCTTGAGTCTGGCGCCTTAGACCACTCGGCCATCCTGACAGCTAGAATGTAGATTATTGGGATCTCACACTACAAGCTTCACTAGGTTCTGAGTTATAATTATTTCCGGAAAAACATGATGTCAGAAGTGGGATTTGAACCCACGCCTCCATTCAGAGACCAGAAGCCCCATTGCTATGGAAGGTTTTACCTTGAGTCTGGCGCCTTAGACCACTCGGCCATCCTGACAGCTGCAATGTAGATTATTGGGATCTCACACTACAAGCTTCACTCGTTTCTGAGTTATAATTATTTCCGGGAAAACAGAATGTCAGAAGTGGGATTCGAACCCACGCCTCTATTCAGAGACCAGAATCCCCATTGCTATGGAAGGTTTTACCTTAAGTCTGGCGCCTTAGACCACTCGGCCATCCTGACAGCTCCAATATAGATTATTGGTATCTCACACTACAAGCTTCACTAGGTTCTGAGTTATAATTATATCCGGGAAAACACCATGTCAGAAGTGGGATTCGAACCCACGCCTCTATTCAGAGACCAGAATCCCCATTGCTATGGAAGGTTTTACCTTGAGTCTGGTGCCTTAGACCACTCGGCCATCCTGACAGCTTCAAGGTAGATTATTGGGATCTCACACTACAAACTTCACTAAGTTCTTATTTGTCAGGATAAATAGTATGTCAGAAGTGGGATTCGAACCCACGCCTCCATTCAGAGACCAGAAGCCCCATTGCTATGGAAGGTTTTTCCTTGAGTCTGGCGCCTTAGACCACACGGCCATCCTGACAACTGCAATAGATATTATTGGGACCTCACACTACAAGCTTCACTAAGTTCTTATTTGTCAGGATAATTAGTATGTCAGAAGTGGGATTCGAACCCACGCCTCCTTTCAGAGACCAGAAACCCCATTGCTATGGAAGGTTTTACCTTGAGTCTGGCGCCTTAGACCACTCGGCCATCCTGACAGCTAGAATGTAGATTATTGGAATCTCACACTACAAGCTTCACTAGGTTCTGAGTTATAATTATTTCCGGAAAAACAGAATGTCAGAAGTGGGATTCGAACCCACGCCTCCATTCAGAGACCAGAAGCCCCGTTGCTATGGAAGGTTTTACCTTGAGTCTGGCGCCTTAGACCACTCGGCCATCCTGACAGCTGCAATGTAGATTATTGGGATCTCACACTACAAGCTTCACTAGGTTCTGAGTTATAATTATATCCGGGAAAACACCATGTCAGAAGTGGGATTCGAACCGACGCCTCCTTTGAGAGACCAGAAGCCCCATTGCTATGGAAGGTTTTACCTTGAGTCTGGCGCCTTAGACCACTCGGCCATCCTGACAGCTGCAATGTAGATTATTGGGATCTCACACTACAAGCTTCACTCGTTTCTGAGTTATAATTATTTCCGGGAAAACAGAATGTCAGAAGTGGGATTCAAACCCACGCCTCTATTCAGAGACCAGAAGACCCATTGCTATGGAAGGTTTTACCTTGAGTCTGGCGCCTTAGACCAGTCGGCCATCCTGACAGTTGCAATAGAGATTATTGGGATCTCACGGTATAAGATACACTAAATACTAATTTGTCAGGATAATTAGTATGTCAGAAGTGGGATTCGAACCCACGCCTCATTTGAGAGACCAGAAGCCCCATTGCTATGGAAGGTTTTACCTTGAGTCTGGCGCCTTAGACCACTCGGCCATCCTGACAGCTGCAATGTAGATTATTGGGATCTCACACTACAAGCTTCACTAGTTTCTGAGTTATAATTATTTCCGGGAAAATAGGATGTCAGAAGTGGGATTCGAACCCACGCCTCTATTCAGAGACCAGAATCCCCATTGCTATGGAAGGTTTTACCTTGAGTCTGGCGCCTTAGACCACTCGGCCATCCTGACAGCTGCAATATAGATTATTGGTATCTCACACTACAAGCTTCACTAGGTTCTGAGTTATAATTATATCCGGGAAAACACCATGTCAGAAGTGGGATTCGAACCCACGCCTCTATTCAGAGACCAGAATCCCCATTGCTATGGAAGGTTTTACCTTGAGTCTGGTGCCTTAGACCACTCAGCCATCCTGACAGCTGCAATGTAGAATATTGGGATCTCACACTACAAGCTTCACTAAGTTCTTATTTGTCAGGATAAATAGTATGTCAGAAGTGGAATTCAAACTCACGCCTCCTTTCAGAGACCAGAAGCCCCATTGCTATGGAAGGTTTTACCTTGAGTCTGGCGCCTTAGACCACTCGGCCATCCTGACAGCTTGAATGTAGATTATTGGGACATCACACTACAAGCTTCACTAGGTTCTGAGTTATAATTATTTCCGGAAAAACAGGATGTCAGAAGTGGGATTTGAACCCACGCCTCCATTCAGAGACCAGAAGCCCCATTGCTATGGAAGGTTTTACCTTGAGTCTGGCGCCTTAGACCACTCGGCCATCCTGACAGCTGCAATGTAGATTATTGGGATCTCACACTACAAGCTTCACTCGTTTCTGAGTTATAATTATTTCCTGGAAAACAGAATGTCAGAAGTGGGATTCAAAACCACGCCTCTATTCAGAGACCAGAAGACCCATTGCTATGGAAAGTTTTACCTTGAGTCTGGCGCCTTAGACCAGTCGGCCATCCTGACAGCTAGAATGAAGATTATTGGGATCTCACACTACAAGCTTCACTAGGTTCTGAGTTATAATTATTTCCGGAAAAACAGGATGTCAGAAGTGGGATTCAAACCCACGCCTCCATTCAGAGACCAGAAGCCCCATTGCTATGGAAGGTTTTACCTTGAGTCTGGCGCCTTAGACCACTCGGCCATCCTGACAGCAGCAATGTAGATTATTGGGATCTCACACTACAAGCTTCACTAGGTTCTGAGTTATAATTATATCCGGGAAAACACCATGTCAGAAGTGGGATTTGAACCCACGCCTCTATTCAGAGACCAGAATGCCCATTGCTATGGAAGGTTTTACCTTGAGTCTGGCGCCTTAGACCACTCGGCCATCCTGACAGCTAGAATGATGATTATTGGGATCTCACACTACAAGCTTCACTAGGTTCTGAGTTATAATTATTTCCGGAAAAAGAGGATGTCAGAAGTGGGATTTGAACCCACGCCTCCATTCAGAGACCAGAAGCCCCATTGCTATGGAAGGTTTTACCTTGAGTCTGGCGCCTTAGACCACTCGGCCATCCTGACAGCTGCAATGTAGATTATTGGGATCTCACACTACAAGCTTCACTCGTTTCTGAGTTATAATTATTTCCGGGAAAACAGAATGTCAGAAGTGGGATTCAAACCCACGCCTCTATTCAGAGACCAGAAGACCCATTGCTATGGAAAGTTTTACCTTGAGTCTGGCGCCTTAGACCAGTCGGCCATCCTGACAGCTAGAATGTAGATTATTGGGATCTCACACTACAAGCTTCACTAGGTTCTGAGTTATAATTATTTCCGGAAAAACAGGATGTCAGAAGTGGGATTCAAACCCACGCCTCCATTCAGAGACCAGAAGCCCCATTGCTATGGAAGGTTTTACCTTGAGTCTGGCGCCTTAGACCACTCGGCCATCCTGACAGCTGCAATGTAGATTATTGGGATCTCACACTACAAGCTTCACTAGGTTCTGAGTTATAATTATATCCAGGAAAACACCGTGTCAGAAGTGGGATTTGAACCCACGCCTCTATTCAGAGACCAGAATGCCCATTGCTATGGAAGGTTTTACCTTGAGTCTGGTGCCTTAGACCACTCAGCCATCCTGACAGCTGCAATGTAGAATATTGGGATCTCACACTACAAGCTTCACTAAGTTCTTATTTGTCAGGATAATTAGTATGTCAGAAGTGGGATTCGAACCCACACCTCTATTCAGAGACCAGAATGCCCATTGCTATGGAAGGTTTTACCTTGAGTCTGGCACCTTAGACCACTCGGCCATCCTGACAGCTGCAATGTAGATTATTGGGATCTCACACTACAAGCTTCACTCGTTTCTGAGTTATAATTATTTCCGGGAAAACAGAATGTCAGAAGTGGGATTCAAATCCACGCCTCTATTCAGAGACCAGAAGACCCATTGCTATGGAAGGTTTTACCTTGAGTCTGGCGCCTTAGACCAGTCGGCCATCCTGACAGTTGCAATAGATATTATTGGGATCTCACGGTATAAGCTACACTAAATTCTGATTTGTCAGGATAATTAGTATGTCAGAAGTGGGATTCGAACCCACGCCTCATTTGAGAGACCAGAAGCCCCATTGCTATGGAAGGTTTTACCTTGAGTCTGGTGCCTTAGACCACTCGGCCATCCTGACAGCTGCAATGTAGATTATTGGGATCTCACACTACAAGCTTCACTCGTTTCTGAGTTATAATTATTTCCGGGAAAATAGGATGTCAGAAGTGGGATTCGAACCCACGCCTCTATTCAGAGACCAGAATCCCCATTGCTATGGAAGGTTTTACCTTGAGTCTGGCGCCTTAGACCACTCGGCCATCCTGACAGCTCCAATATAGATTATTGGTATCTCACACTACAAGCTTCACTAGGTTCTGAGTTATAATTATATCCGGGAAAACACCATGTCAGAAGTGGGATTCGAACCCACGCCTCTATTCAGAGACCAGAATCCCCATTGCTATGGAAGGTTTTACCTTGAGTCTGGTGCCTTAGACCACTCGGCCATCCTGACAGCTTCAAGGTAGATTATTGGGATCTCACACTACAAACTTCACTAAGTTCTTATTTGTCAGGATAAATAGTATGTCAGAAGTGGGATTCGAACCCACGCCTCCATTCAGAGACCAGAAGCCCCATTGCTATGGAAGGTTTTTCCTTGAGTCTGGCGCCTTAGACCACACGGCCATCCTGACAACTGCAATAGATATTATTGGGACCTCACACTACAAGCTTCACTAAGTTCTTATTTGTCAGGATAATTAGTATGTCAGAAGTGGGATTCGAACCCACGCCTCCTTTCAGAGACCAGAAACCCCATTGCTATGGAAGGTTTTACCTTGAGTCTGGCGCCTTAGACCACTCGGCCATCCTGACAGCTAGAATGTAGATTATTGGAATCTCACACTACAAGCTTCACTAGGTTCTGAGTTATAATTATTTCCGGAAAAACAGGATGTCAGAAGTGGGATTCGAACCCACGCCTCCATTCAGAGACCAGAAGCCCCGTTGCTATGGAAGGTTTTACCTTGAGTCTGGCGCCTTAGACCACTCGGCCATCCTGACAGCTGCAATGTAGATTATTGGGATCTCACACTACAAGCTTCACTAGGTTCTGAGTTATAATTATATCCGGGAAAACACCATGTCAGAAGTGGGATTCGAACCAACGCCTCCTTTGAGAGACCAGAAGCCCCATTGCTATGGAAGGTTTTACCTTGAGTCTGGCGCCTTAGACCACTCGGCCATCCTGACAGCTGCAATGTAGATTATTGGGATCTCACACTACAAGCTTCACTCGTTTCTGAGTTATAATTATTTCCGGGAAAACAGAATGTCAGAAGTGGGATTCAAACCCACGCCTCTATTCAGAGACCAGAAGACCCATTGCTATGGAAGGTTTTACCTTGAGTCTGGCGCCTTAGACCAGTCGGCCATCCTGACAGTTGCAATAGAGATTATTGGGATCTCACGGTATAAGATACACTAAATTCTAATTTGTCAGGATAATTAGTATGTCAGAAGTGGGATTCGATCCCCCGCCTCATTTGAGAGACCAGAAGCCCCATTGCTATGGAAGGTTTTACCTTGAGTCTGGCGCCTTAGACCACTCGGCCATCCTGACAGCTGCAATGTAGATTATTGGGATCTCACACTACAAGCTTCACTAGTTTCTGAGTTATAATTATTTCCGGGAAAATAGGATGTCAGAAGTGGGATTCGAACCCACGCCTCTATTCAGAGACCAGAATCCCCATTGCTATGGAAGGTTTTACCTTGAGTCTGGCGCCTTAGACCACTCGGCCATCCTGACAGCTGCAATATAGATTATTGGTATCTCACACTACAAGCTTCACTAGGTTCTGAGTTATAATTATATCCGGGAAAACACCATGTCAGAAGTGGGATTCGAACCCACGCCTCTATTCAGAGACCAGAATCCCCATTGCTATGGAAGGTTTTACCTTGAGTCTGGTGCCTTAGACCACTCAGCCATCCTGACAGCTGCAATGTAGAATATTGGGATCTCACACTACAAGCTTCACTAAGTTCTTATTTGTCAGGATAAATAGTATGTCAGAAGTGGAATTCAAACTCACGCCTCCTTTCAGAGACCAGAAGCCCCATTGCTATGGAAGGTTTTACCTTGAGTCTGGCGCCTTAGACCACTCGGCCATCCTGACAGCTAGAATGTAGATTATTGGGACCTCACACTACAAGCTTCACTAGGTTCTGAGTTATAATTATTTCCGGAAAAACAGGGTGTCAGAAGTGGGATTTGAACCCACGCCTCCATTCAGAGACCAGAAGCCCCATTGCTATGGAAGGTTTTACCTTGAGTCTAGCGCCTTAGACCACTCGGCCATCCTGACAGCTGCAATGTAGATTATTGGGATCTCACACTACAAGCTTCACTCGTTTCTGAGTTATAATTATTTCCTGGAAAACAGAATGTCAGAAGTGGGATTCAAACCCACGCCTCTATTCAGAGACCAGAAGACCCATTGCTATGGAAAGTTTTACCTTGAGTCTGGCGCCTTAGACCAGTCGGCCATCCTGACAGCTAGAATGAATATTATTGGGATCTCACACTACAAGCTTCACTAGGTTCTGAGTTATAATTATTTCCGGAAAAACAGGATGTCAGAAGTGGGATTCAAACCCACGCCTCCATTCAGAGACCAGAAGCCCCATTGCTATGGAAGGTTTTACCTTGAGTCTGGCGCCTTAGACCACTCGGCCATCCTGACAGCAGCAATGTAGATTATTGGGATCTCACACTACAAGCTTCACTAGGTTCTGAGTTATAATTATATCCGGGAAAACACCATGTCAGAAGTGGGATTTGAACCCACGCCTCTATTCAGAGACCAGAATGCCCATTGCTATGGAAGGTTTTACCTTGAGTCTGGCGCCTTAGACCACTCGGCCATCCTGACAGCTAGAATGTAGATTATTGGGATCTCACACTACAAGCTTCACTAGGTTCTGAGTTATAATTATTTCCGGAAAAACAGGATGTCAGAAGTGGGATTCGAACCCACGCCTCCATTCAGAGACCAGAAGCCCCGTTGCTATGGAAGGTTTTACCTTGAGTCTGGCGCCTTAGACCACTCGGCCATCCTGACAGCTGCAATGTAGATTATTGGGATCTCACACTACAAGCTTCACTAGGTTCTGAGTTATAATTATATCCGGGAAAACACCATGTCAGAAGTGGGATTCGAACCAACGCCTCCTTTGAGAGACCAGAAGCCCCATTGCTATGGAAGGTTTTACCTTGAGTCTGGCGCCTTAGACCACTCGGCCATCCTGACAGCTGCAATGTAGATTATTGGGATCTCACACTACAAGCTTCACTCGTTTCTGAGTTATAATTATTTCCGGGAAAACATAATGTCAGAAGTGGGATTCAAACCCACGCCTCTATTCAGAGACCAGAAGACCCATTGCTATGGAAGGTTTTACCTTGAGTCTGGCGCCTTAGACCAGTCGGCCATCCTGACAGTTGCAATAGAGATTATTGGGATCTCACGGTATAAGATACACTAAATTCTAATTTGTCAGGATAATTAGTATGTCAGAAGTGGGATTCGAACCCACGCCTCATTTGAGAGACCAGAAGCCCCATTGCTATGGAAGGTTTTACCTTGAGTCTGGCGCCTTAGACCACTCGGCCATCCTGACAGCTGCAATGTAGATTATTGGGATCTCACACTACAAGCTTCACTAGTTTCTGAGTTATAATTATTTCCGGGAAAATAGGATGTCAGAAGTGGGATTCGAACCCACGCCTCTATTCAGAGACCAGAATCCCCATTGCTATGGAAGGTTTTACCTTGAGTCTGGCGCCTTAGACCACTCGGCCATCCTGACAGCTGCAATATAGATTATTGGTATCTCACACTACAAGCTTCACTAGGTTCTGAGTTATAATTATATCCGGGAAAACACCATGTCAGAAGTGGGATTCGAACCCACGCCTCTATTCAGAGACCAGAATCCCCATTGCTATGGAAGGTTTTACCTTGAGTCTGGTGCCTTAGACCACTCAGCCATCCTGACAGCTGCAATGTAGAATATTGGGATCTCACACTACAAGCTTCACTAAGTTCTTATTTGTCAGGATAAATAGTATGTCAGAAGTGGAATTCAAACTCACGCCTCCTTTCAGAGACCAGAAGCCCCATTGCTATGGAAGGTTTTACCTTGAGTCTGGCGCCTTAGACCACTCGGCCATCCTGACAGCTAGAATGTAGATTATTGGGACCTCACACTACAAGCTTCACTAGGTTCTGAGTTATAATTATTTCCGGAAAAACAGGATGTCAGAAGTGGGATTTGAACCCACGCCTCCATTCAGAGACCAGAAGCCCCATTGCTATGGAAGGTTTTACCTTGAGTCTAGCGCCTTAGACCACTCGGCCATCCTGACAGCTGCAATGTAGATTATTGGGATCTCACACTACAAGCTTCACTCGTTTCTGAGTTATAATTATTTCCTGGAAAACAGAATGTCAGAAGTGGGATTCAAACCCACGCCTCTATTCAGAGACCAGAAGACCCATTGCTATGGAAAGTTTTACCTTGAGTCTGGCGCCTTAGACCAGTCGGCCATCCTGACAGCTAGAATGAATATTATTGGGATCTCACACTACAAGCTTCACTAGGTTCTGAGTTATAATTATTTCCGGAAAAACAGGATGTCAGAAGTGGGATTCAAACCCACGCCTCCATTCAGAGACCAGAAGCCCCATTGCTATGGAAGGTTTTACCTTGAGTCTGGCGCCTTAGACCACTCGGCCATCCTGACAGCAGCAATGTAGATTATTGGGATCTCACACTACAAGCTTCACTAGGTTCTGAGTTATAATTATATCCGGGAAAACACCATGTCAGAAGTGGGATTTGAACCCACGCCTCTATTCAGAGACCAGAATGCCCATTGCTATGGAAGGTTTTACCTTGAGTCTGGCGCCTTAGACCACTCGGCCATCCTGACAGCTAGAATGTAGATTATTGGGATCTCACACTACAAGCTTCACTAGGTTCTGAGTTATAATTATTTCCGGAAAAACATGATGTCAGAAGTGGGATTTGAACCCACGCCTCCATTCAGAGACCAGAAGCCCCATTGCTATGGAAGGTTTTACCTTGAGTCTGGCGCCTTAGACCACTCGGCCATCCTGACAGCTGCAATGTAGATTATTGGGATCTCACACTACAAGCTTCACTCGTTTCTGAGTTATAATTATTTCCGGGAAAACAGAATGTCAGAAGTGGGATTCGAACCCACGCCTCTATTCAGAGACCAGAATCCCCATTGCTATGGAAGGTTTTACCTTGAGTCTGGCGCCTTAGACCACTCGGCCATCCTGACAGCTCCAATATAGATTATTGGTATCTCACACTACAAGCTTCACTAGGTTCTGAGTTATAATTATATCCGGGAAAACACCATGTCAGAAGTGGGATTCGAACCCACGCCTCTATTCAGAGACCAGAATCCCCATTGCTATGGAAGGTTTTACCTTGAGTCTGGTGCCTTAGACCACTCGGCCATCCTGACAGCTTCAAGGTAGATTATTGGGATCTCACACTACAAACTTCACTAAGTTCTTATTTGTCAGGATAAATAGTATGTCAGAAGTGGGATTCGAACCCACGCCTCCATTCAGAGACCAGAAGCCCCATTGCTATGGAAGGTTTTTCCTTGAGTCTGGCGCCTTAGACCACATGGCCATCCTGACAACTGCAATAGATATTATTGGGACCTCACACTACAAGCTTCACTAAGTTCTTATTTGTCAGGATAATTAGTATGTCAGAAGTGGGATTCGAACCCACGCCTCCTTTCAGAGACCAGAAACCCCATTGCTATGGAAGGTTTTACCTTGAGTCTGGCGCCTTAGACCACTCGGCCATCCTGACAGCTAGAATGTAGATTATTGGAATCTCACACTACAAGCTTCACTAGGTTCTGAGTTATAATTATTTCCGGAAAAACAGAATGTCAGAAGTGGGATTCGAACCCACGCCTCCATTCAGAGACCAGAAGCCCCGTTGCTATGGAAGGTTTTACCTTGAGTCTGGCGCCTTAGACCACTCGGCCATCCTGACAGCTGCAATGTAGATTATTGGGATCTCACACTACAAGCTTCACTAGGTTCTGAGTTATAATTATATCCGGGAAAACACCATGTCAGAAGTGGGATTCAAACCGACGCCTCCTTTGAGAGACCAGAAGCCCCATTGCTATGGAAGGTTTTACCTTGAGTCTGGCGCCTTAGACCACTCGGCCATCCTGACAGCTGCAATGTAGATTATTGGGATCTCACACTACAAGCTTCACTCGTTTCTGAGTTATAATTATTTCCGGGAAAACAGAATGTCAGAAGTGGGATTCAAACCCACGCCTCTATTCAGAGACCAGAAGACCCATTGCTATGGAAGGTTTTACCTTGAGTCTGGCGCCTTAGACCAGTCGGCCATCCTGACAGTTGCAATAGAGATTATTGGGATCTCACGGTATAAGATACACTAAATTCTAATTTGTCAGGATAATTAGTATGTCAGAAGTGGGATTCGAACCCACGCCTCATTTGAGAGACCAGAAGCCCCATTGCTATGGAAGGTTTTACCTTGAGTCTGGCGCCTTAGACCACTCGGCCATCCTGACAGCTGCAATGTAGATTATTGGGATCTCACACTACAAGCTTCACTAGTTTCTGAGTTATAATTATTTCCGGGAAAATAGGATGTCAGAAGTGGGATTCGAACCCACGCCTCTATTCAGAGACCAGAATCCCCATTGCTATGGAAGGTTTTACCTTGAGTCTGGCGCCTTAGACCACTCGGCCATCCTGACAGCTGCAATATAGATTATTGGTATCTCACACTACAAGCTTCACTAGGTTCTGAGTTATAATTATATCCGGGAAAACACCATGTCAGAAGTGGGATTCGAACCCACGCCTCTATTCAGAGACCAGAATCCCCATTGCTATGGAAGGTTTTACCTTGAGTCTGGTGCCTTAGACCACTCAGCCATCCTGACAGCTGCAATGTAGAATATTGGGATCTCACACTACAAGCTTCACTAAGTTCTTATTTGTCAGGATAAATAGTATGTCAGAAGTGGAATTCAAACTCACGCCTCCTTTCAGAGACCAGAAGCCCCATTGCTATGGAAGGTTTTACCTTGAGTCTGGCGCCTTAGACCACTCGGCCATCCTGACAGCTTGAATGTAGATTATTGGGACATCACACTACAAGCTTCACTAGGTTCTGAGTTATAATTATTTCCGGAAAAACAGGATGTCAGAAGTGGGATTTGAACCCACGCCTCCATTCAGAGACCAGAAGCCCCATTGCTATGGAAGGTTTTACCTTGAGTCTGGCGCCTTAGACCACTCGGCCATCCTGACAGCTGCAATGTAGATTATTGGGATCTCACACTACAAGCTTCACTCGTTTCTGAGTTATAATTATTTCCTGGAAAACAGAATGTCAGAAGTGGGATTCAAACCCACGCCTCTATTCAGAGACCAGAAGACCCATTGCTATGGAAAGTTTTACCTTGAGTCTGGCGCCTTAGACCAGTCGGCCATCCTGACAGCTAGAATGAAGATTATTGGGATCTCACACTACAAGCTTCACTAGGTTCTGAGTTATAATTATTTCCGGAAAAACAGGATGTCAGAAGTGGGATTCAAACCCACGCCTCCATTCAGAGACCAGAAGCCCCATTGCTATGGAAGGTTTTACCTTGAGTCTGGCGCCTTAGACCACTCGGCCATCCTGACAGCAGCAATGTAGATTATTGGGATCTCACACTACAAGCTTCACTAGGTTCTGAGTTATAATTATATCCGGGAAAACACCATGTCAGAAGTGGGATTTGAACCCACGCCTCTATTCAGAGACCAGAATGCCCATTGCTATGGAAGGTTTTACCTTGAGTCTGGCGCCTTAGACCACTCGGCCATCCTGACAGCTAGAATGAAGATTATTGGGATCTCACACTACAAGCTTCACTAGGTTCTGAGTTATAATTATTTCCGGAAAAAGAGGATGTCAGAAGTGGGATTTGAACCCACGCCTCCATTCAGAGACCAGAAGCCCCATTGCTATGGAAGGTTTTACCTTGAGTCTGGCGCCTTAGACCACTCGGCCATCCTGACAGCTGCAATGTAGATTATTGGGATCTCACACTACAAGCTTCACTCGTTTCTGAGTTATAATTATTTCCGGGAAAACAGAATGTCAGAAGTGGGATTCAAACCCACGCCTCTATTCAGAGACCAGAAGACCCATTGCTATGGAAAGTTTTACCTTGAGTCTGGCGCCTTAGACCAGTCGGCCATCCTGACAGCTAGAATGTAGATTATTGGGATCTCACACTACAAGCTTCACTAGGTTCTGAGTTATAATTATTTCCGGAAAAACAGGATGTCAGAAGTGGGATTCAAACCCACGCCTCCATTCAGAGACCAGAAGCCCCATTGCTATGGAAGGTTTTACCTTGAGTCTGGCGCCTTAGACCACTCGGCCATCCTGACAGCTGCAATGTAGATTATTGGGATCTCACACTACAAGCTTCACTAGGTTCTGAGTTATAATTATATCCGGGAAAACACCGTGTCAGAAGTGGGATTTGAACCCACGCCTCTATTCAGAGACCAGAATGCCCATTGCTATGGAAGGTTTTACCTTGAGTCTGGTGCCTTAGACCACTCAGCCATCCTGACAGCTGCAATGTAGAATATTGGGATCTCACACTACAAGCTTCACTAAGTTCTTATTTGTCAGGATAAATAGTATGTCAGAAGTGGAATTCAAACTCACGCCTCCTTTCAGAGACCAGAAGCCCCATTGCTATGGAAGGTTATACCTTGAGTCTGGCGCCTTAGACCACTCGGCCATCCTGACAGCTAGAATGTAGATTATTGGGACCTCACACTACAAGCTTCACTAGGTTCTGAGTTATAATTATTTCCGGAAAAACAGGATGTCAGAAGTGGGATTTGAACCCACGCCTCCATTCAGAGACCAGAAGCCCCATTGCTATGAAAGGTTTTACCTTGAGTCTGGCGCCTTAGACCACTCGGCCATCCTGACAGCTGCAATGTAGATTATTGGGATCTCACACTACAAGCTTCACTCGTTTCTGAGTTATAATTATTTCCTGGAAAACAGAATGTCAGAAGTGGGATTCAAACCCACGCCTCTATTCAGAGACCAGAAGACCCATTGCTATGGAAAGTTTTACCTTGAGTCTGGCGCCTTAGACCAGTCGGCCATCCTGACAGCTAGAATGAAGATTATTGGGATCTCACACTACAAGCTTCACTAGGTTCTGAGTTATAATTATTTCCGGAAAAACAGGATGTCAGAAGTGGGATTCAAACCCACGCCTCCATTCAGAGACCAGAAGCCCCATTGCTATGGAAGGTTTTACCTTGAGTCTGGCGCCTTAGACCACTCGGCCATCCTGACAGCAGCAATGTAGATTATTGGGATCTCACACTACAAGCTTCACTAGGTTCTGAGTTATAATTATATCCGGGAAAACACCATGTCAGAAGTGGGATTTGAACCCACGCCTATATTCAGAGACCAGAACGCCCATTGCTATGGAAGGTTTTACCTTGAGTCTGGCACCTTAGACCATTCGGCCATCCTGACAGCTAGAATGTAGATTATTGGGATCTCACACTACAAGCTTCACTAGGTTCTGAGTTATAATTATTTCCGGAAAAACAGGATGTCAGAAGTGGGATTTGAACCCACGCCTCCATTCAGAGACCAGAAGCCCCATTGCTATGGAAGGTTTTACCTTGAGTCTGGCGCCTTAGACCACTCGGCCATCCTGACAGCTGCAATGTAGATTATTGGGATCTCACACTACAAGCTTCACTCGTTTCTGAGTTATAATTATTTCCGGGAAAACAGAATGTCAGAAGTGGGATTCGAACCCACGCCTCTATTCAGAGACCAGAATCCCCATTGCTATGGAAGGTTTTACCTTGAGTCTGGCGCCTTAGACCACTCGGCCATCCTGACAGCTCCAATATAGATTATTGGTATCTCACACTACAAGCTTCACTAGGTTCTGAGTTATAATTATATCCGGGAAAACACCATGTCAGAAGTGGGATTCGAACCCACGCCTCTATTCAGAGACCAGAATCCCCATTGCTATGGAAGGTTTTACCTTGAGTCTGGTGCCTTAGACCACTCGGCCATCCTGACAGCTTCAAGGTAGATTATTGGGATCTCACACTACAAACTTCACTAAGTTCTTATTTGTCAGGATAAATAGTATGTCAGAAGTGGGATTCGAACCCACGCCTCCATTCAGAGACCAGAAGCCCCATTGCTATGGAAGGTTTTTCCTTGAGTCTGGCGCCTTAGACCACACGGCCATCCTGACAACTGCAATAGATATTATTGGGACCTCACACTACAAGCTTCACTAAGTTCTTATTTGTCAGGATAATTAGTATGTCAGAAGTGGGATTCGAACCCACGCCTCCTTTCAGAGACCAGAAACCCCATTGCTATGGAAGGTTTTACCTTGAGTCTGGCGCCTTAGACCACTCGGCCATCCTGACAGCTAGAATGTAGATTATTGGAATCTCACACTACAAGCTTCACTAGGTTCTGAGTTATAATTATTTCCGGAAAAACAGGATGTCAGAAGTGGGATTCGAACCCACGCCTCCATTCAGAGACCAGAAGCCCCGTTGCTATGAAAGGTTTTACCTTGAGTCTGGCGCCTTAGACCACTCGGCCATCCTGACAGCTGCAATGTAGATTATTGGGATCTCACACTACAAGCTTCACTAGGTTCTGAGTTATAATTATATCCGGGAAAACACCATGTCAGAAGTGGTATTCGAACCGACGCCTCCTTTGAGAGACCAGAAGCCCGATTGCTATGGAAGGTTTTACCTTGAGTCTGGCGCCTTAGACCACTCGGCCATCCTGACAGCTGCAATGTAGATTATTGGGATCTCACACTACAAGCTTCACTCGTTTCTGAGTTATAATTATTTCCGGGAAAACAGAATGTCAGAAGTGGGATTCAAACCCACGCCTCTATTCAGAGACCAGAAGACCCATTGCTATGGAAGGTTTTACCTTGAGTCTGGCGCCTTAGACCAGTCGGCCATCCTGACAGTTGCAATAGAGATTATTGGGATCTCACGGTATAAGATACACTAAATTCTAATTTGTCAGGATAATTAGTATGTCAGAAGTGGGATTCGAACCCACGCCTCATTTGAGAGACCAGAAGCCCCATTGCTATGGAAGGTTTTACCTTGAGTCTGGCGCCTTAGACCACTCGGCCATCCTGACAGCTGCAATGTAGATTATTGGGATCTCACACTACAAGCTTCACTAGTTTCTGAGTTATAATTATTTCCGGGAAAATAGGATGTCAGAAGTGGGATTCGAACCCACGCCTCTATTCAGAGACCAGAATCCCCATTGCTATGGAAGGTTTTACCTTGAGTCTGGCGCCTTAGACCACTCGGCCATCCTGACAGCTGCAATATAGATTATTGGTATCTCACACTACAAGCTTCACTAGGTTCTGAGTTATAATTATATCCGGGAAAACACCATGTCAGAAGTGGGATTCGAACCCACGCCTCTATTCAGAGACCAGAATCCCCATTGCTATGGAAGGTTTTACCTTGAGTCTGGTGCCTTAGACCACTCAGCCATCCTGACAGCTGCAATGTAGAATATTGGGATCTCACACTACAAGCTTCACTAAGTTCTTATTTGTCAGGATAAATAGTATGTCAGAAGTGGAATTCAAACTCACGCCTCCTTTCAGAGACCAGAAGCCCCATTGCTATGGAAGGTTTTACCTTGAGTCTGGCGCCTTAGACCACTCGGCCATCCTGACAGCTAGAATGTAGATTATTGGGACCTCACACTACAAGCTTCACTAGGTTCTGAGTTATAATTATTTCCGGAAAAACAGGATGTCAGAAGTGGGATTTGAACCCACGCCTCCATTCAGAGACCAGAAGCCCCATTGCTATGGAAGGTTTTACCTTGAGTCTGACGCCTTAGACCACTCGGCCATCCTGACAGCTGCAATGTAGATTATTGGGATCTCACACTACAAGCTTCACTCGTTTCTGAGTTATAATTATTTCCTGGAAAACAGAATGTCAGAAGTGGGATTCAAACCCACGCCTCTATTCAGAGACCAGAAGACCCATTGCTATGGAAAGTTTTACCTTGAGTCTGGCGCCTTAGACCAGTCGGCCATCCTGACAGCTAGAATGAAGATTATTGGGATCTCACACTACAAGCTTCACTAGGTTCTGAGTTATAATTATTTCCGGAAAAACAGGATGTCAGAAGTGGGATTCAAACCCACGCCTCCATTCAGAGACCAGAAGCCCCATTGCTATGGAAGGTTTTACCTTGAGTCTGGCGCCTTAGACCACTCGGCCATCCTGACAGCAGCAATATAGATTATTGGTATCTCACACTACAAGCTTCACTAGGTTCTGAGTTATAATTATTTCCGGGAAAACACCATGTCAGAAGTGGGATTCGAACCCACGCCTCTATTCAGAGACCAGAAGCCCCATTGCTATGGAAGTTTTACCTTGAGTCTGGCGCCTTAGACAACTCTGCCATCCTGACAGGTGAAATAGAGATTATTGGGATCTCACACTACAAGCTTCACTAAGTTCTTATTTGTCAGGATAAATAGTATGTCAGAAGTGGGATTTGAACCCACGCCTCCATTCAGAGACCAGAATCCCCATTGCTATGGAAGGTTTTACCTTGAGTCTGGCGCCTTAGAACACTCAGCCATCATGACAGCTGCAATATAGATTATTGGGATCTCACACTACAAGCTTCACTAGGTTCTGAGTTATAATTATATCCGGGAAAACACCATGTAAGAAGTGGGATTCGAACACACGCCTCCTTTCAGAGACCAGAAGCCCCATTGCTATGGAAGGTTTTACCTTGAGTCTGGCGCCTTAGAGCACTCGGCCATCCTGACAGCTGCAATGTAGATTATTGGGATCTCACACTACAAGCTTCACTCGTTTCTGAGTTGTAATTATTTCCGGGAAAACAGAATGTCAGAAATGGGATTCAAACCCACGCCTCTATTCAGAGACCAGAAGACCCATTGCTATGGAAGGTTTTACATTGAGTCTGGCGCCTTAGACCACTCGGCCATCCTGACAGTTGCAATAGAGATTATTGGGATCTCACGGTATAAGCTACACTAAATTCTGATTTGTCAGGATAATTAGTATGTCAGAAGTGGGATTCGAACCCACGCATCATTTCAGAGACCAGAAGCCCCATTGCTATGGAAGGTTTTACCTTGAGTCTGGCGCCTTAGACCACTCGGCCATCCTGACAGCTGCAATGTATAGTTATTGGGATCTCACACTACAAGCTTCACTCGTTTCTGAGTTATAATTATTTCCGGGAAAATAGGATGTCAGAAGTGGGATTCGAACCCACGCCTCTATTCAGAGACCAGAATCCCCATTGCTATGGAAGGTTTTAACTTGAGTCTGGCACCTTAGACCACTCTGCCATCCTGACATCTGCAATATAGATTATTGGTATCTCACACTACAAGCTTCACTAGGTTCTGAGTTATAATTATATCCGGGAAAACACCATGTGAGAAGTGGGATTCGAACCCACGCCTCTATTCAGAGACCAGAATCCCCATTGCTATGGAAGGTTTTACCTTGAGTCTGGCGCCTTAGACCACTCGGCCATCCTGACAGCTGCAATGTAGATTATTGGGATCTCACACTACAAGCTTCACTCGTTTCTGAGTTGTAATTATTTCCGGGAAAACAGAATGTCAGAAATGGGATTCAAACCCACGCCTCTATTCAGAGACCAGAAGACCCATTGCTATGGAAGGTTTTACATTGAGTCTGGCGCCTTAGACCACTCGGCCACCCTGACAGTTGCAATAGAGATTATTGGGATCTCACGGTATAAGCTACACTAAATTCTGATTTGTCAGGATAATTAGTATGTCAGAAGTGGGATTCGAACCCACGCCTCATTTCAGAGACCAGAAGCCCCATTGCTATGGAAGGTTTTACCTTGAGTCTGGCGCCTTAGACCACTCGGCCATCCTGACAGCTGCAATGTAGATTATTGGGATCTCACACTACAAGCTTCACTCGTTTCTGAGTTATAATTATTTCCGGGAAAATACAATGTCAGAAGTGGGATTCAAACCCATGCCTCTATTCAGAGACCAGAATCCCCATTGCTATGGAAGGTTTTACCTTGAGTCTGGCGCCTTAGAACACTCAGCCATCCTGACAGCTGCAATATAGATTATTGGTATGTCATCTCACACTACAAGCTTCACTAGGTTCTGAGTTATAATTATTTCCTGTAAATTAGCATGTCAGAAGTGGGATTCGAACCCACGCCTCTATTCTGAGACCAGAATCCCCATTGCTATGGAAGGTTTTACCTTGAGTCTGGCGCCTTAGACCACTCGGCCATCCTGACAGCTGCAATATAGATTATTGGTATCTCACACTACAAGCTTCACTAGGTTCTGAGTTATAATTATTTCCGGGAAAACACCATGTCAGAAGTGGGATTCGAACCCACGCCTCTATTCAGAGACCAGAAGCCCCATTGCTATGGAAGTTTTACCTTGAGTCTGGCGCCTTAGACCACTCGGCCATCCTGACAGGTGCAATAGAGATTATTGGGATCTCACACTACAAGCTTCACTAAATTCTTATTTGTCAGGATAAATAGTATGTCAGAAGTGGGATTTGAACCCACGCCTCCATTCAGAGACCAGAATCCCCATTGCTATGGAAGGTTTTACCTTGAGTCTGGCGCCTTAGACCACTCGGCCATCATGACAGCTGCAATATAGATTATTGGGATCTCACACTACAAGCTTCACTAGGTTCTGAGTTATAATTATATCCGGGAAAACACCATGTAAGAAGTGGGATTCGAACACACGCCTCCTTTCAGAGACCAGAAGCCCCATTGCTATGGAAGGTTTTACCTTGAGTCTGGCGCCTTAGAGCACTCGGCCATCCTGACAGCTAGAATGTAGATTATTGGGATCTCACACTACAAGCTTCACTAGGTTCTGAGTTATAATTATTTCTGGAAAAACAGGATGTCAGAAGTGGGATTCGAATTCACGCCTCCATTCAGAGACCAGAAGCCCCATTGCTATGGAAGGTTTTACCTTGAGTCTGGCGCCTTAGACCACTCGGCCATCCTGACAGCTGCAATGTAGATTATTGGGATCTCACACTACAAGCTTCACTCGTTTCTGAGTTATAATTATTTCCGGGAAAACAGAATGTCAGAAGTGGGATTCAAACCCACGCCTCTATTCAGAGACCAGAAGACCCATTGCTATGAAAGGTTTTACCTTGAGTCTGGCGCCTTAGACCACTCGGCCATCCTGACAGTTGCAATAGATATTATTGGGATCTCACGGTATAAGCTACACTAAATTCTGATTTGTCAGGATAATTAGTATGTCAGAAGTGGGATTCGAACCCACACCTCATTTCAGAGACCAGCAGCCCCATTGCTATGGAAGGTTTTACCTTGAGTCTGGCGCCTTAGACCACACGGCCATCCTGACAACTGCAATAGACAGTATTGGGACCTCACACTACAAGCTTCACTAAGTTCTTATTTGTCAGGATAATTAGTATGTCAGAAGTGGGATTCGAACCCACACCTCTATTCAGAGACCAGAATGCCCATTGCTATGGAAGGTTTTACCTTGAGTCTGGCACCTTAGACCACTCGGCCATCCTGACAGCTGCAATGTAGATTATTGGGATCTCACACTACAAGCTTCACTCGTTTCTGAGTTATAATTATTTCCGGGAAAATACAATGTCAGAAGTGGGATTCGAACCCATGCCTCTATTCAGAGACCAGAATCCCCATTGCTATGGAAGGTTTTACCTTGAGTCTGGCGCCTTAGACCACTCAGCCATCCTGACAGCTGGAATATAGATTATTGGTATCTCACACTACAAGCTTCACTAGGTTCTGAGTTATAATTATTTCCTGGAAATTAGCATGTCAGAAGTGGGATTCAAACCCACGCCTCTATTCTGAGACCAGAATCCCCATTGCTATGGAAGGTTTTACCTTGAGTCTGGCGCCTTAGACCACTCGGCCATCCTGACAGCTGCAATATAGATTATTGGTATCTCACACTACAAGCTTCACTAGGTTCTGAGTTATAATTATTTCCGGGAAAACACCATGTCAGAAGTGGGATTCGAACCCACGCCTCTATTCAGAGACCAGAAGCCCCATTGCTATGGAAGTTTTACCTTGAGTCTGGCGCCTTAGACCACTCGGCCATCCTGACAGGTGCAATAGAGATTATTGGGATCTCACACTACAAGCTTCACTAAGTTCTTATTTGTCAGGATAAATAGTATGTCAGAAGTGGGATTTGAACCCACGCCTCCATTCAGAGACCAGAATCCCCATTGCTATGGAAGGTTTTACCTTGAGTCTGGCGCCTTAGACCACTCGGCCATCATGACAGCTGCAATATAGATTATTGGGATCTCACACTACAAGCTTCACTAGGTTCTGAGTTATAATTATATCCGGGAAAACACCATGTAAGAAGTGGGATTCGAACACACGCCTCCTTTCAGAGACCAGAAGCCCCATTGCTATGGAAGGTTTTACCTTGAGTCTGGCGCCTTAGAGCACTCGGCCATCCTGACAGCTAGAATGTAGATTATTGGAATCTCACACTACAAGCTTCACTAGGTTCTGAGTTATAATTATTTCCGGAAAAACAGGATGTCAGAAGTGGGATTCGAACCCACGCCTCCATTCAGAGACCAGAAGCCCCGTTGCTATGGAAGGTTTTACCTTGAGTCTGGCGCCTTAGACCACTCGGCCATCCTGAGAGCTGAAATGTAGATTATTGGGATCTCACACTACAAGCTTCACTAGGTTCTGAGTTATAATTATATCCGGGAAAACACCATGTCAGAAGTGGGATTCGAACCGACGCCTCCTTTGAGAGACCAGAAGCCCCATTGCTATGGAAGGTTTTACCTTGAGTCTGGCGCCTTAGACCACTCGGCCATCCTGACAGCTGCAATGTAGATTATTGGGATCTCACACTACAAGCTTCACTCGTTTCTGAGTTATAATTATTTCCGGGAAAACAGAATGTCAGAAGTGGGATTCAAACCCACGCCTCTATTCAGAGACCAGAAGACCCATTGCTATGGAAGGTTTTACCTTGAGTCTGGCGCCTTAGACCAGTCGGCCATCCTGACAGTTGCAATAGAGATTATTGGGATCTCACGGTATAAGATACACTAAATTCTAATTTGTCAGGATAATTAGTATGTCAGAAGTGGGATTCGAACCCACGCCTCATATGAGAGACCAGAAGCCCCATTGCTATGGAAGGTTTTACCTTGAGTCTGGCGCCTTAGACCACTCGGCCATCCTGACAGCTGCAATGTAGATTATTGGGATCTCACACTACAAGCTTCACTAGTTTCTGAGTTATAATTATTTCCGGGAAAATAGGATGTCAGAAGTGGGATTCAAACCCACGCCTCTATTCAGAGACCAGAATCCCCATTGCTATGGAAGGTTTTACCTTGAGTCTGGCGCCTTAGACCACTCGGCCATCCTGACAGCTGCAATATAGATTATTGGTATCTCACACTACAAGCTTCACTAGGTTCTGAGTTATAATTATATCCGGGAAAACACCATGTCAGAAGTGGGATTCGAACCCACGCCTCTATTCAGAGACCAGAATCCCCATTGCTATGGAAGGTTTTACCTTGAGTCTGGTGCCTTAGACCACTCAGCCATCCTGACAGCTGTAATGTAGAATATTGGGATCTCACACTACAAGCTTCACTAAGTTCTTATTTGTCAGGATAAATAGTATGTCAGAAGTGGAATTCAAACTCACGCCTCCTTTCAGAGACCAGAAGCCCCATTGCTATGGAAGGTTTTACCTTGAGTCTGGCGCCTTAGACCACTCGGCCATCCTGACAGCTAGAATGTAGATTATTGGGACCTCACACTACAAGCTTCACTAGGTTCTGAGTTATAATTATTTCCGGAAAAACAGGATGTCAGAAGTGGGATTTGAACCCACGCCTCCATTCAGAGACCAGAAGCCCCATTGCTATGGAAGGTTTTACCTTGAGTCTGACGCCTTAGACCACTCGGCCATCCTGACAGCTGCAATGTAGATTATTGGGATCTCACACTACAAGCTTCACTCGTTTCTGAGTTATAATTATTTCCTGGAAAACAGAATGTCAGAAGTGGGATTCAAACCCACGCCTCTATTCAGAGACCAGAAGACCCATTGCTATGGAAAGTTTTACCTTGAGTCTGGCGCCTTAGACCAGTCGGCCATCCTGACAGCTAGAATGAAGATTATTGGGATCTCACACTACAAGCTTCACTAGGTTCTGAGTTATAATTATTTCCGGAAAAACAGGATGTCAGAAGTGGGATTCAAACCCACGCCTCCATTCAGAGACCAGAAGCCCCATTGCTATGGAAGGTTTTACCTTGAGTCTGGCGCCTTAGACCACTCGGCCATCCTGACAGCAGCAATGTAGATTATTGGGATCTCACACTACAAGCTTCACTAGGTTCTTGAGTTATAATTATATCCGGGAAAACACCATGTCAGAAGTGGGATTTGAACACACGCCTCTATTCAGAGACCAGAATGCCCATTGCTATGGAAGGTTTTACCTTGAGTCTGGTGCCTTAGACCACTCGGCCATCCTGACAGCTAGAATGTAGATTATTGGGATCTCACACTACAAGCTTCACTAGGTTCTGAGTTATAATTATTTCCGGAAAAACAGGATGTCAGAAGTGGGATTTGAACCCACGCCTCCATTCAGAGACCAGAAGCCCCATTGCTATGGAAGGTTTTACCTTGAGTCTGGCGCCTTAGACCACTCGGCCATCCTGACAGCTGCAATGTAGATTATTGAGATCTCACACTACAAGCTTCACTCGTTTCTGAGTTATAATTATTTCCGGGAAAACAGAATGTCAGAAGTGGGATTCAAACCCACGCCTCTATTCAGAGACCAGAAGACCCATTGCTATGGAAAGTTTTACCTTGAGTCTGGCGCCTTAGACCAGTCGGCCATCCTGACAGCTAGAATGTAGATTATTGGGATCTCACACTACAAGCTTCACTAGGTTCTGAGTTATAATTATTTCCGGAAAAACAGGATGTCAGAAGTGGGATTCAAACCCACGCCTCCATTCAGAGACCAGAAGCCCCATTGCTATGGAAGGTTTTACCTTGAGTCTGGCGCCTTAGACCACTCGGCCATCCTGACAGCTGCAATGTAGATTATTGGGATCTCACACTACAAGCTTCACTAGGTTCTGAGTTATAATTATATCCGGGAAAACACCATGTCAGAAGTGGGATTTGAACCCACGCCTCTATTCAGAGACCAGAATGCCCATTGCTATGGAAGGTTTTACCTTGAGTCTGGCGCCTTACACACACACACCACACCACACCACACACACACACACACACACACACACACACACACACACACACCACACCACACCACACCACACCCACACACACACACACACACACACACACACACACACACACACACACACCTACAACACACTCCCAGGTTACCACCCGCCAGGCACGTGCACACATAGAGCCCAAGGGGTGCTTGAGCACCTGCCCTTTTGAGCCTCGTAAAAAAAGTGCCCTTTAAATCTTTTTTTTTTTTTTTCTTTTTTTACCGTTGTGCATATAGACTGGCCTTCCAACTGAAAAATGTCAGGATAGAATAAAAATGTTAGGTAAAGAGAGAGAGATGCCCCATATTCCATTTCAGTTTGCACGGCCTCCTCATCGTGCCTCTCCGCGGACCTATATTTTATGCATAGCGTGGGTGGTGATGATGATGATGATAGAAACCGCTGTGGCGCATACAGTTGAATGCTGGTATTACACTTAATGAGGGACACAAAGACGCCAAGTCCGATGGGATTTGGGAATCTCAAATACAAATCGGGATTGGAATAAAAAATGCATTTATATTAAACAATACAGAATATACAGCACTTCTTGGGGTCTGTAGGGTAAGCACTTATTCCCTCCCCCATGAACATTTATGGAGATGTATGGGCCTTTTAAGTCAGTGATAAAAGTGTCTTTCAAGGATAAGTGAGCTCCTGCACTGATTATTATAGTTCAATATTCAATATTTGATCACCAAAACCCCCCAAAAAGCATAAACCCCCCCCCCCCACCCGCCCGAAAATGGCCCCCAAAAATCGGGCTTGTGCGCAACGCGCGCTTGATTATAACACACACAGGTATAGTGCCCTCTTCAGCCTTTGAGCACCTGCCTCTCTAAAGTCCTGTGCACGTCCCTGCCACCCGCACACCCTTCCCTTGGTCATGGACAAGTGGATGTTGTGTAGTTGCCCTCTTGGCACAGGCTTAAAGAGGATCAGAGAGGATCTGACACCAACACTCACTCCCTCCACCACTGTGACTATCACACATTTCTCTCTGTATCCACCCCCTCCTCTTAACCAGCTTATGAATTAAACATTTAGAAGGCAAGACAGGAGGAGAGGTCTCGGGTATGTGTGTGGTGTGTGTGGGGGGGGGGGGTGGTAATTGGAAATGGAAGTCGCTTCTCTTGTCAGTCTGTTCATTTAGGTCAATGGGAATCAAGTGGGAGAGCTCTCCAATTATTTTAAAGGGGATGTTCGGAGAGGGTTGGATGGTGGGTTAAAGGGGATGAGTGGGTTGGATGGTGGGTTAAAGGGGATGAGTGGGTTGGATGGTGGGTTAAAGGGGATGAGTGGGTTAAAGGGGATGTTCAGAGTGGGTTGGATGGAGGGTTAAAGGGGATGTTCAGAGTGGGTTGGATGGAGGGTTAAAGGGGATGTTCAGAGCGGGTTGGATGGTGGGTAAAAGGGGATGAGTGGGTTGGATGGTGGGTTAAAGGGGATGTTCAGAGCGGGTTGGATGGTGGGTTAAAGGGGATGTTCAGAGCGGGTTGGATGGTGGGTTAAAGGGGATGTTCAGAGCGGGTTGGATGGTGGGTTAAAGGGGATGTTCAAAACGGGTTGGATGGAGGGTTAAAGGGGATGTTCAGAGCGGGTTGGATGGTGGGTCATGAGGAGAGGAAAGGAGAAGGGCTGAGAGGGATGGTGTGTGTGTGTGTGTGTGTGTGTGTGTGTGTGTGTGTGTGTGTGTGTGTGTGTGTTAGTGTGTGTGTGTGTGTGTCAGTGTGTCAGTGTGTGTGTGTCTGTGTGTCAGTGTGCGTGTCTGTGTGTCAGTGTGTGTGTGTGTGTGTGTGTGTGTGTGCGTGTGTGTGTGTGTGTCATTAAAGCGGATACTGCTGGCAGAATTGCCTGAAACGGAACTCTCCGCCTTCATAACTTAAGAATGTCTCATACCACGTGACACTGACTGCCTGGAAGGGGCACAGTATGTATTTCACACGGAAATGAATGGAATTTCAAAGAAATTTCAACATGAGAGGAGACGTGGAAGTAGAAATCCAATGTGTTCTAATGAGCTGTCAGTCATACGTGGGGGTAGCTGCATCTATGATTTGGTAAACTGCTTAAATAAAATCGGTAGAAAACTGAAGTGCAAATTAAGATTTTCAAATTCGTTTTGCTTCCAAAATCAGATATGCTTTTTGCAGATTTTGCTGACGGTGAGAGTAAGACTCACTAAGGGATATTATTATAATTTTGTTGTAAGAATGGGATATTCTAGAACTTAGAAGGCATAATGATGTGAAGCATCTCCCTCCCTCTCTCTCTCTCTCTCTCTCTCTCTCTCTCTCTCTCTCTCTCTCTCTCTCTCTCTCTCTCTCTCTCTCTCTCTCCAATTAATCTTTGTGTTGTGTTAATTACAGCTCCATGGAATGATGTACTGTAGATGGAAAAAATAGCAATGCCTTGTCTCATAGGAACTGCTCATTTCATTGAGCTGTAAAAGGACACACAACATGTTGTTTTTGTGCATGGATTACTAGATTTATGCACATTGTGGAGAAGGTGACAACTATACCAAAATCACCAATTACATTAAATTAACTTACAAACATAATACTGTTCTGATTGCACAATATTTATGTAATTAAGAGATTAGCTGAAAAAAGATGATCAACTACAAGAGTGATTTTACAATGTTTCAAGTTTCTTTATTAGTTGGCTTACAGAAGTACAGAATACTTTTATATAAAATGCTTCTTTCTGTTATGCTCCAGAGATTGTGCTAGATACAAATAGATAAGTATAAAATAAGTATACTAAGTATAAAATAGAAGTCAAGTACGTAGACAAAAGTGTTCAATATATACATATATACAATATAAAATGCAGAGTAGAAAAGTAACTGAGTTACAATACAATATACGGTAACACTTTATAATAACATTTATAAGGTATTTGTAGATAATGAACTAATCATGAACAAACCATTTATATACATTCGTAAATTATTATTAAATCATGTATAACTATATTTGTATAACATTTACAAATTAGTTATACATTATTTATAACTCATTATCAACATTGTTTGTACTTGATTTGTTCATCATTAAATAAGTAAGGGATAAAGTATAGCTACGAGGTCATTGTCGCAAAATAATTGACAGACTGCGATCTAGAACACAGAGGCGCCGCGCCGAGGTGTTCTAAATGCAGTTAAGGTCAATTATTTTGCGACAATGACCGAGTATAGCTATACATTATCCCGCTTATTACAGGGATAACTTACTAGCAATATACGTAATTCATTTTACACCATCGACAAGACAAGATCAAATGCAGACGCAGTTGTTCTGTTGCTCTTCTGTCATCGGCAGGTGTGTGGACTTGATTGCACATGATGTAGTGCAGCTGTGCATATGGTAAAGCTTAGCTTTCGTGACTGCGATCAAAATGCTTGATTGTGATTGGTCAATAGCGCTCTGTTGCCCCTAGCAGCAGTTATTATTGCGCGTTGCCCCTAGCAGCAGTGAATTATCGAGAAATAATTGACCGCTGCTAGGGGCAACGGAACGCTATTGACCAATCACAATCAAGCATTTTGGCGAATGTTAAAACGCCATGTAATAATGTTGTTTAATGTGTATTTTACAAATGATTTGTAAAACATTCGTAAAAGATCTATAAATCATTTGTAGATGTTATTGTGTGCCCTAATCTAAAGTGAAGACAATTCATCATTAACACTTTAATCGCCGGGAACGCCGTAACTCGTCTTTGCTCGCCATGCTCATTCTGCCAAAGACGCCGTAACTCGTCTTTGATATCAATATTTCAAAAATCTGTGATCGAAATCATATTTCTCCTCCGGAGACATGAGATGTACTGGTGAGCTCCACTCAACTGTCTAACGGTTCAAGAGCGCCATCTGGTGGCCGATCGGCAGATCGGCCAACAGGACGTGACGCGCCAAACAGGAAGTGCTCATCCATATTTCGTCCGGGCACTCGCGATCGTTAGCCGGACTCCATCTCAACACACTGGATAATCAATCGCTCGCCCTAACTCAATAAACAACGTTATTTGGACGTATATAGTATTATACAACCTGGAAATGGTTCATCTATATCAACATCCCATAATCGAAAACGGTCTACTCCAAGCTGATCGTCCAACGGCGCGAGGAAGATATAGTAAGATCCAGCGTTATTTTCTAACGTGTTCCATATAAACTGCTCTGATGACCATATGACCCACACTAGACGAATGATATAACGTTGCCCACGGAATTATAAACGACCCCCCACCCATCCGGTCAATATCAGATGATACGTAGTAACTTCTAGAAGTACCTCCAGTTGAAATTTTTCCTCTGGCACCGATCGCTACCAAACTGTATTTGATCATCAATATAATGCATTTGGGGCTATAAATCAAGTTCTGGAGAAAGCTGCAGAAAACGATAAAAACATACTTATACTTTAGACCATATTTTAGTATGAATATGTGAATGAAAAAGTATAACGTTGCTACACCCTGAACAATGGATATAGGACATTGAATGGGCCATAATAATGTCAATTTAGCAATAGAATTTAAAAAGTTATAGCCCTGCAAAGAAGGGGAACTTCTCCATAGACAAATAGAGCTGGCTAGGGATGGTAAATTATTAATTTAACCATGGCTCAAGTTCAAGTTTCTTTAATAGTTGTCATACAGAAGTACAGAATACTTTTATACAAAATGCTTCTTACTGTTACGCTCCAGAGACTGTGCAAGACAAGATAAGTATGAAATAAAATAACATAGTATAGCATGTAAATTAGAAGTAAAAAAAATTAGGTCACAGTGTTCAGTATAGACATATGTACAATGTTCGATGCAGAATAGACGTAACTGAGTTACCATATAATATACAATATACTATGCAGTGTACTAATATACAATACTATATAGTGCAAGGCAGAAATGGGATGAGGTGCAATTTAGGTACAATTTACAGTAGGTGTACGAGTTGTAGTGCAAATCCTTTATCAATAAATATAAAGTGTGTTTGTGTGATCTAAAGTGTGGAGAGTGGGTGCTGCAGTGTGTTGTTTGTTTAAGTGAGTGTGTGGGTGTGTGTGCTGTGTGCATTTGATGGTTGTTGCATGTGTTTATTGTTCGTTTAGCAGCCTGATGGCCTGGGGATAGAAGCTTCTTCTGAGTCTTTCTGTGCTCGCCTTAAGACGCCGGTATCGCTTGCCTGACCGCAGCAGTTCAAAGAGGCAGTTGTTCGGGTGGCTGGAGTCCTTGATGATTCTCTTAGCCTTCCCCCTGCACCGCTTGTTGTAAATGTTCTGGAGGGTGGGAAGCCCCGCTCCAATTGTGCGTTCGGCTGAACGTGTCACTCTTTATAGTCTGCTACGGTCTTGTGCAGTGCTATTCCCAAACCAGGAGGTGATGTTGCCAGTCAGGATGCTCTCTATTGTACATGAGTAGAAGTTCCTAAGGATCTTCTGACTGACTTGGAACTTCCTTAGGCGCCTGAGGAAGTAGAGGCGTTGTCGTGCCTTCTTCACAACACTGTCAATGTGTGTGGTCCATGTCAAGTCCTCGGATATGTGGGCTCCGAGGTACTTGAACTGTTCACTCTCTCAACCAGTGCCCCGTCGATGCTGAGGGGGCTGTAGTCCTTGACCCCCGACCTCCTGAAGTCCACAATCATCTCTTTTGTTTTGCTGACGTTCAGGGAGAGGCAGTTCTCCTGACACCACTGTGACAGATTCTCTACCTCTTCCAGGTAGGCCCTCTCGTCGTGGGCAGAGATCAGGCCCACCACTACTGTGTCATCAGCAAATTTGATGATTGTGTTGTTGTTCCGCTGTGCCACACAGTCATGTGTGTACAGGGAGTAGAGGAGGGGGCTCAGAACACAGCCCTGGGGGGCCCCTATGTTGAGCGTGATGGATGAGGAGGTGCAGTTGTCTGCTCTTACCACCTGGGGTCTGCCCGTCAGGAAGTCCAAGACCCACTGGCAGAGGTCATAGTTCAAGCCCAGGTCCCTGAGCTTGGCTATGAGTTTGGAGGGGACTATGGTATTGAATGCTGAGCTGTAGTCGATGAACCGCATTCTCACATAGCGATCAAAGTGTTAACAAATGTCTAATAGTTTATTATTTGTGGACATTTATGAATACACACGAAGCAATGACCAGACTTGTCTTTTCATGTTTAACAAATTATTTGTTAAAGGGGAGATGAAGCGTTGAACAATATGATCCTAGTTTGTTTGTTGTGTACCTTGGGTAAGACATGGTCTATAATCAAATGTGAAATCCTGCTTATTTGTCTGAAAACTCAAATATAATTTCCCCGTTTTTGCCATGGGCGCCGCCATTTTAGATTTAGCTGGATGGTTACGTCACGGTGATGGTTTGGGCTGGGTCCCGGTTTACAGTGCTGGTTAGATAGCTATACGTAAATATGGAGTGTCGTGAAAGTCAGTCAGTAAATTGTCAACCAAATGTAACATTACTTACAGAAAAAATATATATTATATAATTGTAGTTGTATTATCTGCGAGACACCCCCCCCCCCGCCCCCCCCCCCCCCCCCCCCCCCCCGCGTTCTGAGTCAGAGCGATAATTCAACTTGACTAACAGGGTGAAGTAGGTATCAGTTTCCTTTTTTTCCTCCCTCAATAATATTATGTTATTTATGTACGTTATCATTATGTAAACAAATGCACATATGGATTGTTTGCTGCAACGTTTCTGAATGAATTGAAGCATTAATAAATAAGCAGATAATTTAATTAGATGTCCATAACATTTGTGTTTTTAATTAGCATAGCCTAAATAAATATGAATTCAAGAAGTTAAATACTGAATTAACAACACATTTATTAACAGGCTGAAAGTTAAGACGAATAAAAAAACAATTAGCCTATTTAATAGGCTAAACACTGTGTGTAAAATATAGGCTAATCGGTGGTAAAAGGCAACTTTGGCTATAGCCTTCTAAAACAGGCTAAACTTCGTTTTGGCTTCTTGAGTTCACATTTCTTTGGTTTGCATTGGTGCATCTGCGGGCCAATGTTCCGAGACATATTACATTTTATTTGTTAGGCTATTTGAATACACCAGCCCTAAATGGTGGATTCAAATAGCCTAACAATTATACAAATATATAAATATGTCTCGGAACATTGGCTGTTGCGTTGTTGCAAACTGGGGAGGTGTGAATTAAAGAAGTTAATACTAATAACAGGCTGAAAAAACAATTAGCCTATTTAATAGGCTAAACACAGCGCGTAAAATATAGGCTAAACAGTGCGTAAAAGTGCGATGTATTTTATGCTGCGCTGTGACAGTACTCAATCGTGGACACTGGACAGCCAGCTGAAGCGCGTGGGCCATACATCCCAAACTTTGTAATCCTGCGTCTTTCATGCATTTGACCACGTTTCGGCCATTATCTCGGAGTATGACATGAATATTTTCTTTCGGAATATGCCATGTCTGGAACATATTCTCGAATGCTGTTGCCAGCGCTGCAGCCTGCAGCAGTATGGGAGCTGGAGAACTCTTGGGAATGCAGGAGCGCTTTACGGAGTTGGAAGTCTGCGTCAATCCACTGAGCTGGTCAAACTCAGCATTGACATGGGGCTGACATCAGAGCTCCAAATATCACTGGTAAAGCTAATTGAAGAAACGTCTTCTTTCAGAAGGCTATCAATGTGCGAATACACTGCCTGGTAGAGCTCGGGTACAGGGCAATGTCTGAAAAATACGTGCGACCTGGGAGACCTAATTATTGTTCGCCCGTATATATGCTCCTTGTATCGCCGCTGCTTACAGCACGCATTGGAACGGAGAAAAAGATAACCGTTAGTTGGAGAATAAAAGTGAGGAGAGAGAGGTGTTTTGCTACAGCGCTGTGGTGGTAACGTTAGTGCCGTTATTAGTTGGAAACGGTGTTGTGGTGTTGCCAAGGGAGAGGAGGAATACCATACTCCCGCATCGATCTGCCGACGGCGACAGGCAGAGGATAACAGAGAAAGAAGAGACGTTTAGACTGAGTTCGGTTGAGGCTGAACTCATATAGCAACCAACAGACTTTAGGTGATAGCCTGCCCTAATCTATACCTTTCTGTTGAACTAATTCTAATTATTAATCTGGACCTTCAGAACATGCAGTATTATTAATTTGCTCAAATGTCGTGGCCTCACACAGTGCCAACTGCAGGTCTCGCCATCTCAGGTGCCAACTGCAGGTCTCGCCATCTCAAAGATGACAGAGCATGCAGCATCCCCCTGTTGGGGTGGCTCAATGCTGTAAAATATTACATAAATGTGTTTTTATTAGGGATGCTCGATATTGGCTTTTTTACCGATACCGATATACCGATATTGTCCAACTCTTAATTTCCGATACCGATATCAACCGATACCGATATATGCAAGGTTTCCCCCCCAAAAAAACGGAATAATTTCAGGTAATTAACATTACATATCTCTTGTCGTGGAATTAACACAACATTATGCATACTTTTGACAATAAATAAAATCAGAATCTTATTCGATACTGATATTTTCCGATATCACATTTGAATGCCAATATCGGCCGATAATATCGGTAGGCCGATAATATCGGACATCCCTAGTTTTTATGAATAACGATATTTGAGGAGCCTAATAATATTGCTACAGCGTGCAATTCTCTGAGGTGGGAGGCTCCGCCTTTGGGCGAAACCATCTGTTATGACGATAAATGGACATAACAAATCATTTTTTTCTTAGAAACGCCTTATTTTTATAACGTGATTTTTTTCTGTTGTTTATCTAAATACTTATTTGATGCTATGACTATGTTTATATCGCTATGCTTCATCTGCCCTTTAAGACATTCATAAAACATCTATAAATCATTTGCAGATGCTATTGTGTGTTACGTTCTGGACACCGACCTCGGTCGGTGACCACCCACATTCCTGGCATATGTCACTGGGCTTGTCACCTGTCATTTCCCTGTCAATTAGTGCTGTCACTTAGGGGTGGTTCCTGATTGGCTGTCACGGGGGTGTGTGTGGAATGTTGGTATTTGGTCTCTATTTAACATACCTCTCTTCTGCTTGTCCATTGTCAGGTCTTCACTAATTGCGTTCGGGGATAACGCGGACGGTTCTACTGTGGACCTCCAATAAGCTCCCATTTACCTTATCTTACACTTGTGCTTTTAGCACTTGTTCTCTCTTAGAATTTACTCTGTGTTCTTACTATTAAAGTCGAACCTGTTCAAGAGTAAACACTCTCTGTCTCTGTGATTGCCTTCAACCATTGGAATTCACCTACCTGCATTCTGACAGAAGACCTGACCATCAGAATTCCATGGAGGCCATCATGGAGATGCTCCGGACGCAGGGAGCAGCCCAGACACGGATGGAGGAACATCAGCAGCTGGTCAGCGCCGAGTTAATCCGACTCAATGGGGTCGTCGGATCATCCCAAGCGGTGGCGCAGTCGGCGTTGGCCACAGCTCGACAAGCCCAAGAAGGAGTGGCTGGTGTGCAGTCGGCGGCGGGGGAAGCAGCGCTCCACGCAGAGGAAAGTCGGGGAGGGTTCGGGGTCCAGGAGCGGTCCCGCGAACCACATCTGCAGGCGCCCGCTCGCTATGACGGATCACCGGATGGTTGTCGGGAATTCATCACCCAGTGTCTACTCGTTTTCCGGCTGCAACCACGATCATTTCCATCGGAGACAGCGCAGGTAGCGTATATTATCACACTGCTCACCGGCGAAGCTCTCTCCTGGGCTACGGCGGAATTAGAGGCAGGGGCGATAATCTGCGACAGTCTGGACGCCTTTACCCGGTAATTGAGAAGAGTATTCGATACTTCCCGGGTACTCTCGATCTTCGAGGCTGGTGGTCGTCTTCTCGACTGCCGGCAGGGCCTCCGCACTGTCGCAGCTTATGCTATCAAATTTAGGATCTTGGCTCGGGAGACAGCTTGGGCGGAGAACGTCTGCGTGGTTCTGTTCGTCAGGGGACTCTCAGCGCGGATGCGAGATGCTCTCTCCGCGCGTGAGATCCCCGAGCAGCTGGAAGTGCTGATCAATACCACCATCAAGATGGATAATCGGCACCGGGAGAGGGAGAAGGAGCATGTCAACAACACCCAGCCCCAGGTATGTTTTCCTTCTTCTCCTGGTGTTGATAATTCCATGCATTACACGAGTGGGCCACTGGGTGATGAATCCATGCAGCTTGGAGCGCTGTCGCTCTCGGACGACGAGAGGCAGCGCTTCATCAAAGAGCGACGCTGCTTCCGGTGCGGCCGCACCGGTCACCGCTTCGGCAGCTGTCGGGTCCAGGCTGTATCGGCTCGGCGCCAATCGGGGATGGAAGGTGCGCCGTCGGGCCTCGAGAGGGCGCCAGCAGGTGGGCTCATTCCTGCCAAGACCACGGATTCTCGCAAATTTTTTGAGGTGGCGATCAACTGTGGGGGTGACATTAGGGGAACTAAGGCTCTCATTGACTCAGGGGCGGCGGGCAATTTTATTCACGTGGGATTGGTGAAGGAGTGGGGAACCCCGGTGGAGGACTTAGGGGTTCCCTTACCAGTCTATGCCCTGGACGGTCGGCCCCTGGGCAGTGGGAGCGTCACCCAGCGCACAGTTCCCTTACACATCCGGGTGGAGGGTGGGGAGTGGGAATGGGTTACTTTTTTTGTCATCTTTTCCCCCTATTCTGTCATGGTGTTGGGTCATCCTTGGTTGTCGTCATGTGTTCGTGTCATTAATTGGAGCACGGGCGAACTCTCAACGGCGGCCGACGTCAAGTCGATCGTCAGCGGGAGTTTGCCCAAACCCTTGTCTCCCCCCCCCTCTTCTCTTTTGTCTCCTCCCTCTTTCTCCAGGATGGTGGGGAGCGTGGCAGATTCTGATCTACCCTCTAATCCCGATTTAATAGGGGTGCCTGAGATCTATTGGGACCTGGCGGACGTTTTTAGCAAAACGCGTGCTAAAGCACTTCCGCCTCATAGATCATACGACTGTCCCATTAATCTTCTACCCGGTACCTCCCCGCCTCGCGGGCGAATGTTCTCTCTCTCACGCCCCGAAACCTTGGCCATGAACACCTACATAGAGGAGGCATTGCTTGCGGGGCACATACGCCCTTCCACTTCCCCTGCCGGCGCTGGCTTCTTTTTTGTTGATAAAAAGGATGGGGATCAGCGCCCATGCATTGATTATAGGGGATTGAATGACGTTTCCATCAAGAACCGATATCCTTTACCCCTCATGGACACGGCCTTTGAGTGCTTACAGGGGGCACAGGTCTTTTCTAAACTTGACTTACGTAATGCATACAACCTGGTCAGGATTAGAGAGGGAGACGAGTGGAAGACTGCATTTAACACACCCAATGGGCACTATGAGTATTTGGTCATGCCCTTTGGTTTGGCTAATGCTCCGGCAGTCTTCCAAGCCCTGGTTAACGACGTGCTGCGAGACTTGATTGGGGTGTCGGTGTTTGTCTACTTAGATGATATCCTGATTTTTTCTCGCGATATGGTGCAACACCAAATGCATGTTCGGGAGGTGCTAGACCGTCTCCTCAAGCATCAACTATTCGTTAAGGCTGAGAAGTGTGTGTTTCACACGGACACCGTGTCCTTCCTGGGCTTTGTGTTGACGAAGGGCGATCTGCGCATGGATCCAGCCAAGGTGAGTGCAGTTTTGGACTGGCCACGGCCTTCGTCGCTCAAGGGGTTACAACGGTTTTTGGGCTTTGCAAATTTTTACAGGCGCTTTATTCGCAATTTTAGCGCCTTAGCCAATCCCTTAACAGCTCTCACTAAGGCCTCTCTCCCTGGCTTTGAATGGTCGCCTAGGGCTGAGTCGGCCTTCTGCGATCTTAAACGTCGTTTTACATCCGCTCCTGTATTGATCCGCCATGACGCGGAGGTTCCGTTCATTGTGGAGGTGGATGCCTCTGACGTCGCGGTGGGGGGGGTGCTCTCTCAGAGATGCTTAAAGGATGGGAAAGTGCACCCGTGTGCTTTTTTTTCTCGCCGTCTGTCACCAGCCGAGCGTAATTACGACGTGGGTAATCGGGAGTTATTGGCGATCAAATTGGCACTGGAGGAGTGGAGACATTGGTTGGAGGGGGCGGCACATCCTTTCATTATTTGGACTGACCATAAGAACTTGGCTTACATCCAAGGGGCTAAACGCCTTAACGCTCGCCAGGCCAGGTGGACGTTGTTCTTCACACGATTTCGATATACCATCTCCTATAGACCCGGCTCCAAGAATATCAAACCTGACGCGTTGTTGCGCCAGTTTGATCTTCCTGGGCGGGAGGAGCAGCCCCATCCCATTATTCCACCGGCCTTGATTTTGGCACCCGTGTCTTGGGGCATAAAGAAGGTGGTAAGGTCGGCACTAACGCGGGAGCCCGATCCTGGTGGGGGTCCTCCGGGACGGTCGTATGTTCCCAAGGTGGCGCGCTCACGCTTGCTACAGTGGGCACATGCGTCATCCCTCACCAGCCACCCAGGGGCAACCAGGACCCTGGAATTTATCCGTAGGAGGTTCTGGTGGCCGACAGTGGAGGGGGATACGCGTTCCTTTGTGGCGGCCTGTCCGGTGTGCGCACGTAGTAAGACCTCTCGACGGGCACCGGCGGGTCTCCTCCGACCACTTCCTATTCCTAAACGACCCTGGTCACACATATCTCTGGACTTTATTTCTGGTCTTCCCCTTTCGGACGGGTTCACCACCATTTTGGTGGTGGTGGATCGGTTCTCTAAGGCGGCTCACTTTGTCCCTCTCCCCAAGCTTCCTTCGGCCCGGGAGACTGCTGATTTAATTATACAGCATGTCTTTTGGGTCCACGGGCTGCCAGTAGATATCGTGTCGGACCGGGGTCCTCAGTTCGCCTCCAGGTTCTGGAAGGCGTTTGCCGCCGGCCTCGGCGCCTCTGTCAGTCTGTCGTCTGGGTTCCATCCACAGTCGAACGGACAGACGGAGAGGGTCAACCAGGATTTGGAGGGGGTCTTGAGGTGTTACGTTGCCGGTAGTCCGGCAACGTGGAGTAGGAGGTTGGCTTGGGCTGAGTACGCGCATAATACCCTTCTCTCCTCTTCTACCGGTATGTCTCCCTTTCAGTGCCAGTATGGTTTTCAACCTCCTCTGTTTCCCGAGCAGGAGCAGGAGGCGGAGGTGCCCTCGGCCCAGGCACATGTGGCTCGCTGTCGCAGGACGTGGAAACAGGTTCGGAAGGCGCTACAGAAGGTTTCGGTTAGTACCCAACGGCAGGCTAACCGTAAGCGTCGTCCGGCTCCAGTTTACCGTCCAGGGCAGCGGGTTTGGCTTTCCACCCGGGATCTCCCTCTCCGGGTGGAATCCAAGAAGCTGGCTCCTCGCTTTATAGGACCATTTAAAGTGATTCATCAGGTTAATCCAGTGGCTTACAAGTTACGACTTCCGAGCTCTATGAGGGTTCATCCGACGTTTCATGTGTCCCTGTTGAAGCCATTCCTCTCATCGCCCTTGGCCCCGCCACTGCCTGTGGTTCCTCCGCCCCGGTTTATTGGCGGTCAACCCATTTACACGGTGCGGAGGATACTGGGTTGTAGGCGGAGGGGTAGGGGGTTTCAGTTCTTGGTGGATTGGGAGGGGTACGGGATAGAAGAGCGTTCTTGGGTGCCTCAAAGGGATATTTTAGATCCCAGCCTGATCGTTGATTTCCGGCGGCTGAATCCCGAGGCTCCTAGGTGAACGTCTGGTGCCGTTCGTCGGGGGAGGGTACTGTTACGTTCTGGACACCGACCTCGGTCGGTGACCACCCACATTCCTGGCATATGTCACTGGGCTTGTCACCTGTCATTTCCCTGTCAATTAGTGCTGTCACTTAGGGGTGGTTCCTGATTGGCTGTCACGGGGGTGTGTGTGGAATGTTGGTATTTGGTCTCTATTTAACATACCTCTCTTCTGCTTGTCCATTGTCAGGTCTTCACTAATTGCGTTCGGGGATAACGCGGACGGTTCTACTGTGGACCTCCAATAAGCTCCCATTTACCTTATCTTACACTTGTGCTTTTAGCACTTGTTCTCTCTTAGAATTTACTCTGTGTTCTTACTATTAAAGTCGAACCTGTTCAAGAGTAAACACTCTCTGTCTCTGTGATTGCCTTCAACCATTGGAATTCACCTACCTGCATTCTGACAATTGTGTGCCCTAATCTAAAGTGAAGACTATTCATCATTAACAAATGTCTAATACAGTTAATTATTTGTTGACTTTATCACATGTTACAAATAGCTTTCGGATCCACCCTTCTTTGTGACATCAAACAGTGACAGAATTAGGACTATAGATAAATGCAATTTTATTAACATAAAATGCATGTGCACACATAACATATAGTGTAACCTGGGGGACACTAGGACCCAGGAGTAGCATGCAGAAGGAGTTTCACACGAGTGAGACTTCACGTTTGTTCTCGTCAGTTTGAATGGGCTACATACAAGGAATAATTTTGTGCTGCGGCTGCCCCACACTTTTAAGGTATGAGCAGGCTAAACACCTTTTTTTGTTGGTAAATCTATTCCATCATTTCCGACCTACAACTTATTGTCCTATATTTTGTGTAGACGTACTTGATGTGGTTGGACCTTTCCTCATTCCTGTGAATGCAGTTGCTGGCTGGCTAATGTGCGCTCAGTATAATATGTATGTAGTATGTGGGCCGACGTGTATGCTACATGAGGGTAATCATTAAAAAGTATAGGTGCCGATACAGCCTGAAAATACAAATAATTATTACCCTCATGTCATCATCATAATTTTTATACTGAGCACACATTAGGAACAAACACATCATTCAAATGTAACGTTAGCGCCCACCACATCAAGTACGTCTACTACACAAAATATAGGACAATAAGTTGTAGGTCGGAAATGATGGAATAGATTGACCAACAAAAAAGGTGTTTAGCCTGCTCATACCTTAAAAGCGTGGGGCAGCACAAAATAATTCCTTTTACTCTGCTAATGTATAACGTGTATGTAGCCTCCATTCAAACTGACGAGAACAAACGTGAAGTCTCACTCACGTGAAACTCTTTCTGCATACTACTCCTGGTTCTTAGTGTCCCCCAGGTTACACTATATGTTATGTGTGCACATATATTTTATATGTTAATAAAATTGCATTTATCTATAGTCCTAATTCTGTCACTGTTTGATGTTACAAAGAAGGGTGGATCCGAAAGCTACATTTGTAACAGGTGATGAAAAAGTCAACAAATAATTAACTGTATTAGACATTTGTTAATGATGAATAGTCTTTACTTTAGATTAGGGTACACAATAGCATCTGCAAATGATTTATAGATGTTTTATGAATGTCTTAACAAATAATTTGTTGAACATGAACAAATAAATGTAGGTATAGTCATTTTTTCATATCCATTTTTCAAAGCATCTACAAATGTGTTACTTACTACACATTAAACAACATTATTTAATAATGAACAAATCAAGTACAAACAATGTTGATAATGAGTTATAAATAATGTATAATTAATTTGTAAATGAAGGGCGGCTACGTGGCGTAGTGGGCAAGGCGCTCGCCACGAAATGCTGGAGACGCTGGGCTCGTCAGTTCGAGCCCAGCGCTCCACATTTGCTTTCAGTTTAGCTGGTCGTCCGTACTAATACACATTGGCCGTATTAGGGGGTGGGAAACTGATGGGTGGGGATCGGGCGTTGTGGACAGCGACTCCTACAGGTCGGTTGGTGCGCCTGCGCAGTAGAATCAGGAAGTGTCGGGGGCAGCGTGAGCCTCCCACGCGTTACTCCTCGCCACTGAGAGATCGAGCTGCGCTGGTGAAAAGATGCGACTGCTGTTACCTCAAGTACCGGAGGGGACTTGTGCTATGTATGACTTAGTCCACATTGCAGCCGGCTTGTGGGAGGCAAGAAACAGCGTTCGTGACAGGGGAGGGTTGAATTGGATGATATGAAATTGGGATGGGAGGAAAATATAGAAAATGGGAGAAAAAGTGGATCAAAAATTTTTATTTGTAAATGTTATACAAATATAGTTATAAATTATTTAATAATAATTTACAAATGTATATAAATGGTTTGTTCATGATTAGTTCATTATCTACAAATACAAATATAAAGGTATTATAACTGAGTGTTATTATAAAGTGTTACCCAATATACTATATACTATACAGTACAATGCAGAAATGGGACGAGGTACAATTTAGGTACAATTTACAGTAAGGTGTAATGAGGTATGGGTTGTAGTGCAAATTCTTTACCAATAAATATAAAGTGTGTTTAGGTGTCTAAAGTGGGTAAAGTGGATGCTGCAGTGAGTGTTTAACACAATGGCGCCCAAGCACGGATATATCCGGCTTTCGAATCCATGCTTAATGGACAGAAGGACGGATAATATCCGTGGCAAGTTGTTTTGGCTTTTATTCCATTTTAATAACCTATTCAAGGTCGCCGAGCTGCACTGCAGATGTACCCTACTCTTTGAATTCGAGAAAGTGCATTACCGGCCAGATCCTCTTAGGGGCGCTATCGCGATAATGCAGTGTTCCCTGTGGCCGAAGTTGTCTTTTTTTTTTTTATCTCTAATGTAGTTTTCCACTCACCTGAAGCGATAGCTATTGTCTGTTGCACGGAATACGTGTTGGATCGTGGATTTCACTATGCAATAAGGGGATTTATCATCAGCCAATGGACATATCGATCTACCAGATGGCGATCGATAACGGGGGAATGCTCGGGGGGATTCAACCGGCTCATGGTAAGATCTTTTTCATGTAAATTACATGCTGATCAGAGCTTGCTATGATACTCAACCAGCCGACCAGCGTATGTGGCTACTTAGACGAACACGGTTATTGGTAATCAATAATCAGAAACGACGTCCCCCGCCCCCCCCCCCCTTCATGCATACATGCTTGAGGATCATACCGATCATATGCAGTTTGAGTTTTAACTGTAGCTTTTGTATAACGGAAATGCCATTGGATATAACGTTAGTAGCTATTAGCCCTTTATCTCGCCTTCCAGGAAATATATTATTATATATATATTATCCCGCTTGGGGACCAGGTTTCCATGATGCCAGTTACCCAGGTGGGGTATCTCCCAGGCCTTTCTGTGTGGAGTTTGCATGTTCTCCCCGTGCTCGCAAGGGTTTCCCCCCCCGATAAGATAAACCCAATGGAAAAACATGCACAACAACAAGATCGCTAACGCTGTGGCGTCCTTGACGAAGACGGACAGGAGCACTTGGATTGGTCCCCTGGCGCGGCTCACGTGGCGCCTGTCTGCTCCCGGCTGCCCTTGGGGGGGAAGGACGACGGGATGGGTTAATCGCAGATACGCATTGTATGCATGGTTCGCATGTGTGCCAAATGGTGACCTCGGAGCAGGTCCTAAATTATATTATTATTAGACCAAAAGCCGTATAACGCTTATATTCACTGCGCTATAAAATGAGAACGTATTGATGATTTTTTTTTCTTTAATCCATTTTTAAGCGACGGTTTATGGTCTCAATTGACAATGAGAATGGACAGATAGCAATACTATAAAGTATAGATTTAGCTCTACAAACAGCCCCAAGTCTGTTTACATATGCTGGTCGTCTAGAGTGGGGCCTGTCTAATCCCTGTGGCCGTCAATGTGTTAAAGTGAGTGTGTGCGTGTGGATGTGTGTGCTGCATAGTGTTATTGTCATTTAGCATTCTGATGGCCTGAGGATAGAAGCTTCTTCTGAGTCTCTCTGTGCTTGCCATGAGACTCCGGTATCGCTTGCCTGACCGCAGCAGTTCAAAGAGGCAGTTGTATGGCAGGAGGTGGGAAAATAGATGGAGCTAAAGCATTTTCTGGGTTTTGTCAACAAAGAAAATAAATGATGAAATAACAACAGACTGGTCACTAGCGGCTCATGGTTGATTAGGACACCGTGACTCAATGAGACCTTCTGGTAGCAGGGTTTATTTGTAATGCTCCCGATGCCTCATTGAGTCAGGACTATAAACGCAAAATGTAATTATTAATTATACAAATATTGTCGTATTAATTATCATTATATTTATTTAATTCCATGGATGTCTGTACGGCAATCCCCAATGACTTGTCCTAGAGAAAGCTGTTGAAACCATGAGCGCATACCGGTCTGTCCGACTTACGACTGCCTTTTCGAGTACGTAAATCCTATGTAAATCGTAATTTTTATTTTAAGAATTTACAATACGAAGCCGTTCGAGAATGCCGAATAAGTACGTAAATCGAGTTACGAAGGAATTCCTTGGTAAGTTTTACGTATGTTCGTTTGCATATAATATAATCAGCAGCTTTGACAATGGCTGGTGTGAGCTGGGTAGTGTAGTTTTATAATATTTTCCGGTGTCATTTCCTCGCATCTAAATCATCTGGTTTCCGATGCAAAGCACTGAGATTTTTATAAACTCATATTTAGCTACACTTAAAATGATTGGTAAACAAAAATATACACTTTGACTTCTGTTTTGATAGGGTTAGGGTCTTTACTCTTGGCTACATTTGAAAAAGAAACACAACTGTGAGGTTTGGTCCGCTCCCCGCCACACGCTCCGTTCCTTTAAGGTACTATGTTGATTATTGCATTCCCCGCCACGCGCTCCGTTCCTTTAAGGTGACGTGTTGATTGGTGCTTTCCCCGCCACACGCTTTTGGAGCAAGTATCAATCTCATCCCGCAGCTGTCACAGCTTGTAATTAGCGCCCCTGAAGGCTTTATATACACAGACCTCCTTACTATCGATGTTGGGTCGTTCTGAAATACACCTGCATATACCTGCCTTCCCCGTCGCTGTTCCTGTCTTTTGCTCTCCAGGACCTTTTGTGGAGAACCGCTGTGGAGAACCTGGTTCCCCGTTCGGAGCTGCGCCTCGTTATCTGCCCGCTTTTCGCGTTGCGCTCTGGTGAGTTTTTGGAAACAGTCTTTTTGGATTATCAGTTTTTTGTGTGTGTGTGAACACAGAAGAAATCCCGTTTTTGTTTGTACTGGACTCACCTAATTTTTGTGTTAGATTAACACTGAGGATTACCGTATTGTTTTTCTCTGGACTCAGCTAACTTGTGTGTGGTACACCGAAGATCAAGTCACTTGGATTAATACTGGACCAGTCACCTCTCTGCCTCTGTGTGTTCGTTGGGCTAACTCTGATTTCTCTCTCTCTCCGTTTCCACCGGGAGTGAAAGCTGGGAGTATCTGCAGAGCCGCTTCAACGTCACTTGCCAATTCCTCACCACTACCTACTGGGAGTATCTGCAGAGCCGCTACATCGTCACATGCCAGATCCCCGTTTGTTCGATTGCTGTACTTCATCCATCTTGTGACTCTGTAAATAAATACGCCCTAGCTTTTTAACTCTGAACTTCCTCTCTGTGCCGTTGCGTTTGGGGTCGGTTACAAACCATAACATTACGACCCAACCATGACGACCTCAGCCGACACAGAGAGGGTCAGAACAGCGTTGGCGGTCCAGATAGAGTTAACCAACGACCACAGCCTACAGCTAGGTGCGGCTGCGGCTGCTGTACAGGAGCTCCGAGACCAGGTCCTGCCTATTCAGGGGTCCCTTGGCTCTCTGGCTAGCCAGCAGTCTAATATTCTCCACCAATTACAAGCGCTGAGTGAAACCGTTAACACCTTGCTTGTAACCCCACTTACTTCAGGAGCCTCGGCCGGAGCATCACCCGCAGCCCTGGCAGGCCCCGCGCTTCCCAATCCCGCACCTCGGGAGCCCCGTCTCTCCGAACCACGGTTGTTCGATGGTAACTTCGAGGATTGTGCCACATTCATCATGCAATGCGAGTTGGTTTTTCGTCATCAACCCAGCCGATTCACTTCAAGGGGAGCCCAAGTGGCTTACATGACTAACTTGCTCTCAGGCCGGGCAGCCCAGTGGGTCACTGCCTCCTGGGCAATGGGGGCAGATTTCGTGGCTGAGCTCCGCAGGGTTTTCCACCACCCAGCCCGTGGCCAGGACCCTGGAGCCCGGTTGGGTACCTTCCGGCAGGGCAGTGGCGGGGTCACCGACTACGTGCTGGAGTTCAGACTGGTGGCAACGGAGAGCGGTTGGAACGATCAAGCGCTTCGTCTCACCTTCATGAGGGGGCTCAACGACGCTGTCAGGGACCAGCTTGCGACCCGTGAGGAACCTGAGTCCCTCGAGGACCTGTTCAAGTACCCTCTTCCTCTCATGAACTCCACCTTCGAGCCTCTCACCCAGGCTACCGTCTTTACCAAGCTGGACCTCCGGAGTGCCTACCATCTGGTCCGTATCCGAGAGGGCGATGAGTGGAAGACCGCCTTCAAGACTCCCAGGGGCCACTACGAGTACCTGGTAATGCTGTTCGGCCTCACCAACGCTCCGGCGGTATTCCAGGCGCTCATGAACGACGTCCTTCGTGACATGCTGGAGGAGTTTGTGGTAGTATACCTAGACGACATCCTCATCTTCTCCAAGACCCTCGAGGAACATATCCAGCATGTCCGCCGTGTGCTGGAGCGCCTCCTCCACAATCGGCTCTTCGTCAAGGCAGAGAAGTGCCGATTCCACTCCGACTCCGTAGATTACCTGGGCTTCATCGTGGAGAGAGGCTTGACCCAAGCTGATCCTCGCAATATCCGGGCCGTGGAGGAGTGGCCGGAACCCACCTCTCGGAAGGAGTTACAGAGCTTCCTCGGGTTCGCCAACTTCTACCGAAGATTCATCCGGAACTACAGTCAAGTGGCAGAACCGCTTACCAGGCTGACCTCTCCTGCCCTGCCGTTCGACTGGTCCCCAGCGGCGTGTGCTGCGTTCCGCTCCCTCAAGAAGAGGTTCACTTCCGCCCCGATCTTGCTCCATCCAGACCCCAAGAGACAGTTCATCGTAGAGGTGGACGCCTCGGATACTGGACTGGGAGCTATCTTATCCCAGCGGTCGGCAACAGACCAGAAGGTACATCCGTGCGCCTTCTACTCGCGTCGTTTCCTCCCTGCCGAGAGGAACTATGACATCGGCAATCGGGAGCTGCTGGCGGTTGTGGCTGCCTTGGAGGAGTGGCGTCATTGGCTAGAGGGGGCCGAGGAGCCATTTACCATTTGGACGGACCACAAGAACCTGACGTACATCCGTGCTTCCAAGCGCCTCAATGGCCGGCAGGCAAGATGGGCCAGCTTCCTCAGTCGGTTCGACTTCTCGCTGACGTTTCGCCCTGGTTCCCGCAACACGAAGGCCGACTCCCTGTCCCGGTTACACTCCAAGGGGGCTCCAACCACTGAGGACCTGACTCCCATCCTCCCAGAGGCCAGGGTGGTATGAGTAGTCACCTTGGGCATCGAGGGGGTGGTAAGGCGTGCCCTACGCTTCCATCGCGCTCCAGGCAATGTACCGGTTCATCGTCTCTTCGTCCCCGACTCGGTCCGGTCCCGGGTCCTCCAGTGGGGCCATACCAGCCGGTTCGCCTGCCACCCGGGCGTTCATCGCACGTTCTCCTTCCTGGCTCGTCGATTCTGGTGGCCCACTATGAGGAACGACGTCAAGGAGTTCGTACTGGCCTGCGCAGTCTGTGCCCGCAGCAAGGCCTCGCACCAGGCACCCTCCGGGCTATTGCAGCCGCTTCCCATTCCGAGCCGTCCTTGGTCACATGTGGCGCTGGACTTCGTCACGGGTCTTCCTTCTTCCCAGGGGAACACGTGCCTACTGACCGTGGTGGATCGGTTCAGCAAGGGGGTTCACCTCGTGGCCCTTCCCAAGCTTCCCTCGGCGGCCGAGACGGCGGACCTCCTGACACGCCACGTGTTTCGCCTCCATGGTTTTCCCCAGGACGTCGTCTCGGACAGGGGGCCCCAGTTCACTTCCCAGGTATGGCGGGCTTTTTGCAAGGGATTGGGGGCAACGGTCAGTCTTTCCTCTGGTTATCATCCCCAGACTAACGGACAAACGGAGAGGATGAACCAGAGTGTGGAGTCTGCTCTTCGGTGTGTGGCTGCCGAGAGACCAGCTTCTTGGAGCCGTTTCCTTCCCTGGGTCGAGTACTCCATCAACTCCATGGTCAGTTCCGCCTCCGGCCTCTCACCCTTTGAGGTATCCCTGGGCTACCAACCCCCTCTTTTCCCTGCACAGGAGTCGGAGGTGGCAGTTCCCTCCGTACAGGACCACCTCGACCGGTGCCGTCAGGTCTGGGAGATCACCAGGACCGCGCTGCTACGGTCATCGGAGCGCGCCAGTCGTGGGGCTGACCGGCGCCGGGTTCCTGAGCCGACGTACCACCCTGGGCAGAGGGTGTGGCTTTCCGCAAGGGACCTTCCACTTCGGTCCTCGGCCAAGAAGCTTAACCCCCGGTTCGTCGGTCCTTTTGAGGTTCTGAAGGTACTCAGTCCGGCGGCGGTGAGTCTTAAACTTCCTGCGTCCATGCACATTCACCCCGTTTTCCATGTGTCCCGGGTTAAGCCTGTCTCTCTCAGTCCCCTGATGCCTCCTGCTCCGGAACCACCTCCTCCCGAGATGGTGGACGGTCACCCCCAGTGGCAGGTCCGCCGGTTGATGGGCGTTCGACGGCGGGGTCGGGGGTTCCAGTACCTGGTGGACTGGGAGGGGTACGGTCCGGAGGAACGGAGCTGGGTCTCCCGCCAGCTCATCGTGGATCCCGGCCTGATCACCGACTTACATCGTGCCCATCCGGGCAAGCCGGGTCGGGCTGGTCGCCGGGTGGCTCCCGTGGAGGGGGGGGTACTGTGAGGTTTGGTCCGCTCCCCGCCACACGCTCCGTTCCTTTAAGGTACTATGTTGATTAATGCATTCCCCGCCACACGCTCCGTTCCTTTAAGGTGCCGTGTTGATTGGTGCTTTCCCCGCCACACGCTTTTGGAGCAAGTATCAATCTCATCCCGCAGCTGTCACAGCTTGTAATTAGCGCCCCTGAAGGCTTTATATACACAGACCTCCTTACTATCGATGTTGGGTCGTTCTGAAATACACCTGCATATACCTGCCTTCCCCGTCGCTGTTCCTGTCTTTTGCTCTCCAGGACCTTTTGTGGAGAACCGCTGTGGAGAACCTGGTTCCCCGTTCGGAGCTGCGTCTCGTTATCTGCCCGCTTTTCGCGTTGCGCTCTGGTGAGTTTTTGGAAACAGTCTTTTTGGATTATCAGTTTTTTGTGTGTTTGGTGAACACAGAAGAAATCCCGTTTTTGTTTGTACTGGACTCACCTAATTTTTGTGTTAGATTAACACTGAGGATTACCGTATTGTTTTTCTCTGGACTCAGCTAACTTGTGTGTGGTACACCGAAGATCAAGTCACTTGGATTAATACTGGACCAGTCACCTCTCTGCCTCTGTGTGTTCGTTGGGCTAACTCTGATTTCTCTCTCTCTCCGTTTCCACCGGGAGTGAAAGCTGGGAGTATCTGCAGAGCCGCTTCAACGTCACTTGCCAATTCCTCACCACTACCTACTGGGAGTATCTGCAGAGCCGCTACATCGTCACATGCCAGATCCCCGTTTGTTCGATTGCTGTACTTCATCCATCTTGTGACTCTGTAAATAAATACGCCCTAGCTTTTGGCTAACTCTGAACTTCCTCTCTGTGCCGTTGCGTTTGGGGTCGGTTACAAACCATAACAACAACATTCATTAATATGGACTATATTGATTTATTTATGACGTGAAATAAATCTCTTATCTGGGCTTAAGGGGATAATTGTATTTAAGGCGGTGGATTGGCAAGTGGGGTGGGTGCCCCTTGTCTTATGTCTGGTTGTGGGTATCCATCGGTTGCAGAGCCTCTTTATGTAGGCCACAGAAAATCATCTGTGCGTCATTCTCACAAACAATGCATAGATGTGAATAAAGTACTAATCGACCACAGGAAAAAAAGTACATAAAAATGTTATGTACGTAAAAAAAACATACATTCTGTTATAGCCATAAGTAATACATTTACGTATTGTTTTTTTTTTTTTATTGATATTTTTGCACAAATCTTTCCATTATTTACAGTATACCTTTTCACAGCATAATATGCAACATCCGAGATTCGCCTTTTTCATTTTTGTAACAACATATGTAACTGAGGGGTACAATTCCCTGACTGTATTGTTAAGTATGGTATTATTAAACCACTACCTCTTGTACTTTAACTTCTGGCCATCCAGTACATGATATAAATATGATGAACACTTTCCCACCTGATGAAACGAAGTCCACACAAATGTACAAATCGAATATTTAATATAGCAAAAGGTATATACAACGTTCACTTGTTTACACTTATGATTTGAAATGCACTTGTATGGCAAATGAGTATTCGTAGGTAAATCAACATTGAATGTCCAATCTCTGGTTACGCAGGGAGTAAGTATACAACCCGTTTCTTTAGGAAACTATAGCGATGGTACTTAAATGATTATAGCTGGATACACTAAAGGGGGGGGGGGTCCCGCTGGTTGTAAGACAGTAGGAGGGGGGGGGTTAGAGAAGCCGCTGGCGGTATCCCATCTGGCCGACGATTTCTTGGGAGAATTCAAAGTCTTGAACACGGTGCCCACAGAACCTCGGTCCGCAGACGAATACAGCTGGACCCTCTGGTGGACGGTATCTGCCGGTCCACAACGGAGAGACGTGAGGCGACCTCACTGGTGTAGAGCGCCGTCTCACCTTGCTCCTCTCCGGGGGGTAGTTCCAACACTCCGCAGTGTTGGCCGTTATCCATGGAATAATCAAAGCGCCCAAAGCATAATCCAAGCCGTGGAAGGCTCGCCGTCGTCCGGGTAGAGTAATCCAATATACAGGTCCAGTCGCCCTGGCCCGGAGCTCCTCGGATGCAAGCACCACTAGTGGTCTGCCCAGCCTGGTTAAGACTCCAGATAACGTCAGGAACGATGGGGGTACTGATAACTTTATAACTCTAACCGAACGATGCACCATACATAAATAGACTATTATTAGCTTAATAGAATACGTCCAACTCGACGGTATAGTGCCAAACTATGACAATTCAACTATTAATCCACACGATATCTCAATGCCTATTCTGAGGCCAAGTAGGCCTTACTGCACCACACGTGCGTCGTGGGTGAGGCTTCGCGTCTGTTACTCGGTTGGAGGGTAAAGAACTGGACTAAAAGGAAGTTCTACTTTACTTGCGCCATATATATATGCGCTGTGAACAAATAGTACCATTCGTATTTTGCCAGACGTATTCCTACGCGGAACCGGGCTTGCCACGACATGTTGGGCGGCACGATTGAACTTGAACCTAGGGGTATGGCTGCTGGCGCCAGGTTCTCGTCCAATGGTAGAATGAAACTATTATGGGCTGTTTAGTAGACTAAAGGGATATTCCGTGCATATTGTACAAGGAATATACAGGGGATATCAAACGATATACAAATACTATTTAAATATATATATATAAATAAATATATATATTCGGTTTAATCTGATCCTTCACAACAGCCGCCCCCTAATTAGTCCCACCTAATTAGCTAAGCAGAGACAGATTAACCGCACTGTCTACCACTCAAGGTCCGCTGTAAGGGTCAGTCAACTCACAAAGTCATGGGGTCATGGTCATCATCGATAGTATCTGGGAGTCGGGGCAGTTCTATTAGCCTCGCCACGGGTCGTGTGTAAGTGCGCCCTTGGACGAGTACTTCAGCTGCTCGGACCTTGCCATCGGCACCGGTGATCACTTTGCTTACGCGGCCAGCCGGCCACATAGCTCTGGGTAGTGACTGGTCGATAATCATGACGACTGTTCCTTCGGTCAAATTGTCTCTCTCTTTTACCCACTTCTGGCGGGTCTGTAGAGACGGTAGGTAGTGGAGTAGGAAGCTGCTCCAAAACTTGTCAGCTAGTACTTGACTGTACCTCCACATTCTTCGGCCGTTCGCTTCTTCAGGCCTGTACATTGTCTGGGGTAGCGCGGGGTCCAGCCGCCCCATTAAGAGTGTGTTGGGGGTGACTGGGTCGACATCTGCTACATCACTAGACGTAACCGAGGGGCTTTGAGTTCAATACTCCCTCGATCTCCGTGAGGACTGTCTCTGCTCCTGCGTGGTGTACATCCTCGTCGTATTTCTTTATGATCAGCTCTGTGACCTTGTGTCGGCTGTTCAAGACGATCGGGTACTTAATGTCATCCGGTAGATCGGGGGCTCTCCGCAGGCGACCACCCACTCTGATGAGATTATGGGCGTCACTCTCGGGTGTCAGGTGGAGCAGTCTGCTGTCTGATGGGACGGGCTTTCCTCCCTGTAGACAGTCTAGCTCATCGGGGAACGAGTCTCTCTGGGCTCGTTGTAGTAGAAGAAGTTCTGCTTCTTCGTAGTCAGCTGCTGACATGTCAGTGGTGGACTGAATCTCTGGGTGGTGCCACAGGAATGTCCTCTGCTGCGCACTCTCTAGGGTAATGCAGTCATCTATGTTGGGGTCTGTGGAGGCGACTGTGCTCAGTCCACAGAACATAGGTTTCTTGTTCTCAGCCTCTTCGTTACTTGCTTCCCGTGGGGTGGGCGTAGGCCACTCTCCTTCCGGGAGCTTGAGGAATTCTGGTCCGTCACTGTAGATGTTGCGACGGGTGAGGTCATCCAGAGACATTCCCCGGGTGATGACGTCAGCTGGGTTGTGTTTGGTGTCCACATACCGCCAGCTCGCTGCTTCTGTTAACTCTTGAATCTCGGTGACTCTGACTCCCACGAAGACTTTGTATCTGCATGAATCAGACTTGATCCATGTGAGTACTGTCGTGGAATCTGACCACAGGATTGTTCTGTGCACCGGAATGGTGAGTTCACGTTGGATTAACGTGGCTAGATGCGCTCCTGCTAGGGCTGCGCAGAGCTCTAGACGCGGGATAGATTGTTGCTTTCGGGGGGCTATTCTTGAGCGAGCCAGGATGAAGGCAGTGTGTATCTTTCCTCCCTTCTCTTGGGCACGCAAGTAGGCCACCGATCCATAGGCTACTTCGGAGGCGTCGCTGAAGACGTGTAGATCAATCTTGCATGTCTCTGGCCTCACTGTGGATGGGAAGTAGCTGCGGCATATGTTGACGCCTGGGAGTGAGCGGAGTTTCGTCTCCCACTCTCTCCATGTTGAGGCAAGGTGTGCGGGTATTGGGTCGTCCCAGCCCTGGTCCTTGTCCCATAGTGCTCGTACAATCATCTTTGCCCTGGTGGTGTAAGGTAGAATACATCCCAACGGGTCATATTGTCTGGCGAGTGTTCTGTACACACTCCGTCTGGTGGTCGGTGTAGCCGTCGACCTTCCCTGCTCTGGAGTCAAGGGTTTGTGTCTATAGTGGAGCGAGTCTGTTTTGAAGCGCCAGACTAGTCCTAGTGTCATTTCTTGGGCTTCTCCTGGGATGGTCGCCATCCAGGTCTCGCTGCTGGCAGCCTTGTCCGCGGGGGAGAGGCTGCGCAATACGTGCGGGTCACTGCTGGCCCACTGCCTGAGATCAAAGCCGCCTTTGATCAGGGAGGCGCGTAGCTTGATTAGGAGAGCCTCGGCTTCTTCTTGAGTCGAAACGCTTTGTAAACAGTTGTCCACGTAGAAACTGTTCTTCACACTGTCGGACCTCTTCATCTGCTGTTGGGTCCTCTGCGACGTGTTTCTGTAGTGCAAATGTAGCACAGCACGGGCTGCATGTGGTTCCGAAGGGGAGTACTTCCCACTGGTAGATGGCTGGGTTCTCATCTCCGATCCTCTCTCTCCATAGGAACCGCAGCAGGGGCTTGTCCTCCTCTACTAGTCTCACCTGCAGGAACATCCCTTTGATATCCCCGCTGATAGCCACCTTGTCCTGGCGGAAGCGCAGCAGCACGCCTAGTAGGGAGGGGCCGAGTGTAGGGCCGGGCAAGAGCTCTTTATTCAGATTTTGGGATCCGATCTGGTAGCTGCAGTTAAACACAATGCGATCCTTGCCGTTGTGGTGGACCTTGTGATGCGGCACGTACCATGATTCGGTCGTCTGATCGGCCTCTTTAATGTCAATCTTTGTCACGTGTCCCGCTGTGATTAGCTTCTCAATCTCAGCGCGGTACACACGCTCTTGAGCGGGGTCTTTGGCTAGGCGCCGCTCCGTGTTCAATAGATAGCGCTCCGTGGCGTCTTTCTTTGCGTGAAAGGTGGGCATTCCCTCTCGCCTCAGGAGTGGAGTTGCGTATCTCATCACTCCGCCGACTGTGACTCTCTTTGTCCCTTGCTCGAGTAGGTTGATGGCGTAAATGTCTTCTTTAGAACGAATATCTTTCTTTTCGTTCTTAAAGGGCATTGTCTCTAGTGTCCATAGCCTCTCGACATGTTGCAGGAGAGTGGTGTCTTCTTCTGTCGTTCTGGAGTGGAGGCAGCTAGTGGCTGCTGTTCGGTTGAGAGATTTAGCGAGGGGGCCTTGTAGGGTCCACCCTAGGCGGGTCTCGACTGCTGCAGGACAGCCTCGGGGTCCTGTATGGACCCGGTCAATCGGGACTATGAGTTCTGCATGGTCGGAGCCTATCAGCAGGGTCGGGGTAGCGCCGTCTATGAGCGGTATAGGTAGTTGTCGCAGGTGCACATATTTATCCATCAACTTGGCGATAGGGTAGGTGTACTGCGATAGTCCTATTTCTTGGCTGGTGAAAGCATTTGTAATCTTATACCGTCGCTCTGGCTGCCCGTTTGCTGCGATAGTGAAGGAGACATTCTCGCCCTTTATCGTCTTTAAATCTCTTCTTATTGTCCGAATCGTCATTTCGTTCTCGCTCCCCCGCAGTCCCAGCTGGGCCGCAGTGGACGCGAGCAGAAGGGTCTTCTCTGACCCGTCATCAAGGACGGCGTAAGTGTCCATGACTTTATCTTGGTAGCTCAATGTCACACGGACTACCTTTAAGAGCACTCGGGCGCCGCTGCTGCTGGCGGGGTCAATGTACATGACACTTGCCTTGGTGCCGCTCGATGGTGCAGGTGGAGGCCGTCTTCTGTTACTGTCGTGTAGTATATCTAGATGGGCTCCGTCGCACAGACTGCACCTTTTCTTTAGGCGGCATTCGGCTGCCATGTGTGGTCGCGCACATCGGTAACAGCGCCTGTTGGACTTTATCCATTGACTCACTTCTTCTGCATTCATCTTTGTGAACAGGTCACATTGTGACAGCCAGTGTTCTTTCTCACAGTAGGGACACACTATCTTCCACTTCTCTTTTCTCGAGGGGGTACTGTGGCTCTTACTGCTCGGTACTGACTCTGATTGGTGCATGACAGTCACCGATCTTCTTCCATCATTTATTCTCCTGGGTCCCTCTCTGGAGCTTGGCGTGCTCCGCCCGAACGTATCCAGTCGTAAGCTGCTGACTTCTCTCGCCAGGAAGTCGGCTAGATCAAGGAGGGATGGTTCGGGGCCGTTGGGATCCCGGTAGTCTCTCTGCCGCCTAAAACGCTCTTGTCTTGCGGGTGGCAGCTTCTCCAAAATCCTCTCGACGTTAGAGTTGGCGTATAGCTCATGCATGCCCTTTTCCCGTTGCGCTCCCAGCATCCCTACCAGGGACTGCACTTTGATTGACAGGTCGTCTAATGAGCGATTGTCTGTTGCTGGGGGTAGGCGATCAATATGCCTTATCTCTTGGATTACGTAATCCCATATACGTCCATATCTCTGGTCCAGCGCCGCCAGGGCTGCTGTGTATGGTGTCGTAGAGGTGGCATAGGCTAGCGCTATATTGTGCGCTCGCGGTACTTTCAGGTGCTTCAGTAATATTGCATACTTGTGGCGTTCATCAGCGACATCCACCATCATTGTCTCTAAGCACATCCGGAGCTCCGTGTACTGTGCTCGACTCTCATAGGCGAAGTCGGGAAATGACGGCGTGGCAATGTATGACGCCGTGGATGGCTGATACATCGGCGAGCGTTGGGGGAGAGACCTCCTAGGCGAGTCCCCTCTTGCGCCTCTCTGTGGGCTGGTACCGACAGGGTACCATGGCCCGCTGGTCCAGGTGCTATTCCTCTGGGCTGGTCGTGCGTCGTGCTCACCCGTGAATAGAGTCGGGGGTCTGTAGCGCAGCGCCGCGGGGGTATAGCCTGGGCTGTACTGGACCTCCTGGTCCGGTGGAGTACAGTGCTGTTATCGGGCTTGGTTCTCCTCCTCTCCCTCTTCTTCCTCTATCAGGTCTTCCAGATCCTGTAATCGTTTATTTAGCTTCTCCGCAGTGTATGCCGCTCCTTCCTTGTAGCTGGGTCTCGCTTGGACCGGTCTGGGAAGGGGGTCTGCGGGGGGTATAGGCTCGGTCTGTTGGTCAAGTTCAGGGTCGCTTGCTCGGTTAGGAGACGCTGCCCTTGACTGTTGTCTCGACGAGTTCCTTGAACCCCTGGCGGAGGGAGAGGGTGTTGCCTTGCGGATCAGCTGCTCCATTAGCTGCGCTTGTAACTTGTCGCGCTCGACTTCGCGCTTGGTGAGATCTGCTTCTCTTTGGGCACCGGCAGGGGCGCGCTGGGCGTCGGCCCGGTCTCTTGCCATATTCTCTTCCGTCTGAAGGCGTCTCATCTCCAGGCGTGTGCGCTCTTCTTCGCTCCGTTGCTGTGCTTGGAGGCGTTCTCTTTCAATAGTAAAATGTTCGCGCTCGCTAAGCGTCTGTGCTTGGAGTCGATCGCGTTCGGTGGAGGCTGTCAGGCTGACGAGGAACGCCTGTTGTAGCATCCTCTCCGCTTCGCTGGGGGAAGGCGGTTGTGGAGGTGAGCCGCTCCTGCGTGAGCCGCTCCTGGGTGTACTCGTTGGGGAGTCCTGGAGCTCTATTTCCTCGGCGCTCTCCTCCTCTTCTTCCGTGCAGAGTTCTCTCTCTGTAGGGTTGTCTTCCTCCCGGGGCTGGTCGGGGACTACTTCTTCGGTAGTGGCGGGGGGTAAAGGCATGTCAGCTCCCTCCTGGTCCCCACCGTGAGCTTGGTCAGTTACATTAGAACCTACTAGGGCCTCTGTGGTCGGGGAAACCTGGTCGTTAAGGTCAGACATAATTTTACTTTCTACTTTTACCGCGTTTACCGTTTGTCGAAGGCTAGGTAGTTGACTGACAGTGTAATCCTCTAAGTACTGAGGTGGCTGTCGTCTGCGCCGCGGGCGTTCTAGGTTAGGAGGACCGTTTCGTGGAGTGTTCATCATAGGCCATTTCAATATTAATAACACTATATTAATATTACACTAGTTACCCTCCGGCTCGAAGGACCAATTGTAACTGAGGGGTACAATTCCCTGACTGTATTGTTAAGTATGATATTATTAAACCACTACCTCTTGTACTTTAACTTCTGGCCATCCAGTACATGATATAAATATGATGAACACTTTCCCACCTGATGAAACGAAGTCCACACAAATGTACAAATCGAATATTTAATATAGCAAAAGGTATATACAACGTTCACTTGTTTACACTTATGATTTGAAATGCACTTGTATGGCAAATGAGTATTCGTAGGTAAATCAACATTGAATGTCCAATCTCTGGTTACGCAGGGAGTAAGTATACAACCCGTTTCTTTAGGAAACTATAGCGATGGTACTTAAATGATTATAGCTGGATACACTAAAGGGGGGGGGGGTCCCGCTGGTTGTAAGACAGTAGGAGGGGGGGGTTAGAGAAGCCGCTGGCGGTATCCCATCTGGCCGACGATTTCTTGGGAGAATTCAAAGTCTTGAACACGGTGCCCACAGAAGCTCGGTCCGCAGACGAATACAGCTGGACCCTCTGGTGGACGGTATCTGCCGGTCCACAACGGAGAGACGTGAGGCGACCTCACTGGTGTAGAGCGCCGTCTCACCTTGCTCCTCTCCGGGGGGTAGTTCCAACACTCCGCAGTGTTGGCCGTTATCCATGGAATAAACAAAGCGCCCAAAGCATAATCCAAGCCGTGGAAGGCTCGCCGTCGTCCGGGTAGAGTAATCCAATATACAGGTCCAGTCGCCCTGGCCCGGAGCTCCTCGGATGCAAGCACCACTAGTGGTCTGCCCAGCCTGGTTAAGACTCCAGATAACGTCAGGAACGATGGGGGTACTGATAACTTTATAACTCTAACCGAACGATGCACCATACATAAATAGACTATTATTAGCTTAATAGAATACGTCCAACTCGACGGTATAGTGCCAAACTATGACAATTCAACTATTAATCCACACGATATCTCAATGCCTATTCTGAGGCCAAGTAGGCCTTACTGCACCACACGTGCGTCGTGGGTGAGGCTTCGCGTCTGTTACTCGGTTGGAGGGTAAAGAACTGGACTAAAAGGAAGTTCTACTTTACTTGCGCCATATATATATGCGCTGTGAACAAATAGTACCATTCGTATTTTGCCAGACGTATTCCTACGCGGAACCGGGCTTGCCACGACATGTTGGGCGGCACGATTGAACTTGAACCTAGGGGTATGGCTGCTGGCGCCAGGTTCTCGTCCAATGGTAGAATGAAACTATTATGGGCTGTTTAGTAGACTAAAGGGATATTCCGTGCATATTGTACAAGGAATATACAGGGGATATCAAACGATATACAAATACTATTTAAATATATATATATAAATAAATATATATATTCGGTTTAATCTGATCCTTCACAACAACATACAAAACATGTAATAGACTCATACAAACACATTAATAACTGACATGGAAATTAAAAAAGCACTTACAAAAAAAAAAACATACTATACATTGTGCATATACATCCCTGATATATATATATATATATACGTCATACGTTACATGTAGACCGATCTAGGTATGTGCTGCATCTTTTCTTTTCTTTTTTCTTTTTCTTTTTCTTTTTTTTCTTTTCTTTTTTACGTTTCAGCTACGTATGTGTGTGTCTCCTATATACTTGTGTACCCCTATGTGTCAGTGAAAGCCTATATCTCAACTATGTGTATATGTAGGTGTGTGTATGCCTATTTCCTATACATGAGTATGTGCTTGTATGTGTGCCCCTGACGTGTATACCTTATCCTTGTGTATATGCGTGCATGTACACCTATTATGTACACATATGAATATGTGTATCCTAGATACTTGTATGTGGCTATATCTGCGCACATGTGAGTGTGATAGAGACAGTGACCGTTCCATAGACACACCATCCGGACATAAAATATATGTACATATATACATAATATATTATAGAGCACAAGTACCATCAGATCAAATCCCCTTTTTCATATTCATCCTTGATAATATTGTAATCCCATTTTACTCATTTGTCCTCAGATCGTTCAGTCAGGTGTAGAAAACTGTCCCATATCTCAGCGAAAATATCTCTCCCTGCGACTCTATACGTCACCCTTTCATATGATGCTGTCCGAAACATTAGTTCCATCCATTCTTTAAAAGTAATATCAACAGGTGATTTCCAATGTCGTAATGCAATTCTACATCCTGATATCATGGCCATTCTATACCACATTCCCCGGTATTTAGGCAGCTTAATCCCTTTCGGTACTATACCCAAAACACATGCCATTGGGGCGTTATTTATCTTCACATTCAGGACCTTACTTAGGAATATCACAATTTGATCCCACATTTTCCGGACCTTCTCACATTCGTACAACATGTGCAGTAAGGTGCCTGTCTCCTTCTCACATCTCCAGCAGATGTCACTGTCCCTTAATTTCAGTCTGGCCAGTTTACTAGGCGTCCAATAGCTTCTGTTCAGCACTTTGTAAAAAATAAGTTGTGATTGCGCCTCCCTAGAGAATTTACTCCATTTGGTACATTTACGTATTGTATAAAAATTTGACATGTGTACATATTACAAATAAGAAAAAAATATATTGTACTTGTTACGTTTGGGGAACACTTACGAACCCAAACTTTGTCTTAACCATAACCATTAAGCAAATGTTAAAACTAACCATAACTCTATCTATAATCATAGTTAGATAGCGGTGAGAGCTTTCGCCCGTGACTACAATGATGGTTCAACTTCTGGTTGCAGCGTTTGTTTTGGACTTTTGCTGATGAATGTGGATAGGGGGGGGGGGACGTCTCTACAGTATTTGCTGGCCAAACCTCAGGCTCTGTCAAGAGAGATCAGGAGAAATTCACAGTATAATAAGTAACTAAACTCTAATCCACACAGTAGACCATTGACCATGTATATTCCTCTTTTACTTACTTTTTTTCAAAAAAAATTATAACTTTTTTCTGTATGAAGCACACTCTCAGGGACTCATACAGAACCAAGCATTTCACCGTAAAGTACATGTATTTAATTGTGACAAATAATAAACAAACTTGAAACTTGAGACCAAACCAATGAGTGACCGTAAGATCCACAGCAGCTTCACAACTGCGACAACAACAAATATTCTCTTCTCAGCTCAACCGACTCTCTTTTTAGTTTAGTTTTAATCTTCACCCCGTGGAGACTGCACATCAGGGGCATTCACAAAATTCAGACCACCATCATGTCTCTGGTCAACTGTTGTGGTTGAAAAACATGTGGAACCTGTTTATCCTGCAGTGTGACAAGATATTAGCTGGCTGACCTTGGAAGCTTTTTTTGGCCATCGAAGCTTCTGGGCCCAAGATTCGATTAGAATTCGAAGCTTCGACAGCGGCCCCGGGGGTTAATTCATTAAATGAATAATGAGTCAGGAGCTGCGCTGTCGGGAGCTGCGCTTACATCACATAATTATGTTGCAACCTTCGTCTATAAAGCAAACAATAAATTATATAAATATTTATATGTAGTTAATAGAGACAAAGGCAGAATTAGACTTATTTAAGCATGTTTTATTAAGACATGTTTGTATATGGGTCGGGACACTGCTGCTGACTGTGTTTAATCAAACACCAGTAAAACAAAATACGAACAGCGTCGCTTCTCTCTCTCTCTCCCTCTCTCTCTCTCTCTCTCTCTCTCTCTCTTCATTTATTTATCTCCGTCTCTCTCCCTCTGACATATACCAGTGTTTATACCATAAACACTTTCATTGGTGGAAGCAAAGCGGTTGCCTCATAAAGGATGTTGGTGGAGAAAGAGCTCCCTGACCGGAAGATCTCTTTGGAATTCATTGACTTGATTCTGCTGCTAATAATAAGTGCAATCCAATCAGACATGCCTGATCGGCCTCTGCCTAGATTTAGAATGGATCCATATGTGAAGTCATTGACTGTTACAAGAGCAGCGGAGCCAGCTGGCTTGGAGGGGGGGAACTGTACAGCACTGCATAAAAAAATAAAACGAAGTGTCTTAGGTGGCCGACACGCCACACATGGAAGCGCCACGAACAGCCCGGAAGCACCGCCAACCGGCAGTCATGATAAAAATCAGCTGTACCTGTGATTATAAAAGCAGACTGGCGTGTAGGGATGTGCATCTCCATCACTGAGGCCGATGCGATGCGCATCTCGATGCGGTGCCACTGCCAACAATACGATACATTAACGATACATTTGAGGATCATACCGATCATATGCAGTTTGAGTTTTAACTGTAGCTTTTGTATAAAGGAAATGCCATTGGATATAACGTTAGTAGCTATTAGCCCTTTATCTCGCCTTCCAGGAAATATACTAGACCAAAAGCCGTATAACGCTTATATTCACGGCGCTATAAAATGAGAACGTATTGATGATTTTTTTTTTCTTTAATCCATTTTTTAGCGACGGTTTATGGTCTCAATTGACAATGAGAATGGACAGATAGCAATACTATAAACGATGCGATGCGATACGATTCACCCCTGTTGAGATACGATACGATTTGATTCAACATAATGCGATTCGGGGCGATACGATGCGATTCAACACGATGCAAAATAATGAGCCAATTTTATGGTATGACAGAGGATTTGGTTGTATTCCTTATATGCAGCTTATATTATTATTAAAAATAAAATAATCTACTGTAAAACAATTTATATAAAAACTCTTGGGTGCCTAAGACTTTTGCACAGTACTGTGTTTTCTATCCATAGCTAACCACACCATGATGGAATTTTGTCAACAACACAGTTTGAACCTGGAGGAAGCGATATAAAGAAACGAATTGCCAATAAATGTGAAGTTATCTTTGAACCTGTTGTCAAGTGTCGTCAATATACCCCCCCCCCATTTCCTCACTAATGGAACTGGTGTTGCAGTCATGTTAGTTAGTTAGATAGTTTAGGGTTAGCTGAACAGTGGCTAACGTTAGCCAGCGGCTACTAGCGTTAGCCAGTTGGTCACTTCAATTCATGTCTCCTCGACTTCCCTGTTTGTTGATAACTTTGACGCGGCTCTCGCCTTCTGTAGTAGCGAAGCAAAGATAGTATCTGCTGTGTGCAGTGCACTGCTGACAGAAGTGGATGAGAGGAAATTATATGAATGAATCGGTTTTCAACCTGAATTCTAGCCGATGCGCACTTATTCCCCCGGTGCACTCGCATCTTGAAAGTTTATGCCGGTGCACCGATGCGAATCGGTGAATCTTAACATCACTGGTAAGGTGATCTCTTTTATAATCACAGGTAGAGCTGATATTTACCATGGGTTAAATGAAAAACCAAGAGCTTGGTAATTCTTGGACATTTTAAATCCGTTTACAGCATTCTGTCTCTGTTTTTGTTATGGTTTGTAACCGACCCCAATCGCACAACACAAGACAGGTATGAGAGTAAGCCAAAACAGGGCAAATATTTATTATTGAACAAAAAGCGGCACAGTCCCTTTAAGGGAGAACACAAAAACACTAGAGTCAAGGAAATATGGAAAATGCGGCACTGTGCCCTTAAGAGGCGAACAGGCTAAGGGACTAAGGCTAAGGGCCAGGGCTAAGGGCCAGGGCTAAGTGTCAGGCCCAGGAACAGGGGCACTGGAGAGGGGGACATGGACAGAGGCCCGGAGAGGCGGGCTGGAGACAGGGACAGAGAACAGGGTTAAGGCCTTGGACAGGGCGAGGGCCAGAGCTGCTTACAGGGATGAGGACAGGGTTCCGACGGCGGAGGCCTGGCACGGGGACAGGGGCCCGACGGCGGAGGCCTGGCACGGGAACAGGGGCCCGACGGCGGAGGCCTGGCACGGGGACAGGGGCCCGACGGCGGGGGCCTGGCACGGGAACAGGGGCCCGACAGCGGGGCCTGGCACGGAGATCCTCCTCCTCTTCTTCGGATGCTGCAGACGGGCAGCGCAGAACAAAGGGGGTCCCAGGGGACCGGGATGGGAACACGCCGTCCTCCCGTGGAATACTAGGGAGCGACAACGAGCCTGGGTCCAAGGGGAACGGGATGGGCACACGCCGTCCTCCCGTGGAATACTAGGGAGCGACGACGAGCCTCACCCCCAGGAACAAGGATCACGAAGAGACGCCTTCCTCCCGTGGAATCGGGAGCGATGACGAGCCGGCTTGACGTCTGGAGTGGGAACACTGGAAAACCTCCCGTAGAGAATTAGAGAGCGAAGACGGTGTCCCACTCCAGGCAAACGGCGACAGGTGGTGATGGCTGGCACGTCGTCTCACGCCGGAGACGCGGCAGGTGATGGTAACGTACGGGATGGTAACGTACAGAACTCCATGAACACAGAGTGTACACAGATACAGATACAGAACGAACACAGAGTCCAGAACACAGAACGACCCGACAAGGACTGGAGGGGAGTCTGCAACCTATGTACTCTCCCGAGGTGATTGCAAACTCCCAACAGGTGCGTGAAGGTAGAGGATCAAGGATGTCCAAGGGTGGGGGCTGGTGAAGAGTAGAGGAGAGTAAATCATCGCAAGGGTGGGGGCTGGTGAAGAGTAGAGGAGAGTAGACAGGGAAAACACAGGAAAAAGGTCCAGGGACAGGCGAATCCTCACAGTTTTTACCTGTCTCGGACCCCGTGAGAGACAGTGTCTCTCTCCTTTGTATCTCTCTATCACCTTTTGCTGTCTCCCCACTCACTGTTCCACAACCCCTCTCTTCTGTGTGTGAGAGTGTGTCTTTCTCTGCTTTCCCATCTCCTCTCACCGCAAATGGACTGCATATATATACAGTATATGTATTATATAATAATAATAATTAAATAATAATAATAATAATAATAATAATAATAATAATAATAATAATAATAATAATAATAATAATAATGGGGGCAGGTGGCGCACGGAGATTACGTTCGTCACCAACACCGGGAGACACTAGGATTCGCCTGTTCGAATCCAGCTCCCGGCGTTGCTATCAGCTTGGCTGGCCTCTCACACTGATACAATTGGCTGTATCAGGGGGTGGGAAAGCTGAAGGGTGGGTCCTGGGCGTTGTGGACAGCGACCCCTACAGTTCGGTCGGGGCGCCTGCTCAGCAAGGGTTGGAACTGAGGAGAGATAGTGTGGCCTCCCACACGCTACACTCTCCCCGGTGAGAACCTGCGCGGCCAGGTTGGCCTGCCCCAGGCTGCACATGCGTCGGAGGAAAGCATGTGACAGTCTCCGGTCTCCCGGACCAACAGTAGGGGAAAGTACGCAACAACCAGGAAGGGTGGGATGGGAGAAAAATCGGGAAAAAGGAGGGGAAGAAAGATAATAAAAAAATAAAAAATTAAAAAAAATTAAAATAATAATAATAATAATAATAATAATAATAATAATAATAATAATAATAATAATAATAATAATAATAATAATAATAATAAGGGCGGCTACGTGGCGTAGTGGGCAAGGCACTCGCCACAAAATGCTGGAGACGCTGGGCTCATCAGTTCGAGCCCAGCGCTCCACATTTGCTTTCAGTTTAGCTGGTCGTCCGTACTAATACACATTGGCCGTATTAGGGGGTGGGAAACTGATGGGTGGGGATCGGGCGTTGTGGACAGCGACTCCTACAGGTCGGTTGGTGCGCCTGCGCAGTAGAATCAGGAAGTGTCGGGGGCAGCGTGAGCCTCCCACGCGTTACTCCTCGCCACTGAGAGATCGAGCTGCGCAGGTGAAAAGATGCGACTGCTGTTACCTCAAGTACCGGAGGGGACTTGTGCTATGTATGACTTAGTCCACATTGCAGCCGGCTTGTGGGAGGCAAGAAACAGCGTCCGTGACAGGGGAGGGTTGAATTGGATGATACGAAATTGGGATGGGAGAAAATATAGAAAAAAGGGAGAAAAAGTGGATAAAAAAAAATAATAATAATTAAAATAATTAAAATAATTAATAATAATAATAATATATATATAATTGACAAAGCTTCATCTGTACATTCACTGATATACAATTAAGCGCTGTGGTGTCGGGAGAACAGCCTCTCCCTGAACGTCAGCAAAACTAAAGAGATGATTGTGGACTTTAGGAGGTCGTGGTCAGGGACTACAGCCCCCTCAGCATTGACGGGGGAACCGGTCAAGAGAGTGATCAGTTTTAAGTACCTCGGAGTCCACATGTCTGAGGACTTGACATGGACCACACACATTGACAGTGTAGTGAAGAAGGCACGGCAACGCCTCTACTTCTTTAGGCGCCTAAGGAAGTTCAAAGTCAGAAGATCCTCAAGAACTACTACTCATGCACTTTACTCAATTTAGACACTTTAACACTAAATTATATGTATCTATTATTGAAGAGATTTGCACTACATTCATACCTCATTTGCACCTTACCCTAAGTTTTGTACCTCACTTCTGCCTTGTACCTCACTGTTACCCATTTTACTCTGTATTGTATATTGTATACTGTACAGTATATGTATATTGAACATAAACATTGTCCAATAAAAGAATATACTGTAGCAGTAAACATAAACACTCAGACAGCCCATGGATCACAAGGGGATTACAGAATGCATGTAAAAAGAAAAATACACTATATAGAGAATTTATAAAACATAGAACTAAAGAGGCAGACAATAAATATAAGAAATATAAAAATAAGTTAACTAATATTGTGAGAAGATGTAAGAAGGATCATTATAGTAGAATATTAGATAACAACAAATATAATAGTAAAGGTGTTTGGAATATATTAAATGGTATTATCAGGAATGGATCAAGACAAATGAACTATCCTCAGTATTTTATGGAAAATGATCAAACTATTAGCAATATGGATGATGTGGTTAACAACCTTAATAATTTTTTTGTAAATATTGGACCAGAATTAGCGGGAAAAATCCCAGATCCAGTGACTCCTGAAGACATAAAAGACAATTATATTGAAAGAAATCCTAGTTCAATGTTTCTGGAAGTGGTAGATGAAAATGAAATTATAGAAACTACTAATAAATGTAAAAACAAGACATCTACAGACAGTAATGAAATAGATATGAAAATAGTAAAAAATTTCATTAGTGGGATTTCAAACCCACTCACGCACATCTGCAATTTATCATTCAAAACTGGTCGATTTCAGAATAAAATGAAAATAGCAAAAGTCATACCTCTGTTCAAGACTGGAGATAAACACCACTTCACAAATTATAGGCCTGTTTCTCTACTTCCTCAGTTTTCAAAAATATTAGAAAAACTCTTCAACAACAGATTAGATAAATTCATTGATAAACATAATTTACTCACCGATAGCCAGTATGGATTCAGAACACACCGGTCAACATCATAGCATTAATAGAACTCATTGAAAAAATCACAAATTCCATAGATAAAAAAAACATGTAGCTGGAGTATTCATTGATTTAAAAAAAGCATTTGATACTATTAATCATGATATATTAATCAGGAAATTGGAAAGATATGGGATCAGGGGGGTAGTATTGGACTGGGTGAGAAGCTATCTAAATAAAAGACAACAATTTGTGACAATGAGAGATTATAAATCTGAATGTTTGGACATTGCTTGTGGTGTCCCCCAGGGGTCAGTGTTGGGTCCTGTTGGGTCCAAAACCATTCATCTTGTACATTAACGATATATGTAAAGTATCCAATATATTTAAATGTATTTTATTTGCGGATGATACTAATATTTTTTTTTCTGGTGAGAATATCCAGCAGCTTTTAGAGATCATCACATCTGAAATGAAGAAATAAAAAAAAAAATTATAGAAACAAATTATCATTGAACTTGAGCAAAACTAAAATTATGTTATTTGGAAACTGTAGATTAAATACTCAAGTACAAGTTAAAATAAATGATGTGATTATTGAAAGAGTTTATGAAAATAAATTCCTAGGTGTAATAATAGACCATAAAATCTGTTGGAAACCTCACATAAAACATGTCCAATCTAAACTGTCAAGAAGCATTTCAGTCATGAGTAAAGTAAAGCACATTCTGGATAGAAAATCACTCTACATTCTCTACTCTTCAGTCACTAGTTTTACCATATTTAAATTACTGTGCTGAAGTCTGGGGAAACACTTATAATTCTACACTACAACCACTTTTTATACTCCAAAAAAGGGCCATACGGATAGTTCACATTACAGGTTATCGTGATCACACAAACATATTATTTTTAAAGTAAAAAACATTCAAGTTAAATGATCTTGTGGAATTTAAAATGGCACAATTAATGTATAAAGCAAAAGGTCATGTACTTCCAGGAAACATTCAAGAACTGTTCTTTGATAGGGAGGGGGGTTATAATCTGAGGGGAGAACTCAATTTAAAAGTTCTAAATGTACGCACTACCATGAGAAGACACTGCATCTCAATATGTGGAGTGAAACTGTGGAACAGTCTAAATGTGGTGCTAAAGCAATGTCCAAACATGAGACAATTCAAACTGATGTATAAGGAAATTATGTTCACGAGGTACAGGGATGAGGAAGGGACTTGATATTCACGGGTGTTTACATTTTTATTTTATTTCTTTCATGTTTTACATATATAGTTTTAGTTTTTTTGTTTTGCATATATGTATATATATATTTTTTTTTATGTTTTAAATTAGTACACTCATTTGAGTAGTGGAAAAGGGGTAGGATTAAATAAGTGTATACTTCTTCCTACTCCTTTTCGAACATGTAAATTGAGTTACAGTATGTTTTGCTTTTGTTTAGTTATTATTTTGTTTGAGTTATGTTTTGATTTTGTTTAGTTATTTATTTGGTTTGTATTCATTTACATGTTCGAAATAAAGATTTAAAATAAAATAAAATCAAATAAAAAAAACATTCCTTTACTTACTTTTTACCTACTTCTTAATTACTTTTTACTGTATGAAGCACACTCTCAGGGGCTCATATAGAAACAAGCATTTAATTGTAAAGTATTCTGTATTTTATTGTGACAAATAATAAACAAACTTGAAACATATTAAAACCTTAATTTAATAACATGTTTTTGATGGTTTTCTAATTTGGTATGTCTTATTCGCTCACAGCTCACACTGAAAATAGGGCAGATACCAAAACCAGGGCTGCAGATTGTGAGCCAGTGCAGCTGGTGTGAACATTCTGTTAACAAGGGCGCTGAAAGGAAATTGGCTGGCAATCCCGGCACTTGGACGTGCTTCAGGGGCTGTTCACGTTGCTTCCACGTCCAGTGTACCAGCCCCATTACTGTATTTTACTATATGTACTATGCTACTATGTCTATACTATCTACTATATAGTATGCTACAATGCCCATACTACACCTACTATGCTGATATATCTACATATGCACTCAGTGTAGCAGGTTTGGCACTGCTAGACAAACAATACAACTAATTGTAAATGTAAATGGAAGGTTACTGTCAAACAAATGATGACTAAATATTATCAGTTTAAATTTGTGTCAATTGTAAGCAACTTAATCCATTGAAATATGCCCAATCATTTTGTCTGGAAGCAACAGTAGTCTACATGCTACTGTACATGAAAATCAACCTTTGAGCTGGACTATGTGCTTACTGCTAAACTCCTGCTTGCTGCTAATGTAGCTGAGTCACTGTCAACTGAGTTAATAATAATAATAATAATAATAATAATAATAATAATAATAATAATAATAATAATAATAATAATAATAATAATAATAATAATAATAATAATAATAATAATAATAATAATAATTAATAATAATAATAATAATAATAATAATAATAATAATAATAATAATAATAATAATAATAATAATAATAATAATAATAATAATAATAATAATAACTTTATTTGTATAGCACTTTTCATACAGAGGTTGCAGTTCAAAGTGCTTCACAACAGTAAAAAATACAGGGATAAGCGAGCATAAAAAAGATAGACAGTAGCAAGGTATGGTAAATCACAGTGTTTCACATTAGGATCTAGCATCCCAATAGGCTCTCTGTTTACAGTTTCATTCAGTAATACAAATAATAAAAATTGTTTAAAATGATTCAGTTTAAAAATAGTCTAAAAATTATAAAATAGAACGGACATACAACAGGGTATTTAACATACAACAGAGCAGTGCATCAGTAAGAAGTAAAAGGTGTGATAAAATTGTTATAAAATTAGCATAGAACTGACACATGAATTTGATAGGCAGTGTATAAAAGTAGGCAGGGTAAGAATAGTGCAGGTAAGTACAATTTGTGTCAGGATATCCCTGATGTTTCATTGAAATGCCTGAGAAAAGAGATTTAAGAGTTTTAAGCTGTCTTTTGAAGATGTCTAGCGAGTTGGCTTCCCTGATGTTTTGGGGTAGTTTGTTCCACAGTTTTGGGGCATAGTTGTATAAAGGCTGCATTACCGATCCTCTTTTGACTGTTTCTGGGAGCCTCTAGTAGTCCAGCAGCTGATGATCGCAGTGTTCTTGCTGGCGTGTAATTTATTAGAGTGTTGGCGATGTAGCTAGGTCCCTGTCCATTTAGAGCTTTGTATGTAAGGAGAAGGACCTTAAAGTCAATTCTAAATGTTACAGGAAGCCAGTGTAAAGCAGCTAAGACTGGACTAATGTGCTCTCTCCTTTTGGCAGTCGGGCTGCAGAGTTTTGGATTAACTGAAGCCTCTGTGGTATTCTTAGGGAGACCTGTGAAAAGTGCATTACAGTAGTCTAACCGGCTAGATATGAATGCATGAATTAGCTTCTCAGCATCGTTCTGATTAATAAATGGTCGTACTTTTGCTATATTTCTGAGATGGAAGAACGATGTTTTCGTCACTTTGCTAATATGAGAATTGAAGTTCAGTTCTGAATCTATGATAACCCCGAGACTAGTGACCTCAGATTTTATCCAAGTGGTTAGTCCTCCCAGGTTCTTTATTAACGTTTCTTTTTTAGTTTTGGGGCCGATAATTCGAATTTCAGTTTTGTTCTCGTTTAGTTTCAGGAAGTTCTTACTCTTCCATTTATTTATTGCCAGTAAGCAGTCTGTAATGGAGCTAATCACTGTATCATTTGGTTCAGCAGATATGTACAGTTGTGTATCATCCGCATAGCTATGGAAATCTACATTATGTTCTCTGATGATATCACCCAGCGGTAACATGTAAAGGGAGAAGAGTAAAGGACCTAAGCAACTCCCTTGTTGTGAGTTTGTCTCTGTTTTTACCTTGTCTACCCCTGTGTGTTGTGTGTTTTGTGTGTCTTGTGTGTCTTGTGTGTAGAGTGTGGGAGCCAGAGGAAGCTGAGCTCCCATAAAAAGGGGCCTGAGCTCCATGAAAGCATACATGTGGGCGTACCTAATACATTACCAACAACCATTCTTTTAGTACATTCCTCTTGTGAATGCCAGTATGTTGTTTCAGAACCATGGACAGCACTGTTTGTTGTGTGTTGTAGTCAGTCACTTCATCCTGTTTTGAGTTGTTGCAATGTACTTGATACAGTTGTTGCAAGTAGTGGGCTGCTGTGTGTGTGTGTGTGTGTGTGTGTGTGTGTATGTGTGTGTGTGTGTGTGTGTGTGTGTGTGTGTGTGTGTGTGTGTGTGTGTGTGTGTGAGTGAGAAACTATTGGAACACGTAATGAGCAGTGAAGTCTCTCTCTCTCACTCCCTCCCTCTACCCTATCTCTCCCTCTACGTCAGAATTACTCTATCTGCATATGACAGAATAGGCTACAAAATAGGAACGTTCTCTCTCTCCCTCTCCCTTCCTCTCCCACACTCTCTTTCCCTCTCTCTCTCTTCCTCTCTCTCTCTTCCTCTCTTTCCCTCCCTGTCTCTCTCCCCCACCCTCTTTCTCTCTCCCTCCTAATCCCTCTATCTCCTTCCCTCCTCTCTCTCCCTCTATGTAAGAATTGCTCTCTCTGCATACAGTATGAGAGAGGCAGCAGGTCAGGAGGACCGACTGAATAGGCTACACAATAGGAGAGTCCTTGTTTCTAGCTAAATAAATGCACGACTGATCAAATGACAGTGCTCTCTCTCCCAGCCCTAGTATGCCCACACAGGCCCACTATAATTATGCATGCTATTGTCTTTGTCCATACGGTAGATTAGCCTCTCTGAGAAGAAGCTCCACCACTCATATAATAAGACAGGAATCACCTCAAGTAGGGTATGCTTATGGTTTCATGTGAAAAAATTAGACCTGTGCATCAAGATCCATTAATCTGCCAGTGAACGGTGTAGAGCATTGTGTTAGTCCGATACACAAGCTTGATACGTGACGGCCTCCGTACTACTCTGACGTCACTCAGGAAGTAAACACCGATCAGGATAGCAGCAATACGACTAGGCTGTATCGTGTCATCCCCTGTAAGCTACCTATATTAAATCACCATCTATGCTCACCTGCTTACCTCTTGTCTTTTCTACAAACGGCATGTTCATTCATTCATTTGTACTGAGGTTCTGAGGTTTGATTCATGAGTAGATTCAGTGTCTCTGTTCATGTTGTGTCAAGTATGATCTGAATGGGATTGAATCTCATTTGGGAGGAAACAGCATAAAGCCAGGAAATGCCTGCAGGCTAGGTATGGATCAGAAGCTTTTCTACTGTACAAAGGAAATTATTATTTGAGAGAGACGGTTTCAGGTTTTGTGAATCTGAATAATATACTATAATCTTCGTGTTTAGCTCCTGACTATTTACAATCCAAGCGATGTACATGTTTACAAAGGTTTTGATTTTGTGAGATGTGTTTCATATGCCTTCAGGCCATGGATACGGGTGTGAGGTCAAACATCGCTTTGCATATTGGCTCTTGGTTTTCACATATTGTACATCACAAGGGTGAACCACTTTTACATACGTAATATGGTAACAAGTCTTCATCAGCCTATGTGTCCTCATATGACCTGCGGAATAAATCTGTCGCACACACACATGGTAATACTGTATGTGGCCCTTCATTTGGATTCAGATTTTCAATGTGGCCCTACATTTGGTTTCAGATTTTTGATGTGGCCCTACATTTGATTTCAGATTTTCAATGTGGCTCTTGAGCCAAAAGGTTTACTAACCCCTCAGTGCATACATAGGGACCCTAGTTTAGGGGGTGTGGGTGCTCAGTGTGGTGTCGTCATCAGGTGAAAGGTTTAGTAGAGGCAGGCCCACATCACCTCCAGAAGGCTCCTCCGCCTTTACAGCTTCAAATCATCTGTCATGACGTCACACATCTCTATCATGATTAGGGATGGGTACCGAATTCGGTAGTTTTGAGGTACCGAACCGAAACACGTCGGTACTACCGAGTATCGATTCAAGTGAGATACAGATTTTTTTAATATAATTATTTTTTTTAATATTAAAAAAAAAAAAATTGCCTTTTATCTTTTCATGTCAATGTTCACACGCACAATATATGCTTACCTAGGATTTTACTTGATTCAACAACAAAGCAGTCGGAGCAATGGCAAGCCGAAAACGGTCGAAATTGTAGTTATTTGAAGTTTGGATATTTTTTTTTACGACTGAGGTAGGTAAATAAAATTTCTTGAGACTAAAGTACCGAAAAAAGGTACCGTTGGGTACCGGTATCGATTCACAGGTACCGGTACCGTATCAGTTCAAATGTGAAAGGACCCATCCCTAATCATGATGTCACACGGAAATGTATCTATAGCGCCGCCCACCCTGGTTGAGAGCAATGATGGTAGGAGAAGAAGATATTTTAGATATTTTGAAGGCTTGAAGCCCTAAAAATAAACTAAACATGTTTAAAATGAATAATAATTACTATTAAAATGCACTATAACGTTAATATAGCAAGTATAAATCATTTTGCATGCTATATTATTCTATCTCCTCTCCCCCCGTTTGTGATTGACGTCACGTCCGTCTATTAGAAACTACCTCCGAATCCGGGCGCTCTCCAAAACGCTTTGACGCATTGATTGATTGGCAAGCGGCCAATCGTAATGACTCTAGTGTAGTGGGTGGACATAATTCACCATTATATTGTTTTGATGTATTGATGGGGCACTGTCACTTTAATGAGGTTGGTTTTGGGGTTGGGTTTAGAGAAGACACGCTGGTGGAATGTCATTGATAAAATGTTTTGGTGACGACGAGCTGTCAGATTTGAGCACGGCATAGATCTGACAGCTGTCACTTGTGCTAAAAATATAATAAATGACACACTGCTTGGTGTTGTCGCAAGATAAAAATTGTGCGTCTCTCCTTTCCGACGATTTCTACATTGGTGACCCTGTTATAAGTTTTGAAGACGCTTCCGCGGCAACATGTCTACGAACGCAGTTCTGGGAGTCGTCAGCCTCTGCATGGTTTGCGCAAACGGAGGCACAGTTCGAGCTGCGTGAGATTACCTCGGATACCACAAGATATTATTATGTGGTGTCAGCCCTGGGAAGTTTGACAGCCAGCAGAGTGGTGAGCCTCCTCAAGAACCCTCCGGCTCGAGATAAATATCTCACGATCAAGTCTCATCTATTAAAGACATTCGAACTTTCCGATACCGAGCGGGCCAGCTGGTTGTTTTCTTTGCAAGGGCTCGGTGATAGCAAGCCATCAGAGCTCATGGATAGGATGCTGGATTTATTGGGAGAGCACAAGCCTGATTTCCTTTTCATGCAACTTTTCCTGCGTCAGCTGCCTTCTCCGGTTCGGGCCGCTCTGGCCAACACCACTATAGACGATTGCCGCGCTCTGGCCGAGGAGGCTGATCCGTTTTTTTTGGCTGGTCAACAGCACTGTGCAGCGGCAGTTTTCCCAACCCAAGCCTTTGTTTCACCGCCGGGAGACTGGAATATCGCCGCCGCAGCGACAGCCCCTCGCCAGCAGCGTGACGCGGGGCTGTGTTATTATCATGCACGGTTTGGACCTAAAGCCAAGCAGTGCCGCCCGCCGTGCAGCTTCAGTGGGCCGGGAAATGCCCGGCCGGCGCTCGTTAGTGGCCATGAGCGTCGGTCAGGCTGGCAGGCTACTGTTTGTCCAGGACACCATCTCCGGGCGGCGTTTCATGTGCGACACGGACGCGCAGAGGAGCGTCCTGACGGCTTCTAGAGTGGACATCCTATCCGGCGGACACGGACCCCCCATGGAGGCCGCCAACGGCACCCCCATCCGCACAAACGGCACCAGGTATGTCGAAATGTTTTTAATGGCCAACGGTTTGGCTGGGACTTTATCACAGCTAATGTAGCCGTCCCTCTTAGGCGCTGATTTTTTGTGTGATTATGGACTGTTAGTGGATGTTAAAAATTGCCGCTTAATTGATGCCATTACGTTCTGCTCTTATGCTGGTGTGCTTGGGGGTGCAGACTCCATCAGACTCTCTAGCATGCTCTCCGCCGCAGATGAGTTTCAACACCTTCTCGCCGAGTTCCCGGGCCTCACGCGGCCCACGTTCTCATCATCTACAGCCAAGCATGGAGTGGAGCATCATATCGCCACAACCGGCCCTCCGGTCTATGCCCGGGCTCGGCGCCTCGACCCGGTCAAGCTCATCATTGCCAAGGCAGAGTTCGAGAACATGGAACGCCTCGGCATTGTCCGTCGCTCCGACAGCCCATGGGCCTCCCCCCTCCACATTGTCCCCAAGCCGGGAGGGGGGTGGCGCCCATGTGGGGATTACCGCCGGCTCAACGATGCTACGACGCCGGACCGGTACCCAGTCCCGCACATTCAGGACTTTTCTGCCCGCCTTTCAGGGAAATTAATGTTTTCCAAGGTGGACCTTGTGCGTGGGTATCATCAGGTGCCCGTCCAACCGCTGGACGTCCCCAAAACAGCAGTCATAACTCCATTTGGACTATTTGAGTTTCTGCGCATGCCATTCGGCCTCAAAAACGCTGCACAGACGTTCCAGCGCCTTATGGACTCTGTGCTACGAGACTTGGATTTTATTTTTGTATACTTGGATGATATCCTCATAGCCAGCGCCTCTAAGGCTGGAGACAAGTACTTTGTTGTGGACATGGGCGGGAAGCTGGAACACATTTCCATAGACCGCCTTAAACCGGCTCATGTGGACTTGGGCAAACCTGTTGGACTGGCTCAGCCCCCACGGCGGGGACGACCCCCTACCTTGCCCCGTCTTCCGAGTAAGGCCCACGAGACCCCCGCGCCACCTATCCTGTGCCCGAGTGGCCGTAGGGCCCTTAAGGTTTTCCCTACAGTGGCGCCGGCCGCTACAGGGGTCAGGCGGAGCCGTTATGGCAGAGTTCTCCGCCCTCCTGTTTATTGACTTCTTTTGTTATGATGAATTCTGGGGGGACGTATGTAGTGGGTGCTATGGACATAATGTGAGGTTTTGCCCGCTGCTCACTACCTTTTCTCTGTTTCTTTAAGCCTATACTGTTTATTTCCCTTCTATACTGTTTAGTTTCCCTTCTCACTCACTCTCTCTAGCCCCCACCCTCTCGTTCCTTACCCTTAGTGGCCACACCTGTTCGATATTCTATTATCTCTCGCACCTGTGGTGGCAGGCTAATTAGTTCCCCCGTGGGCTTTAAATACCAGGGCGCTTCCCCTCGTTTTGGCGTGGGGTCGTGTTGTATTCATGCCGAGTCATATTCCTAACATCTAGACTCTTTTCGGGAGATCCTCCGTCTGCCTATGCTGTTCCATTCTCCTGCGTCGAGATGTTTGCTCCAGCCTTCGCCAGCTGTCGCCGTTGCCTGTGGGGGAGACTGGTCTGCGCTCCCTGTACTTCCACGGGAGGCACCCCAGCGTTCCACTGCAGACCCCCGCGCAGCTGTTCGTCCTGACGCACATCCAGACCAGCGCAGACGCTCTCCAGTCCTCAGCGCGCAACGCGCATCTTCCAAGGACGCTCGAGCTTGGCACGCTCCTCCGTACCAGCGCGCAACGCGCATCTTCCAAGGACGCTCGAGCTTGGCACGCTCCTCCGTACCAGCGCGCAACGCGCATCTTCCAAGGACGCCCGAGCTTGGCACGCTCCTCCGTACCAGCGCGCAACGCGCATCTTCCAAGGACGCTCGAGCTTGGCACGCTCCTCCGTACCAGCGCACTGACGCGCTTCTTCCAGACCTTCGTACCCGGTGGACGACATCCTCACCACCGCCACTGTTCCGACGCGCACACCAAGGTGTGGCGCGCACCCTGTTCCTCGGCTCCGTCAGTGGCTACCCGGTGGACGACATCCTCGCCATCGCCACTGTTCCGACGCGCACACCAAGGTGTGGCGCGCACTCTGTTCCTCGGCTCCGTCAGTGGCTACCCGGTGGACGACATCCTCACCACCGCCACTGTTCCGACGCGCACACCAAGGTGTGGCGCGCACCCTGTTCCTCGGCTCCGTCAGTGGCTACCCGGTGGACGACATCCTCGCCATCGCCACTGTTCCGACGCGCACACCAAGGTGTGGCGCGCACTCTGTTCCTCGGCTCCGTCAGTGGCTACCCGGTGGACGACATCCTCGCCATCGCCACTGTTCCGACGCGCACACCAAGGTGTGGCGCGCGCTCTGTTCCTCGGCTCCGACAGCGGCTACCCGGTGGACGATGCCCTCGTCACCGCCACAGTTCCAGCACTCTGTCCCTCGGCTCGGACAGCCAGCCACCCGGTGGCGATGCCCTCGCCCCGCTGCTGTCCCTGTTACCTTTACGCATACGCTGGGTGAGTTTTGATTGTGATGTCACTCACTCAGCGTAGTGCCCTTGCCCCCGTTCCCGTTGCTGTCCCTGTACCTTTACGCATACGCTGGGTGAGTTATGATTGTGATGTCACTCACTCAGCGTAGTGCCCTTGCCCCCGTTCCCGCTGCTGTTCCTGTACCATTACGCATACGCCTGGTTGAGTTTAGATTGTGATGTCACTCTCCCAGCGTATTGCCTCTGTTTTTGGTTCTCACCTTGAATAGTATTTTTGGACTTTACATCTCCTCCTGTGTGTTTGTCACACGAAGATATTATTACTTTGTTCACTTTGATTATTTGGACTGTTCTGCACCTGCTCTGTTTTTTCCCCTTTGTGCATTTAACTATCTCCTCTGTCCTGCAGAGCGGCCCAGATGATTTCCACCAGTCCTCCCAGTTCCTCCCTGTTTCCCAGCCCGCCTCCGCGGGCCTCAGTCCCCTAGTCCCTAGTCCTCTTTCCCTAGTTCTCCTAGTCCCTAGTCCTCTATCCCTAGCTCTCCTAGTCCCAAGTCCTCTTTCCCTAGCTCTCCTAGTCCCTAGTCCTCTCTCCTCAGTCCCCTAGTCCCTAGTCCTCTTTCCCTAGTTCTCCTAGTCCCTAGTCCTCTATCCCTAGCTCTCCTAGTCCCTAGTCCTCTCTCCCTAGTTCTCCTTGTCCCCTGTTTACCAAGTCTCTAGTTCCTCTGTCCCAAGGCGTTCCCTTAACCTTCCCTTAGGCGTTCCCTTACCTTCCCATAGTGTTCCCTTTTCCTGCATTTGTGATTCTCCCTTAAAGGGACAGTGCCCTTTTCCCTGTTTTTCCCTGTGTTTCAATAAATATCTGTTTCTTGGCAAACCACCATACCTGTCTTGTGTTGTGCGATTGGGGTCGGTTACAAACCATAACAGTACGACCCCACCAAGTCTACGACCCCAGCCAGCACAGACTGTGTATGTTGAGTTTGCCTTTTTTTTCTTGTCCCCTCTAGCTCCCCTGTTAGCCCTGTTAGCTTCCCTGTTAGCCCAGTTTAGCTTCCTTGTTAGTCCTGTTTAGCTCCCTTGTTAGCCTGTTACTCCCCTGTTTAGCCCAGTTTAGCTTCCCTGTTTAGCTTGTTAGTCTCCCCGGTTAGCTCCCCTGTTTGCTTCCCGTTTTGCCCTGTTTGACCCCCCTGTAGCTAGCCATGCCCTGGCGGCTAACCCAGTCCCTCAGCAGAGCCCCTGTCTGCTAGTCTTGCCCCGGCTGCTAGCACAGCCTCTATGTTTATGCAGCCCTTGCTGCTGGCATGGGCCCTGTAGCTAGCCATGCCCTGGCAGCTAACCCAGTTTCCCTCTGCATGGCCCCGGTCTGCTAGCTTGGCCCCGGCTGTTAGCACAGCCTCTATGTTAATGCAGCCTTGCAGCTGGCATAGGCCCTGTAGCTAGCCAGGCCCAAGCAGCTAACCCGGTCCCTCTGCATGGCCTCCACTTTTTTGTGTAGTTTCTCCCACTGCTAGGACTGCCCTTCAGCTAGCAAGGTCAGTTATTCCCACAGCTAGGACTGTCCTTCCAGCTAGCTTGTTCTCTCATGCTGGTCCAGCCCTGTCTGCCAGCCTAGCTCCGGCAGCTAGCGCAGCCTCTATGTAGATGTAGCAGTACAGCTAGCATAGGCCCTGTAGCTATCAGTGCCTTGGCAGCTACCCTTTCCCTCTGCTAGCCTAGCTCGGCAGCTAGCGCAGCCTCTATGTTGATGTAGCAGTACAGCTAGCATAGGCCCTGTAGCTATCAGTGCCCTGGCAGCTACCCTTTCCCTCTGCTAGCCTGGCTCCGGCAGCTTGCGCAGCCTCTATGTTGATGTAGCAGTACAGCTAGCATAGGCCCTGTAGCTATCAGTGCCCTGGCAGCAACCTTCCCTCTGCTAGCCCTTTCCCGGTGCTACCATGGTTACCCCTTTGCTACCCTGCTTGCCCCTCAGTTCCTCTAGACCAGTTGCTCTAGACCAGTTCTCTAGACCCAGTTCCTCTAGACCAGTTCCTCTAGACCAGTTCTCTAGACCAGTTCTCTAGCCCAGTTCTCTAGACCAGTTCTCTAGACCCAGTTCCTCTAGACCAGTTCCTCTAGACCAGTTCCCCCAGTTACCCCTCGGCGACCCTGTTTCTTTTGCTAGCCCCACTCTTGTGGTGGCTTCCCCTGCTGGCTTGGCCAGTACCTCTTGTTTTGCCCCCTGCCACTCTGTCTGTATTTGTTTTGGGTCGCCGGGTGGCTCCCGTTGGAGGGGGGGATACTGTGAGGTTTTGCCCGCTGCTCACTACCTTTTCTCTGTTTCTTTAAGCCTATACTGTTTATTTCCCTTCTATACTGTTTAGTTTCCCTTCTCACTCACTCTCTCTAGCCCCCACCCTCTCGTTCCTTACCCTTAGTGGCCACACCTGTTCGATATTCTATTATCTCTCGCACCTGTGGTGGCAGGCTAATTAGTTCCCCCGTGGGCTTTAAATACCAGGGCGCTTCCCCTCGTTTTGGCGTGGGGTCGTGTTGTATTCATGCCGAGTCATATTCCTAACATCTAGACTCTTTTCGGGAGATCCTCCGTCTGCCTATGCTGTTCCATTCTCCTGCGTCGAGATGTTTGCTCCAGCCTTCGCCAGCTGTCGCCGTTGCCTGTGGGGGAGACTGGTCTGCGCTCCCTGTACTTCCACGGGAGGCACCCCAGCGTTCCACTGCAGACCCCCGCGCAGCTGTTCGTCCTGACGCACATCCAGACCAGCGCAGACGCTCTCCAGTCCTCAGCGCGCAACGCGCATCTTCCAAGGACGCTCGAGCTTGGCACGCTCCTCCGTACCAGCGCGCAACGCGCATCTTCCAAGGACGCTCGAGCTTGGCACGCTCCTCCGTACCAGCGCGCAACGCGCATCTTCCAAGGACGCCCGAGCTTGGCACGCTCCTCCGTACCAGCGCGCAACGCGCATCTTCCAAGGACGCTCGAGCTTGGCACGCTCCTCCGTACCAGCGCACTGACGCGCTTCTTCCAGACCTTCGTACCCGGTGGACGACATCCTCACCACCGCCACTGTTCCGACGCGCACACCAAGGTGTGGCGCGCACCCTGTTCCTCGGCTCCGTCAGTGGCTACCCGGTGGACGACATCCTCGCCATCGCCACTGTTCCGACGCGCACACCAAGGTGTGGCGCGCACTCTGTTCCTCGGCTCCGTCAGTGGCTACCCGGTGGACGACATCCTCACCACCGCCACTGTTCCGACGCGCACACCAAGGTGTGGCGCGCACCCTGTTCCTCGGCTCCGTCAGTGGCTACCCGGTGGACGACATCCTCGCCATCGCCACTGTTCCGACGCGCACACCAAGGTGTGGCGCGCACTCTGTTCCTCGGCTCCGTCAGTGGCTACCCGGTGGACGACATCCTCGCCATCGCCACTGTTCCGACGCGCACACCAAGGTGTGGCGCGCGCTCTGTTCCTCGGCTCCGACAGCGGCTACCCGGTGGACGATGCCCTCGTCACCGCCACTGTTCCAGCACTCTGTCCCTCGGCTCGGACAGCCAGCCACCCGGTGGCGATGCCCTCGCCCCGCTGCTGTCCCTGTTACCTTTACGCATACGCTGGGTGAGTTTTGATTGTGATGTCACTCACTCAGCGTAGTGCCCTTGCCCCCGTTCCCGTTGCTGTCCCTGTACCTTTACGCATACGCTGGGTGAGTTATGATTGTGATGTCACTCACTCAGCGTAGTGCCCTTGCCCCCGTTCCCGCTGCTGTTCCTGTACCATTACGCATACGCCTGGTTGAGTTTAGATTGTGATGTCACTCTCCCAGCGTATTGCCTCTGTTTTTGGTTCTCACCTTGAATAGTATTTTTGGACTTTACATCTCCTCCTGTGTGTTTGTCACACGAAGATATTATTACTTTGTTCACTTTGATTATTTGGACTGTTCTGCACCTGCTCTGTTTTTTCCCCTTTGTGCATTTAACTATCTCCTCTGTCCTGCAGAGCGGCCCAGATGATTTCCACCAGTCCTCCCAGTTCCTCCCTGTTTCCCAGCCCGCCTCCGCGGGCCTCAGTCCCCTAGTCCCTAGTCCTCTTTCCCTAGTTCTCCTAGTCCCTAGTCCTCTATCCCTAGCTCTCCTAGTCCCAAGTCCTCTTTCCCTAGCTCTCCTAGTCCCTAGTCCTCTCTCCTCAGTCCCCTAGTCCCTAGTCCTCTTTCCCTAGTTCTCCTAGTCCCTAGTCCTCTATCCCTAGCTCTCCTAGTCCCTAGTCCTCTCTCCCTAGTTCTCCTTGTCCCCTGTTTACCAAGTCTCTAGTTCCTCTGTCCCAAGGCATTCCCTTAACCTTCCCTTAGGCGTTCCCTTACCTTCCCATAGTGTTCCCTTTTCCTGCATTTGTGATTCTCCCTTAAAGGGACAGTGCCCTTTTCCCTGTTTTTCCCTGTGTTTCAATAAATATCTGTTTCTTGGCAAACCACCATACCTGTCTTGTGTTGTGCGATTGGGGTCGGTTACAAACCATAACACATAATTCACCATTATATTGTTTTGATGTATTGATGGGGCACTGTCACTTTAATGAGGTTGGTTTTGGGGTTGGGTTTAGAGAAGACGCGCTGGTGGAATGTCATTGATAAAATGTTTTGGTGACGACGAGCTGTCAGATTTTAGCACGGCATAGATCTGACAGCTGTCACTTGTGCTAAAAATATAATAAATGACACACTGCTTGGTGTTGTCGCAAGATAGAAATTGTGCGTCTCTCCTTTCCGACGATTTCTACACTAGTAAATAAATGTAAGCATATCAATGGTCATAAATATGATCTGGGAGGCGGGCTTTGGGGAGCTGGGTGGTCGATGTTCCAGGCGCTTGCCTCCAAGCACTCTGTGCTCACGCCCCCCTCCACACTCTGACTCTGTGTTCACTTAAGGCTATACTCGGTCAACAACAACAACAACAACAACAAGCTATATGGAGAGAGAGAGAGATTTCTCCGGAGCTATGCTCGGAGCATTTATTAACGTTACATTTTCAACAATATTGCTGGCTGCTAATTAAACACTTCATGGAAACGGGGTAACGTTATGTCGAGTGTACTTGTGTAGTATGAACGAACTCGACTTAACGTTGGAAACGGGGTAACGTTATGTCGAGTCAGTGTTCGCTTGGTCAGCTGTCCGCTTGCCCCCCCCCTTCACCCCCCCGCGCTCACCCAAAAGTATGTCACACCGGCCGCCACTGCTATAGACCCCTTTATTTGTCATAACTCTGCTTCCGTCTTGTTATAGGAATCCCTGACCTGTCATTTAGTGGTGTCTCCACGGTTCTCATTCTCTGGTGCAGTGAGCCTTAGAGCTGGGTCAGGATCTTTGGTGTGTACAGGTACTGCCCTTGCGTACCTGGTTAAACTGGATGTCACATGGACAAGACTTCCATTGCCAGAATTGCACAGGCATGCCAAAAACATCATCATTGTTTACAAACTGACCCCCACCCATCTTCCCTCAGACCATGAGTTCCTACCTGGAGTTTGCGCTCATGGTCTCCGCTGCACAGAGAGTTGAGAGACACCTTGAAGGTTTTCCACACTGGATTGAGGTTGTTCATGACCGTCTGGGTAGAGGAGAGAGAGAGAGAGAGAGAGAGAGAGAGAGAGAGAGAGAGAGAGAGAGAGAGAGAGAGAGAGAGAGAGAGAGAGAGAGAGAGAGAGAGAGGGGAATTCAGAAAGAGATACATAGAGAGAGACAGATAAACAGAAACAGAGAGCAAGAGAAATACAGAAAGATAGAGAGACATAAATAAATAGAGAGAGAGAGTGTGAGAGAGACAGAGAGGCATTCAGAAAGAGAGAAATAGAGAGAGACAGAGAAATAGATAGATAGACAGAAAGAGAAAGAGAGAGCACAAGAGAGACAGAGAGGAATTCAGAAAGAGATAAATAAAGAGAGAGAGACAGAGAGCAAGAGAAAGATAATCTGAATCACACCAATATCCCACCAGTATCATCAGTGATACGCTGGCTAATGTTGTGGACAAGACGTTCAGGGAAAACTCGACTGAGCGGTTCAGTAAGACAGTAAGTGTGTGTTTGTGACATGCTTGTACCTCTGTTCTGTACACAAGCTGCAGAGTGCCATCGTCGTTTAGCCTGAAGACCTCAAGGTACGGGTCAGACTTGCTGAAAAAGTCCTGCAGGGAGAGAGAAACACAGAGTTAAAGCCAGTAGGTTTGATGTATCACATTCACACTCCAAATGATTTGGATTCACGTTACAACTACAAATACATAACTTGACCCGCCAGATGGTTACAGAGAACCATCTGGAAAGTCGTCCTTTGAAACCAGTTGGTTAGTAGTTAGCAAATACATTAACTGTCTAAGAAAATTATGAATGGAGTTAAAAAGATAGTTCTTCAGTGCATGGGTTCAATAGACACCTTGTGTTCTGAGGAAAATTTTGTGGCAAATCCTCTTTTATTTTGACCTCCACCAAGGAGGTTATTTTCTTTTGCACCGGTACATTCGTCCATCATGTTTGTGATCAAAATATTTCAAACGGTTTGGGCTGGTGTGTGTGTGTGTGTGTGTGTGTGTGTGTGTGTGTGTGTGTGTGTGTGTGTGTGTGCGCGCTACATACTACAGGGCCAAGCAGGGCCAAGTATGTGTGTGCGCTCACAGCAGTGTGTTTGTGTGTGTCTTCACAGCAGTATGTACAGTATGTGTGCATGCTCAAAGCAGTGTGTACTGTATGTGTACGTCTTCACAGCAGTGTGTATGTGTATGTGCTCACAGCAGTGTGTACTGTATGTGTGTGTCTTCACAGCAGTGTGTATGTCTGCATGCTCAAAGCAGTGTGTATGTGTGCGTCTTCACATCAGTGACGTGTGCATGCTCAAAGCAGTGTCTATGTGTGCGTCTTCACAGCAGTGTGAATGTGTGCATGCTCAATTATCTTTCACATCAGTGTATTTCTTGGGAATTAAATTCCATCATTGTCTACTGACTACATACAGTACAGTTCCGTAAAATGTGATGTTACACCTTTTTAACGCAAGAGGGCGATAGTTAACACAAGAGGGCGATAGCCTACTACACAAGGTCACTGGTGAAAAACTATATAAAGACTGTCTTAGAGAGCCTCTGGGAATTCAACTGCCGGTAAGGACAGCAAGTGATCAATAACAGCTTCAGTTTGCAAATTTGGTCCAGTTGCTTCCGTTTTGCTCAACCAATCATGTGTTCTTTCTTGACATACATCCAAATGTTAGCGCAACTTCTTTAGCTGGACACAATGCACATTCCTTGTGAGGCGCCGACTTTGAAATCTAGGAATTATATTCATATTTTAGTATTTAGCCCTTATCCATTTGCATTGTTTATATCCAGAACGTAAGTAAAGGTAAGTATTTATATCGAAATGTTTGGAATTGCGATAAGCATTGGTAACTATAATTGTCAGTATAATGATTATAAGTTATCCCGTATATCCTGGCTTCGCCATCTACATGTCACTGGTGTAATTATGCTTTCTTGTCATCCCATTCAGACCAATACAAATTGAAAAGGCCACAGCTCCGGACTCATTATCGGAAGATCTCCGGTTTGAGCCCCGGTCAAGGCCATTGTCGGAAAGTGGTGTTGTTGTCCAGCAGGGGGAACTCTGTCCTCTGGACTAGTCAGTAACAATGCCCCTGTTACGGTGATAGGGACACCGTATAGCTGTAAGTGCCGTCCTTCGGATGAGACGCTAAACCGAGGTCCTGACTGAATCTCGGATGTTAAAGAAACCAGGACGCCTATCGCAAAGAGTAGGGGGTTCCCTGACGTTCCTGGCCAAATTCCCAATCAGGTCTCTGACATCAAGGCCACCTAATCATCCCTTCCCCTTAATTGGCTGATATCAATCCCTGTCTCCTGAGCCGTTCAGCCATTGTGTAGTGTGATGTGTGCCGGGTGCCAGTGTATGGCAGCCATTGAGCCTGCATAGCCCAAGGTTGGGTGCTACCAGTGGTGGTGAAGGAGGCAATTTCCACCCTACATTGTGGGGAGCGTTTGAGTGTCTAGAAAAGCGCTATATAAATGTAATGAATTATTATTCAGCTCGACCGCCATTTTAGGGGATCGGGGCATAATATTTCCCAGGGATATCTGGGTTTTCGCTTCCCCCTGGAATGGGATCTCTGTCCCATGAAATTACATAATAACTAGGGCTGTCAGTTTATCGTGTTAATTAGATTAATTAATTACACAGCTAATTATCGCGTTATGAAAATTAACGAAAACGAAAAGAAAATCTTTTTAATGGCCTTTTTTTTAATTGCTTTATTTTAAATCTCATTCATTCCATAATAACGTAGAATAAACATTTACAATATTTTTTTAAATGGTCCATTTGCATGTTCTTGGTATCTGTTTCTAGGGACATCTATGGATCTCAGGGAATGTATTCCCAGTGTCAGAAATACTGTGTCTGTTACTAGGCTTGAGTAATGAACCAAATGAGAATATCAATTCAATTATTATTTTTATAAAAAAAAAATGACTGTGAATAACACCATGCTAAAATTTACCAGACCTGAAAAATCTAAGCAAATGAATAAAGGGAAGATGATTAAACAGAAGGTTTTGTAGATACAGTACTGAATTTTGCCATCCGGACACAAATATCAGGCCTAAAATGGTTATGCGATTCAAATGTGATTAATTAGATTAATTACAAATCCTGTAATTAATTAGATGAATTTTTGTATTAGCCTGACAGCACTAATAATAACATCTACCCCTATCATGCAAGCACTCGGCTCCCCCACAGAGGCCATTTCAAAGAGTGGAGTCTATCACAGGCCAAAGTGATCTTTTTCCCCCTCCGGAGGCCGCTCCATCAGGAGGCTGGTCATTAGGCTAACGGAGTCTGGTCCCCCTTTCTGAGCCTACTCTAACGGTTAGAGACAAGCGCTCTTGTGAAAGGTCCCCTTTCCTTTCCCTTCCCTCATTCAATCTCTGCTGAGCGCACCGGCCCAGGAGTATGCGGTTCCATGTGCATCCTCCCCAACCCGCCTGCATCAGGCTGTTGCCTCGTTGCTAATAAACGATTGATTTTGATGGAATTCATTAAACCTATCCTTTGTGTCTGTTGTCATTGTAAGAGTTGAACTCATGAATATCACATTAACGGAACCGCAACAGAAGCTAATCCTGGCCAGTCATAAACCACAGAACAGCGCATCACCCATTGAGAACATAATTCCAATGATGTAATCCACCAAATCAAACATTTCTAGATCTTGGACCTAGTGTACGTAACTATCTTCGTAACTGCTCCGTCTGGGGGTTGGTGAGAGTGGTCTTGAACCAGGGGGGCAGTGCATTATCCTAATAAAACAAGTCCTTTGTTGTGAGGACTCAATCAGAGAATGCTGCCTCTCCCCGGACTATAAACGCCTGACCAGCCCAGCAGTCGATGCGAGTTTGTTCTGTAGGACCAGTAGGTTTGTTGCGCCTTAAATCCTTACCTCTTGACTATTTTGTCTAGCTTAGTTCTCGTTGTATTGTTCATTCAATATTCTGTTACCTAACCCTCGTTGTTTGATGCGCGTGTTCAATGCCTAAGTTTGTTATCCTAACCTCATTTCTTCTCTCTCCTCCAGCGTGGGTAGATGTTTACTGGTCAACTAATATCGTGTCTCTTTTCTCTTCCGTCTAGTTTGGAGGAAGCCGTCTCGGACACTCGTCGCGTTCATCCGCCTGTTATATTCCCGTGTTATTTTCTCCCCCTCGCCAAGTCCCTCGCGTTATCCCCTCGGGGATCCGTTATTGTTTCGCCCCGGCGTGGCTGAAGCAACCTATTCCACTACATATTTTTCAACACGGTAAGACTTTATTCACATATTAAATACACACACATAATCTGCTACACCACACATTCTTCGGGTTAACACACACTTCATTAACTCAGGCCCCGACCTGCATACACCACACTTCCACCGTCGCTGTTGTAGTGCTCTGTATTTTGTATGGTATATTTTTCTGTTTGTAAATAAATACACGCTTGTCTAGCGTTTAAACTGTTGAACTGTTTCACTCTCTTATTCGGGTCCCGTTCCTCTGTTCCCATAACAGTACGAACTTGCCATGTCGGACCCAGAGAATGAAACAGTTCCAACTAGTAGAACCACCTCTTTTGAGGAATTAAGCGCCACAGTTACAGAACTGGTCACTCAGTTACACTGTACGTTTTCTTCTATCGACGGGAGGCTGGCAGGGTTGTATTCAGCAAGGTCCTCCCTGGGTGCCAGCCCCTCGCCGAGGGCACCACATCCCTAGCCCGTCATGAGTCTCATTTTCCCATGACGGTAACTTTGAGGAATGTAAAGGTTTCCTCCGTCAGTGTGACCTCGTGTTTGAAAACCAGACTAACAGGTTTCAGGTTGGTAGTTCGAGAGTGGGGTTCATAATGGCACTGTTAACGGGGAGAGCCCTTAGATGGGCCACTGCCGCCGTAGCGCCAGGTGACGTGTTAGCCTTCGATTATGGTGCATTCTGTGAGGAGTTTCGTTTTATGTTTGATCACCCTAGGGACGGCCCACACGCGGCGGCTCGCCTTCATAGCCTATAACAAGGGGCTCGCTCGGTGGCAGAGTATACGGTCGAGTTTCGTACGTTGGCGGCGGGTTGTGGCTGGGGCGATGTGGCCTTACAGAGCGCGTACCAACAGGGTCTTAGCAAGACCATTAAGGACGCGATCCAGAGGGACCTCCCCGAGACTTATTCCGAGCTCATTACCCTCGCGCTGATGATCGATGATCCACACGTCAGCGTGAACGGCGCAGTGAGCGGGGGTCCCGGCTCTCCATCTTGTCGGCACATAACCCTGTGGTGGGCCACACCACCAGGCCACCGTCGGCCCAGTTATCCAGGGCCGCCTCCGGTAACGCTATGATTGACTCCGGGGCGGATGTGTGTGTCATTGACGCAGCGCTTGTTAGACAGCTGGGAATCTTCACCGTGCTGTTAAAGGCTCCCGTCCATGTGCACGCTATCGATGGACGCAACCTAGCTCCGTTGACCCCTGGCACCCCCTCCATTTTCGCTCACGGTGTCAGGTAACCACTCGGAGAGTATTTGTTTTTTTGTTTGTTCTGCACCGTCCACTCCCCTTATTTTGGGTCGCCCCTGGCTAGAACTTCACAACCCTCATATTTGTTGGTCCACTGGGAGAATTCTCGGTTGGAGTGTGGCCTGCCACGCCAACTGTTTACGCTCAGCCTCGACTCCTCCCCATGGTCCAAAACCCGACCCGCGTCTCCGGATCTCCAGGGTGTTCCCCTGGAGTATCGTGACCTTGCCGCGGTATTCAGCAAGGAGCGCGCATTGTCTCTGCCTCCTCACCGTCCTTATGACATAGCCATTGAGCTCCTCCCCGGAGCCCCCCTTCCTTCTCATCGGTTGTATAACCTGTCTATTCCTGAGAAGGAGTCAATGCGGGAGTATATCCATGAGTCTGTGGTGTCGGGGCTTATCCGTCCTTCTTCCTCCCCTGTGGCAGCAAGTTTTTTCTTCGTGAAGAAGAAGGACGGAGGACTCCGCCCTTGCATAGATTACCGACCGTTAAACGCTATCACGGTGAGGAATAGTTACCCTTTACCTCTAATGAGCTCTACGTTTGAGCCGCTTACCCATGCCACTGTTTTCACCAAGCTTGACCTCCTTAATGCTTATCACCTCGTCCGCGTTCGGGAGGGTGACGAGTGGAAGACTGCGTTTCGTACCGACCTGGGGCATTTTGAGTATTTGGTAATGCCTTTTGGACTCACTAATGCCCCCGCAGTATTCCAGGCTTTGGTTAACGATGTCTTACGCGATATGATCAACGTTTTCGTCGTCGTGTACCTCGATGATATACTCGTGTTCTCCCGTACCGCGGCCGAGCACCCCCAACATGTTAGGCTTGTTCTCCAGCGCCTCCTGGAGAATAAGCTCTTTGTTAAAGCCGAGAAGTGCAGTTTCCACACCGCCTCTGTGGAGTATTTGGGCCATATTGTAGAGCGAGGTCAGGTGCACACTGATCCCTGTAAGATACAGGCGGTGGAGGAGTGGCCCCAGCCCATTTCCCGCACCCAGATGCGGAGATTTTTGGGGTTTGCAGGTTTTTACCGCCGGTATAATAAGGGGTTTAGTCGGGTGGCCGCGCCCCTGACCGCGCTCACCTCCACGCTTCGGCCATTTGTTTGGACTCAAGAGGCGCAAGCCGATTTTACTTCCCTTAAAAGGTTGTTCGTCACAGCACCCGTGTTAGCTCATCCTGATCCGACCCGTTCCTTCATTGTGGAGGTAGATGCGTCGGATACCGGGGTCGGAGCAGTCCTCTCCCAACGATCCCCAGAGGACGTACTCTTCACCCCTGCGCTTACCTATCTCGTAGGTTCACCCCGGCAGAGCGAAACTACGATATCGTTAACCGAGAGCTGCTGGCGGTTCATGCCGCTTTAGAGGAGTGGAGACACTGGCTCGAGGGGGCCAGAGATCCATTTTTGGTGTGGTCAGACCACAAGAACCACACCTATGTTAAGTCCACCCGGAGAGTAAACTCTCGACAGGCGCGTTGGGCTCTGTTCTTCAGCCGTTTTAATAGTACCCTCACCTATCGCCCGGGGTCGCGGAACACTAAGGCCGACGCACTCTCGAGGTTATTTCTGGAGAACCCTGCTGAGAGGCGTTCTGACACTATCCTTCCCCCCTCCCAGGTGATAGGTGTAGTAACGTGGGCGCTGGAGAACAGGGTCCGAACCGCCCAACACGCTCAACCAGACCCCGGTAACGGACCCCCTAACCGACTGTTTGTTCCCGACCTGGTGCGGTCGGAGGTAATTGAATGGGGTCACACCAGTCAGTTCTCTTGCCACCCCGGTGTCGGGAGAACTCTATCCTTCCTGCGGCGGAGTTTCTGGTGGCCAACCATGGAGAGAGACATTAGGGAGTATGTGGCTGCCTGTCCGGTTTGTGCCCGCAGTAAGGCCGTTCATCGGCCCCCCGCCCGCCTCCTACGTCCGTTACCTGTGCCCACCCGTCCATGGTCCCACACTGGATTTTGTTACTGGACTTCCAGACTCCCTGAGCAGGACTGTTATTCTAACCATTGTGGACCGTTTTTCCAAGGCAGTCCACTTCATTGCGTTGGATAAGTTACCATCCTCCGCTGAGACCACGGAGCTCCTTGTGGACCATGTGGTATGCCTACACGGCATTCCCCAAGACATCGTGTCCGACCGGGGCCCGCAGTTTTCCTCCCGGGTGTGGCAAGCCTTCTGTCGAGGGATGGGGGCCACCGTCAGTTTGTCCTCCGGTTACCACCCTCAGACGAATGGACAAGCCAAGCGGGCCAACCAGAGTCTCGAGACTGCCCTTCGCTGCCTCACCGCAAACAACCCAGCATCCTGGAGTAAACACCTTTCCTGGGTAGAATACTCCCTGAACTCCATGACCAGTGCAGCTGCGTCTATACTTTCCGTAGCCGCATTTCTGCAGACCCCTCTCTGATTGGTTGAGCCCATTTCTGCAGACCCCTCTCTGATTGGTTGAGCGAAGCGGTAAAATGAAGCTCGGGGGTAGACGCCGGCTCGTGTGGTGAGCACAGACCATCGCTTTAGTTTCCCAACAGGAGTAAAGTCCGTAGCAATCCGAAGTGACATTGACCACCAGACTCTTTCTCTTAAGGCATTAACTGGGTTAATTAATATAAATGTTATATTGTAACTGTCTAGTTACACATTGGTTCCGAAACATGTATGTTCCAGGCTGCAATTAAAACTTTGAATCCGAGAGTGCTGGCTTCCTGCTTTCTTCTAACTGTCTAGTTAGGCATTAACTGTGTTAATCTAAATGTTACATTGTAACTGTCTAGTTAAGGCATTAACTGGGTTAATCTAAATGTTAGGTATTGTCACACCAGGATCAGTTGGTATGATGAAACACATGTTATTATATGTTTGATTGAAATGTTGTGTCTTACTAATAATAACTAATTCCTTGGTCAATAGAAGTCTCTGTGATACTTTCTGAATATGATGTTCCCAAAATGTTTGGGAACATCAAATGGGCAGGGTTATAATAGAAGAAAGACAGTGTAAACAATATAATTAACTCTGAATATAATAATGAGGAAAAATAAACAGGATACACAACAAGGTGCATGAGAAAGTATAGACGCAGTGCAGCTACGGGTATATCCACAGTGCTCGTTGGGCTACCAGCCTCCTATGTTTTCCTCCCAGGAGTTGGAGATTGCCGTGCCGTCACCTCACGCCCATCTCCAGCGTTGTCTCCGTATGTGGGAGACTGCCCGCAGTGCTCTGGTCAAGGCTACGGAGCAGGCCAGCTCCCATCTACCACCCGGGCCAGCGCGTCTGGCTGTTAGCGAAGGACTTGCCGCTTCAAGTCCCGTGCCGGAAGCTGGCGCCTCGTTACGTGGGACCGTTCGAAGTGGATCGGATCGTCAACCCCTCCGCGGTATGTCTTATGTTACCCCCCTCCCTCAAGGTCCATCCCGTGTTTCATTTCACCCTGCTCGTGTCGGAGAGCGGCTTGTCTGCCCCTGTTGCTGCACCCCCGCCTCCGCGGGTCCTGCAAGATGGCGACCCGGTCTGGACAGTGAGGAAGCTGATGGACGTACGCCGTCGGGGTCGGGATTCCAGTACCTGGTGGACTGGGAGGGGTACAGCCCGGAGGATCGCAGTTGGGTCCCCTCCTCGTACTTGGCCGATCCAGCTCTCCTGGAGGAGTTCTATCGGCAGAATCCTGAGGCCATGTGGAGGTCGCCCGGTGTCTCCCGTGAGAGGGGGGGTACTGTTGTGAGGACTGTATCTGAGCAGGGACCACAGCCTGTTGGCTCCCCCCTGAGAACGCGTGGCGCGGTTACTCAACCTCGAGGTGCACGTCTCTCTAGACGTTCCCGTCTCACGCTGTTTCTGATGATCAATCAGAGAATGCTGCCTCTCCCCGGACTATAAACGCCTGACCAGCCCAGCAGTCGATGCGAGTTCGTTCTGTAGGAACAGTAGGTTTGTTGCGCCTTAAATCCTTACCTCTTGACTATTTTGTCTAGCTTAGTTCTCGTTGTATTGTTCATTCAATATTCTGTTACCTAACCCTCGTTGTTTGATGCGCGTGTTCAATGCCTATGTTTGCCTAACCTCGTTTCTTCTCTCCCCTCCAGCGTGGGTAGATGTTTACTGGTCAACTAATATCGTGTCTCTTTTCTCTTCCGTCTAGTTTGGAGGACGCCGTCTTGGACACTCGTCACGTTCATCCGCCCGTTATATTCCTGTGTTATTTTCTCCCCCTCGCCTCGCCAAGTCCCTCGCGTTATCCCCTCTGGGATCCGTTATTGTTTCGCCCCGGCGTGGCTGAAGCAACCTATTCCACTACATATTTTTCAACACGGTAAGACTTTATTCACATATTAAATACACACATAATCTGCTACACCACACATTCTTCGGGTTAACACACACTTCATTAACTCAGGCCCCGACCTGCATACACCACACTTCCACCGTCGCTGTTGTAGTGCTCTGTATTTTGTATGGTATATTTTTCTGTTTGTAAATAAATAAATACACACTTGTCTAGCATTTAAACTGTTGAACTGTTTCACTCTCTTATTCGGGTCCCGTTCCTCTGTTCCCATAACATTCTTAGAATAATAGAAGCCTACTGTTGCTGGAATGATTCATTATGCATGTACGTATACAGTAAGTACCAAGGACACATGCGTCTCCAGCATCTCCTTGCTCGAGGTGCACACCCACAGATCTGTTCTGTAAGATGTAGGAGTTATGTACACATCCCGGGAATCGTGAGACCATGTAGAGCAGGTGGTTGATGTGCACATGTTCAAGGTACAGTACCTGGGCCCTGTTCCCCGTACCTGGTTCAACTAAGTCGATCAAGATGTCATTATCCAGATTCAGTTAACCCGATGTTTGAAGCCGGGACTTTCCTGTTCCTCGAAGGTGGATTCAGTCTCGTTAACTCAACCCAGACTTGAGACCCAGGATAAGTGCGCGCGGCCGCTCCAGTTGAAAAGCCAGCACGTATCGATAGCAGAGATCCTGATTCTCTAGCGGCATTGATTGATTAATTGATTTAAAACTTTATTAACATATTGCAGTACGGCTCAATCGCCTCGCCGACAAGTTAAATGCGTTATCTATAGGCTAATTTTAAGTCCCTCATTACCTCAATCAATCAGATTATATTTCTTTAAACTTGCCTGCTGGATTGAATAATCAAATGAGATCTTGCTAGCGAAAATAATTAGTTAAACTGTTATACAGAATAACGATACGGCTCTCTTACCCATTGATTGATGTAAGGTCGATCTTTTACTTATCTCCACTGTGGTGTAACGGGTTCTTCTTTTGACTTTCACGCAGACGACCGGGGTTCGAAACCTAGTCTTTCCCTTCTTTTTGTGATGTAGGAATAATTCAATTTGGTGCACGTTGAGAGCTATATAAAGAATGACATCCTCAATGCATGTAGATTTATAATATTTTAACTTAAAACTAGGCTACTTTGGCGTATAATCATTAATATTATATTCCAAAAAATTATATTGGAAACACAGGGTTTCGAACACCGGTCGCCGGGTTGTCAGGATTGAGCACTACCGCTGCGCCACTGTGCCAGATGGGATAAATTCATTGTTTATACATTAATGAACGAGAGACCCGTGTTTAGAATATCCTTTATTTTGAATGAAGTTTTATCTCTTTATGCTCATTCATTAATGTGACGTCAACGGCTCATTCAATTTCTCAAATCTGTCAAACAGCGCATCTCATCAGACATCTTAATCCCAGTTACAATTAAAATAACCACATAATGTGTACATCGCACCGAGCGAGCGCCACGGTATATAACGTGCATTATTTAGGACAAAGTGAATTTAGTATCAGCATTTTGGGTCTATTTTACATTTCAAAAGACCCCTCTGGAAGAATGGAGCACAAAAACGTAATTCAGAATGGTATAACGCAGATCCTAGACTGTGGGAATAATTTCAGGAAACGCGCTGTCACTTCTTTGCGGGGGCGTGGCGATGGTTCATCCGGCTAACTTGAACTTAAACCCTGCTTTCGACCAGGCTCAAACTTTTGGATCTGTTGTCATGGTGATTTGGACAATCCAGGTTCGGGGAACCGGAAAGTCCGGCTTAAGTCAGACTTCACCGAAAGTTATCCGGCTAACTCAGTTATCCAGGTACGGGGAACGGGGCCCAGGGACATGTGGTGGCACAGGGTTTGAGTGTCTGGTCTGGCTCCTCAGTGCACAATCAGCGATATCTTCCAGCAGCAGTTGCTATGCCATAGTGTGTGTGCACTGAGCGCAGCTGCCTAGGAGCGCTCCTTATGCATCCTCACCAAGCCGCATGCAACAGGCAGCTAATAAGCTATAGATTTATATGGAATTCGTTAAACTTATCATTTGTGTTTGTTGTCATTTGTGTGGGTTCAACTTGTGAACAGTGAGATGCGCACTGGAATGTTTCTACACTGGCTGTTACAATGTGCACATGGAAGCAATGTAATAAATAAATAAAACTACAATAAATAATAACAATAGAAAACAAGATGGTATATGGAATATATATACATATAGTCTATTCCACTATAGCTATATCCGCATGATTGGGTTTAGTTCTTATTATTTATGTATGTATGTATGTATGTATGTATGTATGTATGTATGTATGTATGTATGTATGTATGTATGTATGTATGTATGTATGTATGTATGTATGTATGTATGTATGTATGTATGTATGTATGTATGTATGTATGTATTTATTCACTGTCATTTGCAGTGGTTGTGTAGTGCTTTTATTCATTTTCGGACATCACAATGCCTCATTCAGTCATGACTATAAATGTAAAACGTAATTGTTAATGATCAAATATTGTCGTGTTTATTCATATTATAATTATTTAATTCCGAGGATGTCTGTAAAATTGACGTGAATGCAATCACCAATGATTTCCCCATGCATTTCCCGAATTTCCCCAAGGGGATCAATAAAGGATTATCTTATCTTCTCTTCTCCCAAATGAAGCCATCAAGAACACCAGTCTGTCTGACTTATGACTGCCTTTCAGAGTTCATAAATCCTGTTTGTAGCTATGAACGAATCTCAGAAAAGAAACCGTTCGATCATGCCAAAATCAGAAGTTCGTAAGTCGAGTTACGAAGACATTTGTTTGTAACTTTCTCGTAAGTTGTTCGAGTTTGAGGACCCTTGTGTCTTGATATCAGGCAGACTTTCATGAGTTTCCATGATCACTTCTCATCAGCTTGACACTTTCAATAGCTCTGTCAATATAATATTAGTATGAGCTAGGGCTGACCCTGATTAGTCGAATGCAATTTTTTTAAATTAAAGTATAATATATAATCATTCTTTCCAAAAGGCTAACGCTAATGGCGCGCATACCAGCAAGGCTATCTGCCTAAGATATCTGCCTAGGCACTGAAAGAGGATTTCACTCATCTAATGAACACACTAGACTAGACAAATATCAAGATGTATCCATCAGTGGACCAATTGCATGCTTTTGCAGAAGACAAGACGCCTTCAGTCCACTCCTTCAGACATTAACCCTTTCACTGCCACACTACAGAAGGTTAGACCGGTTAACCGTCTGTAGTGTGGTAGTGAAAGGGTTAACCTTCTGTAGTGTGGTTGTGAAAGGGTTAACCTTCTGTAGTGTGGTTGTGAAAGGCACCCCCCACAGCCCAAATGGAATGATAATAACAAATTTAAAAATGTAAGTATATTTTTATTTATTTTTTGCATTCGGGGGGGGTAGTCGACTACCAGACGACTATCGGCAAATTTCTGCCAATCAAAGTCGACTATCCAAATCCTTAGTCGGGGACAGCCCTAGTATGAGCAAAACAGTGACTCCAACATCCGGTCTGGGTTTTTCAAAATAAAAGAATGATTCTGCACAAGTCTAAAACACCAGGGCCCTCATTCATCAACGTGTCTTACGCACAGATATGTGCTTAACCTGTGCATACGACCATTTCTAAGCAAAGAGTGGGATTCATCAATTTCAACTTGAACTTGACTTCGTGCTTATGTGTACGCACAGCTCGGAGCACACTTAGCTGACGCCCAGTGGTAGAATATATTATTACAACAAGGAAATTAGCTTCTGTGCTAGTTTCAACACTGGCGTGTTCTGTATGAACCGCAATTCATTATAGTTCATTGTAAAATAGCAACAGTAGTGTAATTATGGTCAAAACCCTATAAATAGCATTTGGAATAATAGGTCTTTCTCTCCGAATGAATGCAGCATGGTTTATAGCGTTATCGGAATATACGGGGTGTACTGACTGACTGCGCTCCGCGTAACTCAACTCGTTATTATTATTATTATTATTATTATTATTATTATTATTATTATTATTATTATTATTATTATTATTATTATCAACACGGGAACGTTTTGATTATATTTAAAAGGCTTTACGTTAAACGAAACAAGTGGAATTTCGAAGCTGTAAGCAGAATACAAGTCATATGAACACCCACGATATAGTGTTCTTCCCCCTTCCTACTGTATAAGAAAGAATAAAAAACGCATTGCAATGAGAACAGAGGGTGTGGTGTATGTGTATTACAAAACCCTTGCAATAAATGTGTCTTAAAATGAATGAAAAGCATACATGCTCTGGACACAGAGCATATATCGTGTGGGTGATATGACTTGTATTATGCTTACAGAATTCCACGTATTTAGTTTTACAATGTCAAAGTAGGCTTGGGCGGTATGACGGTATTAAGGTATACCGGGGTATTTAGAAATACCGACGGTACCGTCAAAATCAGAGTTTGGTTTAAGTTTCTATTTCCACTGAAACGGAGTTTATACAGGGACGGCATTGGGTTTCGGTTTCCATTAGTGAAACGGAGTTAACTTTCGAGTTGGTTGAAGTGCGTGCACACACACACACACCCTGCACAGAGCTGAGCTGAGTGAGCAGATGTGCGTCACACTAACCTACCTGTATGCATTTCCTCTAACTCTGAGCAGCTGCTAAAGCTTAAGCAATAATAATATTAATAATATGATGTTATTGAACGATGAAGCGTCGAAGTTAACCACCGTCACTCCAGCCCACGATGAGCTCACTGACCACAGAAGAGCTAAACTTGCACACACTGTCACATTTGGACAATTAAAGGACTGCAGTCTGTTTGGATTTAAGCAAAACCCTCGCGCCATGAGTCGACTCGCCACCAGTGATTTCATCCAGCACAACGAGACTACGAGAGACGGAGGCACTTCTTTGGGAATGTAATATAAAACGGGGTGAGTGAGAATTTTTTTAATCCTAATGCAACTGGCTCACGTTGATACATGGTGCCGGGCTGCCGGCCGGGCTAACTAGCTACCGTTAGCTCACGTCGATACCTGGATGGTGCCGGCAGGCGGCAGTGTCTACCTTCTGTGAGATTTGTTTACCTCGAGGTTGAAGAAAGTGCACTTTCAGGTTGAAAGAACGGCCCTAATCTCAACGTGTTTCAATATAAGCAAGCGTTATGTATGGTGATAATAACGAGTATATTGTTAGCTGCGCTTCACTGTGTGCTGCTTTCTAGTTCCATCATATTGGGACGTTAGTTTCTTTGCAAAAAAACTTAACAAACATGTTCCAAAGATTCAAGAAAGTTATATAACAGATAAAAGATATAATAATGTCCCCTTTAACAAGATTATTTAAAATCTGCTCACACACACACACACACTCACAGCCACACACACACACACACACACCCATATTACCTTATCGTCAAGTTTCCTAGAACTGAAGGAAAGCTCCACGTAGTCATCATCGCCTGTGAGCTCCTCTGCTGTGATCTGTAGAAACACAAACACACATAGTCAACAGTTCAAGGTCCTCACAAGTACTGTAATACACATGTGTACGTCATGTGCATCTGTGCAGGTCTCCGTGTATCTGTGATATACAGAGACTGAAATCTCTGGGAAATCCCTGAGGCTTTGAAATGAGCTCATTAGGCAGGCACAACTTGTATACAAAGAAACACATTTGTCAGAAAGGCTTAGAGGCGTTGCAAAACTGAAGGTTGGAATTTGGCTTCTGAGTGGAGCTGATTAACATGTAAATATAAATTTCAGAGCATCGTCAAATTGGGCAGGTTTCCCAGCAAGCAATCAGCGAAACTGTGTTCCCCCCTCCATCAGATCCTCAAATATTATGTGGAGGAACAACTTGAGGGATGAACAGAGCAAAGTAAACACACTGTTCATTATAGAGCATCGTTGTTCTACCAATCTCGCTTAAAATATGTAAATAAAGCACTAATAGACCACAGGAAAAAGGTACATATTGTCTGTTATGTTATAGCATATATATATAACAGATTTGTATTGTAACTTTTAACATTTTCAGAAAACTTTTGACTCTCCCTGTTGGGGAACAAACCCTGGGTGCTCACATGGGAGGTGCCTTACCTCAAGACTACCGAGACACACTTTACTGACAGCCTTGTCCGAACCCTAATCCTAACCTTAACCACACTTTTACCTTAAACCTCTTACACATCGGATGGTCCGACGACGGGCTGTCATGCATGCATACGTCGCAGCACTTTGCCCTCCTCTGCCGGCTCCAGGCTGCGTTTTTGCCGATCAACCTTTTTTCATTGTTGGAAAGTTGAATTTGCCACCTTTCGATCGTCACCCTACTCAACCTATTGCGTGCTTCCAGTCTCGGGTTACAAGACCAAACATCCGACAAGCATCATTTGACAAGCCATTCGGACAAGTGACCACGTCCAGTTTGACTAGTGCCTCGGAATCAATGGCAGCGGACGAATTAACGCTGAATTGCCGAATTAACACAGGTACACACGTTACAAAAACCTTTGTAAAACACACATTTTCCGTGGGATTGTTATCAACTTTGGACCTGTACTAGATAAGACTTCAGGCTATGGAACCGTTATGTTTTCCAGCTCCTATCTCTCAGCTGGAACTCAAAAACAGGCATCTGGCAACAAGTAAACAGAAATGTGACAGAAATGTGACTTTTACTTCAGTGTGTTCAAACCTCTGTAACTCTATTTCATTAGCACTCTGAGTGATTCATCCTGTTGTGGAAGAAAGTTCGGAATGTTTTCTTTCAAAAGAGACCAGACTCATGCATGTGCTATAAAAATATGAAGTTTAATAAATCGCAAATTACTTTGGGTATGCAATCGCCAAGCGTGTTATGCAAAACTAGCCACATTTTTTGCCTGATGCATAAGAGGTTACACTAACCATAAGCTTAACCCTAACTTTATATCTTAACCATAACCGTTAACCATAACCATTGAATGTTAAAACTAATCATCATAGTATTGCTGTGTTTGTATCAGGGTGGGTGGGTTAATCTAGTGGGGTCTATCCGGGCTACTCGAGGCTTGGCAAAAGTGAGGTAGCCTAACCTGATTACATCATACCATTGGCCAGGAGTTCACTGCCATAGTTTTTGCACCTGACCCCTATTGAGGTTGAAAAGATTTCCATGACCCAAACATTTCAAATGCAGTGGCCTCTTTGCCCCTAAAGTCACTGGGTGAAGTTGTTTCAGGTTAAAGATAATGATCAAGGATATTACTAGGGCCCCCTATCAGGCCACAGTGGGTACCGGCCTCATGGCTGGAAAAGCTTGCCATAGGCATAGACAACTGATTCTCAAACACTTTCATGTAAAGGACCCCCAAATTGATAGGTAATAAGTTAGGGACCCCCAGTTGTTAAGATTGTGTTCCAGGGACCTCCATCTGAAAATATATTAGTTGTTAGATGTGATTTTATCCAGATTCTGAGGCCATGTTTAGACGGAAACGCTAACAGGTGAATCCGGAAAAAAAAAATCTGATGTGCCTTTTGTTTATACGGCAACGCGTTTTTGCGGGGAGAATCCGCAAAAAAGTGAGACCACCTTTCTGGGTGGAAATCCTAGAAACGATACACCTTCGCGCTATCATCTGAACAGTCAAACCGCCTAAAACTATGACGAAAGGGTTGTCAAGGCTCTCGTCGCGTACTGCTTACGTCACAGGTATGCGCCAGTAGCCTAGAAGCGTAAACAAAGCGAACAAGCATGTCTGATTCTCTATCCACAGAGATCACCTGAAGGCTACATTGGCAGTACTTTTAAAATACACAAGAATCAGTACAGCGGCTATCGCAACTATTAGTGACTGGAGCCACTGTCTGTGTGCTTTGGTCCAATCACATTCCCCCACCCACAGTCTGCGAATCAGAGGCAGAGTAGGGCGGGTCTTCACAGCATGCCTAGTTGTCTCAACTATATATATCTATGGTCTCAACAACCTGAGGCAGTGTAGCGTATGGGTTGCGTGAATATTTTCCCTAACGGAGTTGCACTTCCGCGTTCGGTTTGCGCGATCTGATTGGCCACTGACGTTTCTGGTCATGTGACATCTGCGCCAATCGTGTGACAGCGGGGCTCCATCGTCTCGAGTCTTTACAGCCTCGTCTGCACGCAGAATTCCATCCCAAAACACTAGCAAGACGACTTTTGCGGTTTCTGTTCAGACTCTCTCCGTCTAAACATGGCCTGATAACTCTCTCTATACTGTAGGTGTGGGGATAACAGGGGAGAGAGTGAAACCTGTGATCAGAATATTTATTCAGTTGAATATTTATATTTGTCATTCTTATACATTCTCTCATTGGGCTAAACTTTAATAAAATATTATTGAAATTAAACATACTTTTTCTGGGGACACCCTGGAACCCCCTCAAGGACCCCTGGGGGTCGCTAGACCCCACTTTGAGAAGCACCGGGTTAGACTAATGTAATAGTTTCTTTTTCCAGGTCTCCCTGAAGCACTTATGCAACTACAGCTAATTCAGAATGCCGCTGCTGGCTGCATTGATCCTGTTGTGTCTATCCCTCTACGTCTGTTTTGAATCTTTTGTATCTGTTTTGTTGGACAGGTTTGATGATGAGTCTGTCTCCATCTGTTTTCAAAGCTGTCATTTCTGCAAACGCACAATTACGCTAGGTTCTAATTTGAAAACAAACCAGTGGACAACAATACCTTCCGTCTGTTTTATCTCTGTTTTGTCATGGATCAATATAGGCCCTCCCTAAGAAAACTGAACATATTGCACAAATTGATTGGCTACCAGTTTGTCATAGAATTTACTTCAAAACACTGTTGCTCATCTAAGATCTCAGATCTGCCCCAACATTGACTATTTCCAAAACTGTTTATGTTCACCATCTCCTTTAATTAAAATTGAATTATTGTGAGTGCAGCCCAATGATAATGAATCACTTTGACTTTTATTCTTTGTTCATGCTTTCTATGCTCCTTTGTGCTACTCATTATCTCCTTGTATTTCTTTTTATCTGTTTTATGTAAAACACTTTATGTTTAGAATGAATAATTTATGTTTAGACTCCACATTTTGTTCTTGTGTTCCAGAGTTGAATGAATGAATTTATTCACACACACACACACACACACGATATGAAGCAAGTGGCTTGTCCTTCCGCGTTGCTCTGATTGGCCACTGATCTACGGTAGTTTCGCCCCCACACTAGTTTTGCCCCCACGCCGGTATGAGTGCGCGCATGACGCGCATTCTCGAAGTCAACTTCCTGCCTGTTGTTGCTAGGCAACTGCAGCGTAGGGGGTAACTGCCCCGCCTCGTACATTGTGTACGGTTCATTTAGTGCAGAAACGGATCGTTAAAGCGTCAAATTAAAGACTATCAAGCGGTCCTTCACAATGCCAAAGAGCTGCTGTGTTACGCGTTGTACTAATGACAAAAACAGAAATCCAAATCGCAAGTTTTATACCATTACGGAGGAAAAAGTGGCTGGTGGCTAACGTTCGGCTAACTCGCTCTGTGTTGTGGTCGTGGTAGCTACATGCTAAGCTAACGTTAATTACATAATATCGAACCGATAGGAGCTTATCTTATCTAATCTTACGTGGATGTTTGATCGGGTAGTGGCACACGTGGTACCACCACGTAAGATTAGATAATATAAGCTCCTATCGGTTCGATATTATGTAATTAACGTTAGCTTAGCATGTAGCTACCACGACCACAACACAGAGCGAGTTAGCCGAACGTTAGCCACCAGCCACTTTTTCCTCCGTGATGCATCAGCTGGTATTATATAAAACTTGCGATTTGGATTTCTGTGTTAGTTATTAGTACAAAACGTAACACAGCAGCTTCAATTTGGGTATTCGAGAGATGGCCATGTCTGCAGGTGTTTTGTATGGACATTATGTCAAGTCAATCAGGGGGAGATCTTTGACTCATATCTCGCCTTAGAATCACCAGAAAGGCTTTCGAAATAGTGAAATGCCATGTTGGCCTCAATATTTTCAAAACAAATCGTATGAAAATGTTATGAAATGAACAAGAATGTGATAAAACATGTAATAAAAACGGAGCTCAATGCATGGATTTGATGGTAGAAATCCGTATGGTCCCCCTATACCAAGATGGCGGCGGTCTCGTGACATCAGAGTGTCTTCGAGAATGAGCATAGATAATAATAATAATAAATGCGAGAGCCCTCGCACACACGCACGCCCACGCTAGTTTTGCACCCACGCCGGTATGAGCGTAGATAATAATAATAATACGCACGCTGAAATGGGTATCGTAGAACATGACATATTAGCATGATAATACCTACCTGCATCAATATACGCCACGCTATATACTGCAACGCCTAACTAACTAAGATGGACGATCACTGCTATTCAGCCAAGCCAAAGCAGAGGTACATTTTAGTACATAGTTATAACAGCTAAGGGGTGTTGTTAATGCATTTTATTCTAAAACCTGGTGTGCTGTAGGTTACATGATTGATTGATTGATTGAAAAGTTTATTAGTACAGCTCAATACATACAATTGTTAAGGGGATGCAGACCAGAGAAAGACTTTCGTCTTGTTTACATCAGGGTCCCCCATTTTCATCAGGGCTGAAAATTAACACCTGCCACCGGCCAAATGCAGGTAAAACTTCCATTTGGCGACTAGATTTCAGAAGGCTACCTGCCATGTACACATAAGCAGGGCTGAAAATTAATTTAATTAATGCTATTGATGTAGACTCATCAAAGTATTTTTAAATGCTTTGTCTAATAAACTAGACTAAATATAGCCTATAGAACAGATTTTTACAGCCTAATCTAAAACAGATCTTTTACACATTGGTTCAAACATGATCACGGAAGGTGACAACCCTAACATGTCATGTTGTGTCACAACAGAATGAGTAGGTGAGTGTTAAGCCTACAGAAAGTGTAATCTATTGATTGACTTGCGCAACCTAGTCAATTCGGTAGAAGAGTCTGGTGGGCGCGATTATGCATGACCAGCCTGTGATCTAAAAACTCCTGCCTGTGGCTGAATAATGAAGCCCAAAGTCGTGTCACGCGCAAGAGCATATTACCTACTTATGCCGTGCTCAATATTAAAACTCACTGCTCGTCCACCCATAACCCAGAGATAAGCAATAATGTGCAGAGATAAGCAATAATGAAGTTGTGTTTTGAACATTTATGTTGTGTTGATGGAATCACGCTAATATAGAGATGAAAACAATACAATACGTTATTTCAATTGATATGAATAGCTAGTTACGTTAATATAGAGAGATGAACGTTATTTAGATTGATATGAATAGCTAGTTACGTTAATATAGAGAGATGAACGTTATTTCGATTGATATGAATAGCTAGTTACGTTAATATAGAGAGATGATAAATTAATTCAACGAAAAAAAATAAAGAAATTTAACTAAGAGTGATTTGAACTTGTGACCATAGGCTCCACAGCCAACTTACGAACGAGTTGAGCTAAGTGCATAGATGTTAAAACTGAGTGACTAATGCATAATTTACACTTGTGCCAATTTTGTGCGTTTGTCTAATATGTCATGTTCTACGATACCCATTTCAGCGTGCGTGTGTGCGAGGGCTCTCGCATTATTATTATTATTATTATTATCTACGCTGCGTGTGTGCGAGGGCTCTCGCATTATTATTATTATTATCTACGCTGCGTGTGTGCGAGGGCTCTCGCATTATTATTATTTATTATCTACGCTGCGTGTGTGCGAGGGCTCTCGCATTATTATTATTATTATCTACGCTGCGTGTGTGCGTGGGCTCTCGCGTTATTATTATTATTATCTACGCGCATGCGCACGCTCATACCGGCATGCGGGCAAAACTAGCGTAGATCAGTGGCCAATCAGAGCAACACGGAAGGACAAGCCACTTGCTTAAAGCATAGACGCTTCCCCTCCATGTGTCTGCCCTGTACTCATATACTCTCTGCTGCCTGGGAGGCGGGAGCCTTCCCCTCCATGTGTCTGCCCTGTACTCATATACTCTCTGCTGCCTGGGAGCCTTCCTCTCCATGTGTCTGCCCTGTACTCATATACCCTCTGCCCTGTACTCGGTAGGGTGACCAGGTGTACTGTCCCACATATTGAGAGGATGTCCCTCTTTTCGAAGCAAAAAAATAACATTGGTCTAAAAGCCCCTCCCTATGTAAACGTAGCAACCCGCCTCTTGTCCACACACATTGCTCTGCTCGTGACGCTACCTTATATCGCAGATCTGATTGGTTAGGTAGTAATTTAGCGCTCAGCTAGTGAGAGTCGTGACGCTACCTCATATCGCAGATCTGATTGGTTATAGTAATTTAGCGCGCTGTCAAAATGTAGCACACTGTCAACGTTTAGCGAGCTGTCAAAAAAGAAAACACAACATTACAAGCGAACTATGAATCAAGATGGAAAGCAGTAAAAAGAAACAGACCTGCAGTTACAACCAAGACGACACAAACGACACATGCCTGGGTGAGGCAGATGTCAGGCAATCCTCAGGGAGCTTTCTGTGTTTTGTGTCATAGTTCGTTTTCAATTGCTCATGGAGGAGAATACGACTTGAAGCGCCACAGTGGACGTGAGTCTCACATGAAAGTGGCTCACCAAAAAGAAACATCCAGATCTATGGATATGTTTCTTCTTAAACCAAAAAATGATAGCCAGACGGACAAGGTCACTGCAGCGGAGATAACAAGCGTCTATCACACTGTACAACACTCCTATTCATACAGGTCAGCCAACTGTGGTAGCAAGCAAGCTCCTGTCATTTGGCCAGACTCAGATATTGCAAAAAAAATTGTGTGGTCGTACAAAAGCTACATCCATAGTTATTCTAATAGAGAAACACAATTTATTTGTATTATTATTTGTGTTCCCTAGTTCTGTGTTAACAGGGAATATTGAACACAAGACATTCCTGTCAAGTGATAAAGTTTGAATATTTAAAACAGATGTTAGGTGGTAACAAGCCGGCTGCCAGTGCCAAGATGATTGTGGAGAGATATAATTCTGTATTTAATTTGTATTTATTTTTATTTAACCTTTATCTATTCGGTGAAGTTATTCTAATACAAAAATTTACATTATCTATCTGTCCCACTTTGTCCCACCAAAATCTTACTGTTGTCCTGCTTTTGGACTTTTTGCATCTGGTCACTCTAGTACTCGGTCTCCCTCTCAGACAAACTACTAAGGTGAATGGACTGTTAAGGGGCACTTAACCAAAAAAAATAAAAATGCTGATTTATTTTGCACATAATATCACAGACATCCAAAAACTCTAGTTTTGCACACATGCATTTAGTTTAACAGTTACCAAGAGTAAATGAGTTTGAATATGGCAACCAGTGATGTAATCTGGGACATTGAATCCTTGCGTTGTGTTAATTACTGCACCATGAAATGAAGTACAGTACATACAAAATAGCAATACCTTGTCTTATAGGGACTGGTACTGTATAATTACCTTGAGCTATAATTAATACAACACAAGGATTCAATGTCCCAGATGACATCACTGGTGGCCATATTCTAATTTATTCTCAATAGGGAGGTGTAGTCTTGACTTAAGCCTTTGCACTCCCTGCGGAGCATAGGCCACTGATGATTTCTTTCCATGTTGCACGGTTTTTGGCCTCCCGAACGATGTTGTGCCATCCCAGTCCAGCCTCTTTCATTTCCCCTTCCCAAGAACGGCGCCAGGTGTTTCGAGGCCTGCCGCGTTTCCTCTTTCCAGGTGGGTTCCATCGTAGGGCTTGCCGGGTGATGTTTGTGTCTTCCTTTCTCAGGGTATGGCCTATCCACATCCACTTTCTCTTCTTTATTTCTTCTGGCGGGGGTAGTTGTTTTGTGCGCTCCCACAGGTCCAGATTTGTAATGACGAGGTGTAGTCTGACCGTATAGGGATTTATCATTGAGAAAATGTATTATCGGCTATTATAATAATTCTGCCTCAAGAACATTGGCAAGCTTTCCATTTTTGCATAAAATGTGTTCCCTTCTATCACTAACATTATTGTTTAAGAATTTTGGGTTGAAATAAAGTTAGTTATAAGGTTTTAAATTTGTCTCTAAAAAATAACTACACTTACCAGTAGAATGCCTGTCGTTCAGTGCTGTCGCCTAATACAGCCAGGAGTCTACGCTGTGGTGATGTCAGTCAGCAGCGCTAAAGTGAGTGTAGTTCCTCAGTGAACGAAAACATAAACGTTGTTATTTTGCTACTTTTGCGATTAATTGCGAATCTTTTCATGTTGAGCTATAGATTGTGGATGAATACACACAGAAAGGTACACCATGCCAATGTTCATACTTTATTTGTTTTAAACGAGACGATTTAGAAATGGGTCCATTGGAAATACATGGCAATTTCAAGGAGGATCGCGCAGGAAACATCAATGACGTAACCACTACACCTCCCTATAACTGTCAAACTAAATCAATGTGTGCAAAACTGTTTAGAGGTTTTGAATGTGTGTGAGATTATGTGGAAAGTAAATCAGCATTGTATTTTTGTTCACACATCATTTAGTGTCCAAGTGAGAACGGGGTACGGGGACTGACCCCACAGGGGCAGTTGATGTGGATATGTCTTTAACCTATTAAATGAAGCCTTTGTAGTGGCTACTGGGTCATAATTCACGGCATTCTAGCCTATTGTGGTGTTTACTACATCTCCTGTGACCCTTAGCGGGGGATGACGTAGTTAAAGAGAGATGAGTGAAAGATGAATGAAAGCGTTGTTTGTGCGACAGTAGAGTGCGTAATAAAATAGTTTGTTTTTGCATCGGAACACAACTCCGTCTGCACTATCATTACCGCACTCCTACACCTTAGCCATATTTTCAGAAAATGCACCTAAAAGTACATACCCAAGTAAATGGAAGATTGCTCCACTTCTACAAGGTCCATTTGCATGTTCTTGGCATGACTGTGTCAATTCCTCTGCTCTAAATCATCTGGTTATATATCAACTGGCTTCGCGTCTCGCTCTGCCTTCTGAGATAACCCATTATCTCCAGCACCTAGTGTGCTCCAGTGTGCTCCGGGGAACAAAACAAATGCACCCACTTGCACGTGACCACGCCACTCCCATGCGTCCCCTATATTATGCCGGAAGTGCTCACGCCTCACCCTTCCTCATTCGTTTCCAACGCGGAAGCAGCTCAGATGCACTTCTGAACTGGAGATTGTTATGAAGCGTAAGGAGAAATTACACAATGTTGGGAATTCGCCAGAAGTTCGCCAGCCCCCGGAAACTTCTCGGCACGGGCGGTCCTGTCCTGTGTTTTCTTCGTCGCATGACAGCGGACCGAGGGACTTCGCGCAACGGTTGGCAGTCGAGCCATGTCGCGCCCAGGTAGGGCCTGCGCTAGCAGGCATTGGTACTGGCATGTGTAATACTGCTCGTTGTCTCGTGAGACGACCGAGTGATATATTGGCGCCGGGGGGCGGGATATTTGGATAAACGTGGTCGCCATGACTCTCTTTTGGATGTTTTTCCAAGTATCCTAGCGCGCAGCTACTGCTAATGCTAAGATGTTTGGGGCGCCGTTCCCATGAGCCCTGCCGGGGTTGTCACCACTCTTCCCTCCTCTTAACCGGATGGGCTGATGACAGGGCTCAGGACAGGTGTGCCGTGCTTAGAGGAGCAGGTAGCATCGGTCCTTTGCTCTGGCATGGTTGAATGGTATCCCACCCGGAAGCCGACGCCGCAGGGCGAGTCGACCCGGCAGGTGGCTGAGTGGGCTGATGAAGCTTATACCGCCGCGGGACGGAATTTAGCAGCAACCAATAACATTGCTCAATTGGCTGCTTTTCTGTCCAAAATGGTGTCGGGTGGTGGGACCTTAGGGCCAGCTGATGTCAAAAACATCACGCAGGTTTTTGAGGTTATACAGCTTTTGACCCAACCACAAGCTATAACCGCAGGGAGGGCTAGAATGCTGTCAACGCTTGTTCACAGGCATCTTTGGTTGGAGCAATCTCCCATTGAGGAGGAGAGGAGACTTCCCCTCCTCAGGGCTCCCATCTCCGCAGATGGACTTTTTGATCTGTCCGCAAGGGCGAGGGCAAAACACAGGCCACTTTAAATTAGTATAACAACAGGAACAGTGTATTGCACTACCAAAGCTACCTAGCATGTCCTATATGCTCTGTAAATAACTATGTACAGATACCGAGATGTCACACCATGTTACCTGTTACCTGTTTATTGCACAATGTTGTTTTTTTATTGGATTCTATTATATGTTGTACCACTGTATTGCACATCGTTGCGGGCAAGACCACCCGCATTTCATTGTATACTTGTATGCCATGACAATTAAAACTCTTGACTTGACTTGACTTGACCTGGGCTCCACACCGCCCCACACCGCACAGCCAGAGGTGAGAGCACGGCCTCGCCAGCGGCTGCGGCGAGGCCCCCGGCCAGCGGCCATGTTTCCCCCGCCTGAGATACCCTGGGCACAAGGAAAACAGGTGTCCACAAGGGCGACAGCCTCGGCGGCCGAGGGATCGGCTACATTAGATGGGCACGCCCCAAAAAAACCGTTGCCATCTAGCATCTAGCTGTGTCTAGCACGCTCTCCAGTTACTCCCCCCCGCTACACTACGGGACACAGGGCTCTGATTTGTCCCCTTTGGCTGCGGGCCGCGTTCTTCCAGTGAAGCGCAAGCGCCCCCACATTTCGCTTCTCATGGAGACAGGGGCTGACACCCAGTTGCTAGCTAGGCCTGGGTCTGTCTATGAGAATGCTGTGTTTGGTGAGCCTGGTGTTGTGTCTGTCGACGGAACAGGGTTCCCTGTATCTAAAAAGATTTGTCAGATGGGGAACTCTAAGCCCAAGAGGTCGCAGCGTGGGTTCCCCCAGCCCCGCCCTCGCCAGGCCGGGTATTACATTAGTGCCTCCCCCGACCGGAAGACCGGCGGTGGTCAGTCAGGCACGCGTGATTTGAGTGGTAGTAATATCACTACAGGGCTACGTGTGTAGGGACTCACCCTATCGGGCAGCGTGGGGACCACACACCTTGCATGTCCAGCTGCAGAGCAGGCTGTCCTCAGCAGTCTATGCCGGGAAGATGCTCAGCGGGGGAGCCTATGTCACCTGGGGTGATGGCTGCTCTCCCCGTATCAGGCCGGCCCTTTCTGTCGGGGTCCCCCCTTGGGTGCGATTGCCTCGTTGGTAGAGTCAGGGTGCGATATCCCGGCTCCGCGGGACACCCTGCTCGCGCGGTTGGCGAGTCCAGGGTTGGCAACACACAGCGGGTGGGACCGGGCCTCCTATCTACGGTTCCTGGCGAACCAGCGGCAGTTGGCTGCGGAGCTCAAAGATCTCTTTTTCGAGCAAGACCTGGCCAAAATGGCAGCAAAACAAAAACAAACATACAAAAATACACAAAACACAGACAGAGACATAAAAGGCAAAGTGGGGCAAGGGGATACATTTGAGCTGAAGCAAACTAGATTGAATGGGATTGGGGGAGATTGGAGGGTAGGGTAAAAAGGTAGAAAGAGGATGGAAGGTGAGGCTTTGCAGGAGGTTGCTGGGGAGAGAAGGTCAGGTTAAAAATATAAAATATAACACCACATTATGCAGTGAAGCAGCGACATTCTCCCATCTCATTCTTTAAAATGCCCTTAATTTGAACTTTAAAATCAGATATGGTAGTGAGTCCATTCCAGGCAGAGGGAGCAGAGAACATGAAGGCCCTTTTCCCAAACTCTGTGCGGGTTCTGGGTACTGAGGCATATAAATAGTCCTGGGATCGTAAGCTGTAAAATGGGTTCGATGTGATGGTGAGTAGTCTGACCAGGTCAAAATGGTTCAGTCGCAGGACAGCAGCACTGCTTTTTGCGGGACAATGCGGGACACGTAGGGGGGGGTTTGCTAATTAAAATTAAAGAAATGTATTTATTATTTAAATGCCTTTATTTCATATTCGACGCAGACGGTAGGCTATATATAGCACATTTTGTTATTAATCTTATTAAACTGTATAGATGCTTGCTTCACCAATCACCTTCTCAGCCGCTATGTTTATGTCACCAACATCTTTATTTAATCACACTTTCATCATTAAGCAGGTAACCATCAATCTTGGTAATCTGATAAAATCACTCCATTAATAGAAAGAGCAGGAGCTAAGTCTTTTCAGCCATCTGTTCTATCTATCTAGGTCGTCCTCGGACGGGCCCTCCATCGGTGCTTCCAGTCATCCTGATCCTCCATGCATCTGGCTAGCTCGCCGGTGCTTTCTGTTCCCGCATCTCTCCTGAGTACGTCCACGTAGGTTAATGTGGGACGTCCTCGTGATCGATGCCCGTGTGTTGGTTCCCACAGCACAAGTTTGCTGGTTGGCATCTCATGGTCAAAATCCGCCCTAAAAACATGGCTCAGCAGCAACTCAAATTGGTCTTAAAATGTTTTTTTTATCTCTTTTATCATAACTTGGCTTTTATTTCTTTTATCATGAGTTGCTTTTAAGGGTTTGCGGATTTTCTTTTAACATTAGTTAACTGTATGAGTTGTCAGGTTAGGTGTTTTTATAAAAAAAATTAGAATGTGTCCTGTCAGTGTACATGTCCATTTGTGTTTCTGTGCCTTTTTATGTTCCATGTATGGACCACAATGGAAACAAGCCTTGGCTTTATTGTGTTTTATCCATTTTTGACCAGCGTTATTGACACTGTTATTGTCTTGTCTTTTAAAATGTTTTTTTGTCATACGATTTGTGTCAAAATAAAGTATTCAATCAATCAATCAATGGTGTCTCTGGCAGTGACCTGCCAGCCTCATTCTCCAGACTGCCACTTTATCGCTTACCTTTAGCACCCCCCCATACAAGATTGCATTAGTGACATGCTCATCCCTGTTGATGTTGAGCACCACGCGCATCATTCTGGTGTAGCACCCATCCAAGGACTTCTGCAGGGTGGGCTTCAAGGTCCAGCATTCACTGCCATACAAAAGGACAGACTCAACTGTTGCATGAAAGAAGTTGAGCTTGATTTGACGGGGGAGGTTGGATTTCCACACACTGGTCATGCCGTTCAGAGCCCTCCACTCAAGCGCCTTCCTCACTTTAAGGTCTTGCTCGGACGAGTTGACCCACGAGCCCAGGTACTTGAAATCACTGACTTCCTTTAGAGCAGAGCCTCCTGTTGTCCTTAGAGGTGGATGATCCGGGAGGATGTTATACATTATGACCTCGGTTTTCTTGGCATTTAGCCTAAGGCCAACCTTGGCGCACTCCGTCTCCACTCTGCACAGGAGTTCCTGTGCCTGCTCCACCTGGTCAGAGAGCAGGCTGATGTCGTCCGCGTAGTCAAGGTCTGTTCCTGAGCATTATTAGCAGTGAAGTGTAGAAGAGAGGAGACTGAATGCGATGGTTGATCTTCACAATATAATAATGTTTTTATTAATGATTTTAAAACAATAAAGCCATAACCATGTATAAAAATACTTAACATATGTTAACTTAACTGTTAACTCAATTACAACGAATACTGCAGATTAATTATCTATTGAATGGTGGTGGTGGTCTCTCTCTCTCTAGACCGGTCTCGGTCTATCGATTATGCCGTGCGCAACCAATATGAGTCTATTATCTGACCGTTTAATGTTGGCATTATTTTTACGGACCGACAGCTCCGTAATAAACTATCAATTTATATGCAATTATTGTGTCTTGGCTCCTCTGCCTTGTTGTTGCAGTGACATCAATAAAATAGGATACAAAAAATAAGAAATAGACATTTTAAAACAATAAAGCCATAACCATGTATAAAAATACTTAACATATGTTAACTTAACTGTTAACTCAATAACAACGAATATAGACTGCAGATTAATTATCTATTTGAATGGTGGTGTGGATAACACGACTTGACACGATCATGTCCCAGAACAGAGCGGGACTCAAGCCGTCCACACGGAGCTGCATGGGAGAGCAGTTCAGCACCTTGGACCAGTGCATGTGAGCGGATCGGAGCGTGAGCGGCGCGGGGCGCGGAGCGGCCGGTTTTGACGTGAGCGAGGAGTGGGTTTTAAAATGAGTCGGCGCGACGTCCGGAGCGAGAGTTCTCCTCCGCTCCAATCCACTCCAGGCCGCTCACAGTGGTTTAACACTGATGTAATATATACATGCAGTACAATGCCAAAGCAACAGATGGCGATGTACAAACATGAAGGCCATTTTCAACCAATGAGAAGGGTGAACCTGTGATAGGCTGTTCGCCTAGGCTTTGTCACTGTAGAGACGCCCACACTCACTCCAGTTAGAAAAAGTATATCGACGCCATTGTTGTTGACGTTAGCTTACATGCTAACGTTAATGGCCGCGACCATAGCATTGTGGCTCGGCTAGCCTATCATCGCTTAATAGAGATAGTGAATGGATAAACAACGTTATTTAACATTGCAGAATGGCTACAATTACAATGCGGCTCAATACAAACAATTGTTAAGGGGCCCAGGGGGTGTAGACTGTTGTAGTTTGAGCTAATTTACACCATGCTCCAAAAAAAATAAAAAAAAACTGCTGAGCGATCTGGCGCGGGGAGTGGGGAGCGCTCGATTCAAGGTGAGCGGGGAGCGAGCGGAGAGCGACTTGGGGGCGGGGTCAACATGAGCGATTAGCGGAGCGGACCAAGCTTTAAAGAGCGAAGAGCGGATTTCTCGGCCGCGCCGATCCGCTCACGTGGTCTGCCTTGGACAGCGTGACAAATGCACCCATTTCATTGGCTGTCACTCTGTTAGACCTAGAACCAGAAAAAAGAGTGAGGACAGCAGGGAGTTTTTTTTAGCTAAACAACTTGTATCAGTAATATTTGGCGGTCTTCTGACTACTCAAGTGACTGACGTCAGTCACGTACTCACGTCACACACACAGCTGCCACTCGCGAGACTCGAGTGAGCTGCTCTGGCTGCGCAAATGCATTGGTTTGTGATGCCGCCCGATTTTTTTATTTTAAATATAAGATGGTATTGGAACGAGGCATTAAATTAACAACATTTAAAAAATTAAATAATAATATTTGAAAAACAAAATTATAAAAAGAAATCCACCTGTCCCGAATCGCGGGACAGGTGGTCACCCTAATGGTGAGGTATGAACCGAGGTAAAAAGGGAGCTGACCAATAATTGCTTTATAAATGAAGGTGTACCAATAAGGCAGTCTATGGGCAGTCAAGGACGGCCAGTTAACTTTAGCATACAGAGTGCAATGATGGGTAAGTGATCTATATCCAGAAATAAATCTTAATACCCCATGGTAAGCAGTGTCCAACATGTGTAGTGAGGTGGAACAGGCATTCATGTATAAAACATCACCATAATCTAGGAGGCCCCTTTTGAGCCTCTTGAGCAGGCGCCGTTGGGTCCGGGACCTCTCCTGCATCCCGTCATCAGGTGGGCTAGCAGGGGTGTGTCACACGTGGTCCCGCTTGCGCTGTGTGTTCAGGGGTGCCTGGTTCCCCTTTTTTCGCACTTTGGTGGAGTTGACTGCCTCCCCCCCTTCGTTAGGATGGGCGGGTGGACGGGACTCCCCTCCTCCCTGGCTGGGGCTTACGGGCCCTCAGGGGGTGCATTTGTCGGGGCCACGCGTCCGCTCTGCCCTTTATCTCAGAAGGCAGAGCGAGACGCGAAGCCAGTTGATATATAACCTAAGGTTATCCTATAACCCTAGTTATATGATACTGGCTGAGTGTCTCGCTCTTTAGCGCCCTGAGGTCCCTTGGATGTTTTCCGCTTATGGAAATTGAAGGGTTGGGAAGGGTGAGGCGTGACCACTTCCGGCGTAATATAGGGGACGCATGGGAGTGGCGTGGTCACGTGCAAGTGGGTGCATTTGTTTTGTTCCCCGGAGCACTCTAGGTGCTGGAGATAATGGGTTATCTCAGAAGGCAGAGCGAGACGCTCAGCCAGTATCATATAACTAGGGTTATAGGATAACCTTAGTTACCTTACGTTACCGATGCAAGATTTGTATTAACTCATATTTCACTAATAACACTTCAAATCATTGGTAAACAAACGTAGTGCTGAAAATATAGACTTTGACTGCTGTTTTGACAGGGTTAGGGTCTTTTTTTTTTTAAACTTTATTTATTTATTTTTAGCGTTTATCGCTTTTCTGGTCAAGCATGACCGACAGATACAGGGTGAAACGGGATATAGAGCAGGGGAAGACATTCTGGCAAATGACGGCGGGTCCGGGAATCGAACTCGGAGTCCACCAGATCCGTGACGCAGCACGGTTTTCCCCGACGCAGAAATAGCGCCGAGATATGCGGTGAGCTACTGGAGCTCCCCAGGGTTAGGGTCTTTACTCTTGGCTACATTAGAAAAATAAACGCAACATTAATTAATATGGACTGTATTTATCTATTTATGACGTGAAATGTATCGCAAACCGGTACTGAACAGAACAGGCTTAAGGGGTTACCCACCATTATGTGGCCCAGCCCTAGCCGTATTTTCAGAAAATTCACCTAAAAGTACATACCTAAGTAAATGCAAGATTGCTCCACTTCTACAAGGTCCATGTGTGCATGTTCTTGGTATCTAGGGCATCTATGGACCTCAGGGTTACTATGCTTGAGTAAATTGTAATGAACAAAAGCAGAATATAAATGATTAGATATATTTTTTTCCTTCAATATTTGACAGTGAATAACACCATGCCAACATTAACCAGACGTGAATAATTAGCTCATTCAGCACCTTCTTGAGTTGAGATAACGTGTACAAAAAATCTAAGCTAATTAATAAAGGGCAGATGATTTAGTATTAGTAGGTATTTTTGTAGATACAGTACTGAATTTTGCCATCCGGACACATGCAATTTGAAATATTAATATAGAATATCAGGCCTATACATTTCCTTATTATGGCCAAGTCATACAACTATGGATCTGGCTTAAGGGGTTAAGGCCTAGGTATGTACAGACTCACTGGCTAACATTGATTGGAATGGGTTTCCGAGCGGCCTTGACATGGACAGATAGTCTCTTCACTCAGAGAACCAATATTACAATGTACGTTCTAGCTATCGTATCGAGACTATTTCTCCATCCAGTTACATATTCCATATGTACAGGGACACTGTAAGACACACCGCAAGGAAACCAGACAGATGCAGCTCCTCAAAGCACTCCCGAGGGTTTGCATGGCCCTGGCATTCCAATGAGACGTCACCGTACGAACCCACTCAAAGTGTGTGTGCCAACCAAACCCCTTGTGAGTTGGTAGGCTACCACACAAACAAACTACATACACCCTTTGCCTAGGGATACCGCCAGGTGCTACGTAATAATAATAATAATAATAATAATAATAATAATAATAATAATAATAATTCATTTAATTTATACAGCGCTTCTCAATGACCCGAAGTCACTGACAGTAGTCGGGAGCAAAGTAAAAACAAAGAAACAAAAACAAAGAAACAAAAACAAAGAAACATCGCCACCCCTTGCTTTAGGCACCAGATGGAGCCTAAACATGGCTGACCCTGCAAGCTGCTAAGGTCAGGCATGAAAGGGAGGAGACTGCTCGGATGGCATGCCCAAGGCTAAGCCATCTGGTGGGGATATATGACATCTCCCTGGCCGGGGCATACGCCTCACTGGCACAGGGGAATAGTTATACTTTGCCTATTATGTAGCGATGCCCGTTCCCTGAAGGAGGTACTGGCAGCCACATTCAGAACTCTGCAAAGGTAGACAGATATAACTGCATAGCAGATGTGCAAATGAATGGCGCCTTGCCACAAGGCCCAGGAGGTTACAACACCTCATGTGGAGTGCACCCTCACCTCCACTCACTGGTTCCGGTGCATCCATTTCCGCGTAGGGCGAGGCAACCCAGTGAGACAGTCTCCATTTAGACCCTGTTTGGTCAAGACATTCTGGCTTCTGTTTTCCCAACTGTCTCTGTCCACTCAATGTTGACCTTCATTACTAGGCATGAGAGTGACCGTCGTTGATCATCCACTAGCGTAACTATTACAGGTGCGCAGACTAACCCATGGGTGTGTTAGGTGATTGAGGGACACAAGTTAGAAGACATGCTGTGTGCCTTCACTGCCTTATCTGACCTGGTCAGTAAAGCTACAGTAATTTTATTTGACAGCTTGATTTGATTTTATTAGGAAAAATTACAAGTATCATACATAACATTGAAGTATCATGACACTGTACTCCAGAGGATTGCACTTAATTTTTTTCATTTGCATGTTCTTGGTATTTAGGGACCTCTATGGACCTCAGGGAATGTATTTCCAGTGTCAGAACTATTGTGTCTGTTACTATGCTTGAGTAAATTGTAATGAACCAAAGGAGAATATAAATTATTATTATCTTTTTTTTCCACCATTGACAGTGAATAACACCATGCTAAGTAAGTGGGACACATAATCAAGTGTACAAAAAATTACAGGGTTTTTTGTACAGTACTTTTGAAATTAGAAATATTAATATAAAATATAGAATATCAGGAATATTAAATGTGGATTTAGTACCACCAGGCGCCCGTTACAAGGCAGCAAGGACTGTGAATGAAATCTACTGTAAGTACAGTCACAGATAATGTCCATAGCTCGACCAGTGAGATATAATGTCGTTTTATGAAATTTCGATGTCCATCGAAAGCCCTGGGTCTCCTCTTTCATAACTCCTAAATTCACAGTCACCGATAGAGTTATTGCCTTTACTTAAAAAGTATGTACTTGGGGCAGAGGGTAGTGTAGAGGTATAAGCACTCGCCTACCACAGCAGAGAGCCGGGGTTCAATTCCCGGTGTCAGCGGTACTTCCGGCTTGGTCAGTCGTCCGTACAAACACAATTGGCAGTGTTCGTGGGTGGGCATGGTGGGGTATGAGTCCTGGTTGTTGCAACAGTGACTCCTATTGTTCAGCAAGGAGGGGGTCTGGGGGAGATAACGAGAACCTCCATGCGCATTACGCTCTCCCAGTGAAACACCTAACTGTCAGGAGAAAAGTAGCGGCTGGCAACTCCACACAGAGGAGGCATGTGGTAATCTACACCAGTAGAGCAGTGCAACGACCAGGAAGGGAATTGGCATAATGACTAAATTGGGGGATGGGAGAAAAACGTATTGAAAGGTAAAAACCTTTTTGAATGGCGTGCTTTCTGTGGTTCCAATGGCAATGGAAAGCTTAGTCTCAACAACAATCAGGAGTGGAGTGGAGTGACATCCGCATTTAGCTTCAGCGTGTTCATGTGTGCGTTTATGATCAAATCTTTACGGCCAAATCTTTCCATCAACATTGCAATTGCATTGTCGTAGTTCTCGTCGGATAAAGATAATCCTGCGACTACGTTTGCGGCCGTGTCTGTCAATAATGACTTCAAATAGCTGAACTTGTCAGCTGAACTCAGGGTGGTGTTATTGTGAATCGACACTTTAAATTGATTCCAAAAGTCTTGCCATCGGCTTATATCACCACTGAATTTTCCGATTATCAATTTCGGAAGTCTGATATGATCTGATCTACTTGAGTGTGAGTGTGAGCTCCCTTCGCTCACTCTTCTCTGTCGCTCCTCTTCTGTCTTTATGAGCGAGTCGCGCACCAACCTGTTGATCTGAGTTTTCCTTTTGATTATTCGGTCCATATAGTCCAGAGCCGTGGTCACTTCTTCAACCAGGTCCTTCTCCTCCGTCGCTGCTGCAATGTCCTGATCATGTTCATTTAGAGTCGTCTCCTTGACGACTAATATTTATTTGCTTTCCTCCAAGTCGGGCAGACATGGGGCCTCTGCTCCTATCTGCTCGTCTATCTTGTTCAGCAACTTGGTTACAGACGTCCTTACTGCTCCTCGGATAGCCTTCAATCTTGTTAGTTCAGTCATTCTTATTCTTTATCCAATTAGTCCTTCCGTGTAGAATATACTTAAATTCTCCCTGGTTTCGGCACCACTTTGTTTGCACAATAAACTGTTCAAGATCCTCTTCTTATTAAAACACATATGATTATTCATATTTCACAGTTTTTGTTCTTCATTTTTCATTCACGACCAGGAGGCAGAAATGTAGTTCTCAAATCCATTTAGTTTAATTTGGTTTTCCCTTTACAGGTTCTCTAGGCAGAGCAGCAGCAAGGCATGGCTTCTATTCTAACAAACAAAACTGTCACTTCTCCCGAAGGATCAAACACACCCTTTTACAGGTGGCACGCGTCTCTAATTAGCGTTGGAGCGTGGGGCCTATGCCTGCGCTCAACTGACTTCCCACTGGGGGCAAAAATGGTGCGTTACAGAATATAGCCTATAATGTAAGTTTATTCTAAACAATATGATAAACAATTTAACGTGAATCTCCATTAAGGCTATTATAGAACACATTTATGCCAATTACACACCTTTTGCTACAATAATAAATGATATTTCAAGCTGTTCAAATTATATTACTATCAAAAAGTCACAACACAGCGTGAACATGGCTAAAGTGAAGCCATAGAAAAAGAGAGTGAATGAGTATGGTGCACAGCATACATACCCCCAAATATACAGTACATGCATTAAGACCCACAACCCCCATTTGTTAAGATTTTGTCCCAAAACAATTGTTGTTGATTTAGTGCAGAACCCTCTATACTGTAGGTAGTGAGATAACAGTGGAGAGAGTGATGCTACATCAATGCATCACTGAATAGATAGAAATTTGATGGAAGGTATTAGTGTCCGTTGGTTTATTTTAAAATTAGAACCCACCATAATTGTTTTGCCGAAACCGCAACAAAACTGTGATGGTGATGTATCCATCAGTTCCAAGAGTTCATCCTCTCTGAACTTTTCTGCCCGAGACGGACACATCATCAGCCCTGTCCAACATACTCCTCATTGAAAAATAACTCAAAACCGACGTAGATGTACAGACACGTCACATCACAGACACATGATCCATATCAATGTAGCCGGTTCCTGAAACAGTGATTCTTACACACTGCTAGCGGATTAAATAATAGTGACAATAAACTATTCCTCATTCTGCCGGGGATCCCCTGGAACCTCCTTCAAGGACCCCAGGGGGTCCCCACACCCAATGTCGGCCACTGGTCTATAGTGATAGAGCAGGTCCAGGGAAACCCGACTCCCCCTCTCCAATGTAAGCCTACAGCTGAAAGGATAGGAAGAAACAAGCCCGGTGACTCAACAATCAAATCCTGTTACGGTATACACACAATAAAGGGTTTAGGTAGTACAGGTATAATAATAATAATAATAATAATAATAATAATAATAATAATAATAATAATAATAATAATAATAATAATAATAATAATAATAATAATAATAATAATAATAATAATAATAATAATAATAATAATAATAATAATAATAATAATAATAATAATAATAATAATAATAATTAATAATAATAATAATAATAATAATAATAATAATAATAATAATAATAATAATAATAATAATAATAATAATAATAATAATAACTGCAATCTGTTACAAAACATGATACCGGTTATAGTATGCACCCAGCGTATAGTGGGGCATACAGATAAAAGTAAAAATAAGTTAAATAATAGCAAGGATAAAATGAGCAGACATATAAAATCACAGTTTTTCACATTAGGATCTAACATCCCAACAGGCCACCTTGTTTATGGTTTGATTCAGTTTTAGTAGAATGTGAAAGACATGAATGATGAATTGATCACATAAGTGCAGACATAAAATCACAGTTTCTTTACAGTGCAATAAAATAGTTCTGGATTACTGTTACTGTACAGTTCAAAGTCGTCTCTACCTTCTGTTTGAAACCTGACAGTCTTCCCTCTTGACTGACACCCAGACAAGAAGGTGTGTGTAATCAAAGCCCCAGAGACGGGATGGAGGGGGGTTGAGTGTTTGGAGGGTGGGGAGTGGGTGGGGGTGGTGAAGGGTATAAAGAGGTCTTACCGTGATGATGGCCTTGCCTACAGTGCCACCCTGTCTGAGCAGTGCTTTGGAGAGTTTTCTCTGGGACACAATCTGTTTGGAGAAAGATAAAGCGTGAGACATGGGTGCCGCTTACCCCATGCATATTTTTAAAGGACAAATGAGGGGGAATCTTTAGAAAATGTACACACACACACACACACACACACACACACACACACACACACACACACACACACACACACACACACACACACACACACACACACACACACACACACACACACACACACACACACACACACACACACACACACACACACACACACACACACACACACACACACACACACACACACACACACACACACACACACACACACACACACACACACACACACACACACACACACAAACACACAAGGTAATAGAATATCCTCTTTCACACAAGAGCTCAGTAAAAGGATTTGGGGATCCCCCTTGGTCAAATTTACACAGCAAAAACAAGCTTATTAAAGGGGAACTATGCCCAATAAGAACTCATACATATGTTATGATTATGGTCTAAGACAGACCAAAATATTAGTGAGAGCAAACAATGATACTGAGAGCACCATGGGGGCCAGGGAAATAACATATTTGCGTTTTTAATTTGGGTGGTGCTCCCCTGATTTCACCTTGTAATATAGCTAATTCATTCATGGTTGATTGATTGAAAACTTTATTAACAGATTGCAGAATGGGTACAATATGATACGGCTCAATACAAACAACTGTTAAAAGGATGCAGACCAGAAAAACGTAAATGTTTGGACATTTACCGGGGCCAGTTTCTAATTGCAGCCACCTGTAGGTGCTCTTTGAGAGCGGTTTTGAAGGAGCGTAGGGATTCACATAATTTTACAGCTGTGGGTAGGGTGTTCCACATTGTTGTGGCATAATTGCGAAACGTGTTTAGTCCCTTGTTTGAGCCGAATCTGGGTTGAACATAGGGCTGGGCGATATAACGATAATGATAAATATCGCGATATATTTTAATAATCGATATAGAAAAAATATATATAGAAAAAATAAAATATCATTTTTTTTTTTTTTTTGACCTGCAACAGGGCAGTTTTAAAACCAGAGACAGTGGACAGACTTGTCTTTCTTGCCTGCCACTTAAAGTAATGGCTTTGCTTGTCCAAATGACAATACTGACCAAATTGAGATTTCTTTTTCTCTTGTCCATTTATTTTGTTTGCTTTCTAATTTAAAATACAGTTTGAAACCGTCTGTACACAGTAGACTATGTGTGCTAGCAGAGCTAGACTCCAGTCACGAGTCACGGTGCACATGTGCGGTGGTTTGTCCACCAAAAAAGCGCCAAAAGATAGAAAAGAAACTAGCAGAGCCAGAACTGTTCAACTCCCCTGGAGCCACATCCAGCAGAGAAGCCGGTTTACTTTAGCTTTTAAACCAGCTGCAGCCTGAGAACTGGAGTGTGAGGGGATGTAACACTAAAGATTGCGGCAACGACAAAGAATTGCTGCAAAATAAACATACATCTGTTGTTAAAAAACAAAACAAAAATATATATATATATATATATTTTTTCTACTTATAACAATTTCGATAATTATCAATATCGAGTGATATGATAACATTATCATATCGTTATCGCGATATGATTTTTTGCCATATCGCCCAGCCCTGAACATGATTTGTGGAACTCCCTCTGGTGTTGTGGTCGTGGAATTCACTGACCTTTGGGAAGTATTTCGACATGCACATGGGTATCTTAGTGGTGTGGTGTATCTTGTAGACCAGGCCCATTGCAAGTTGCTGTACTCTGTCGCTGAGTTTGTTATTTGATCCAAAGAGAATGGATTCTGTTTTACCCAGGTATAATGATAGTTTGTTATCAGCGAGCCAGGTGCAGATTCTGCCGAGTTCAGAGCTGAGGGCTTTTTCAACCTGCAACTTGTCCCTGTCAGAGACCAGCAGGGCTGAGTCGTCCGCGAACAGGAACAAGTTGCAGTCCTAAACTGATGACATGTAATTTGCATAAATTAGGAACAGTAACGGTCCTAGTATGCTTCCTTGTGGAACACCACAGCTCACTGGGAGGGGGGGGGAATAGTGTACAATTCACCTCCACAATCTGTTATCTCCCCTCCAGGTAGGATTGCATCCAGCTCACTGATGAACTATCAAAACCAATTGCTTTTAGCTTATCAATCAGAATGGAGTGATTGACAGTGTCTAGCATGACCATGCCGCAGTATTTGCCGGCGTCCACCTCATGTTTGATGTGGTCGTTCAAATAGAGAAGCCATGTGTCAGTGGAATGGGATGTTCTGAAGTCTGATTGGAATTTGTAGATTAGCTTTTATCTTTCAAGGTACTTTTAGACCTGTTCGTAGAAAATAGTTTCCATAACTTTCGAGATGGAGGTAAGAATAGAAACAAGGCGGTAGTTGCCTGGGTCTAATTTGCTGCCTTTTTTGTGCAGGGGGGTCACTCTTGCAATTTTGAAATCTTTGGGGACGTGTCCCTGTTTTATGGAGAGGTTTATTATGTGGGTGATGACTGGGGTGACGGTGGCTTCTGAGTCTCTGAGGAATTTGGAGGGGATATTGTAATGGCCAGTTGTGTTAGGGATCGTGTTGGTAGAGGGCCCAATAGCAGAACAGAACAGGTGAGCACAGGCAGATAGGCAGACGAGATGTGGAGCCAGGGGTGAAGTGAAACAAAAATAGCTTTACTTCAAAAAGGAGCAGTAACAACAAACAAAGGATTCTCCAAAGGACAAGAACAAACTCAGCAAGGCTGGCAAGAAAAGGATTGCAAAACCTAACTACAAAATAAATACTAACCAAAAAACCGAACTGTAAATGCAAAAACAAGGAAAGTAACAAAACAAACACTAACACTGGGAACACTTACTATGAGGCAAAAACTGGATCACGGGAGACAGGGTGAGACAGAGAGCAAAGCAACATCAAACAGCAAACAGGAATCTCAAACAATGAACCCACAAAAAAGGTTAGGGAACACACACCAGATATAGGGGGAACAATTAACACTAGAGAGACAGCAGGGCAATTAGCAAAACGAGACGCACATGAGAGGGAAAGCAGAACTAACACACAGGGCTACAGGAAAACACAAGGCCAAACACACTGGGGAAATAAACTAGACTAGAACACAATACAACACAGGGCTAGACAAGAACATTTGATTTGGATGGTCGACTATGATTGGCCAAAATTTGCCGTTAGTCGACTATTGGTAAAAAAATATATATATATATAATATTATTATTATTATTATTATTATTATTATTATTATTATTATTATTATTATTATTATTATTATTATTATTATTTGTTTTTATTTAAAATTTGTATCATTCCATTTGGGCTGTGGGGGGTGCTTAATGTCTGAAGGAGTCGACTGAAGGCGTCTTGTCCTCTGCAAAAGCATGCAATTGGTCCACTGATGGACACATCTTGATATTTGTCTAGTCTAGTAGTGTGTTCATTAGATGGGTGAAATCCTCTTTCAGTGCCTCTGTGCCTGTTTTCGTAGGCAGTTAACCTCTGGTATGCGTGCCATTAGCGTTAGCCACGCTTCTAGGCCTCTTTTCTTTTGGAAAGAATGATAAAAAAATAATAATAATAATTAGAATCTTTTTTTTTATTTTTATTTTTTTTACTAAGAGGTTGGCTAGTCGACTACGGCTCCTTTCGACCAATTAGTCGACTAATCGACTAATAGCGGTCAGCCCTAGAACACAGAACAAAAGACTGAACACTAGACAGAGTAAACATAACAATCAACAAGGGAACAAGAGACAAAGTAGCAGGGGAAGGGCACAGAGAGACATGTAGACATTAAAGATACACCAGTGCACCAGGAGGGTATGCCTGAGGGAGATAAGGGGAAGTTCAGGTGAATTGATTGATTGATTGATTGAAAACTTTATTAACAGATTGCAGAATGGGTACAGTACAGTACAGCTCAATACATACAATTGTTAAGGGGAGGCAGACCAGAGAAAGACTTTCGTGGTCCAGCAGGGGGAGGTACAGATGTCTGTGCAAAGGTGGGGGTAAATGTGGGGGTTGTTGAGGAGTACAGACAGGGGGGAAGGGTCCTAGAATAGGCGGAGGAATATTGTCCATGAGTGGAGGGAGACCATGGGAGAGAATGTGAAAAGGTGGGGGCTCTTGAGGAGTACAGACAGGGGGGAAGGGTCCTAGAATAGGCGGACCCTTACAAGTGGTGTTAGGTTGGAGGGCACTCCGTTTTTTTAGCACCTCATCTGTTGTTACCATAATATCGAGTTTGAAGTTGTCTTTGTGGACCCCTAGGTTTTTGTAGAAGGCTAGGATGTGTTATATTCTACCCCAAAATGCCCAGAGTGGGAGGGTAGTTTAGTGTTGTGGCTATGTTTGTAAAGAAAATGTTTAAGTAATTGGCGACATCAAGCTTGTCTGTGATGAGAGTGTTTTTTGTCTTTATGTTGATGTTTGTAAATCTGGTTTTTAGTTTTTTACTGCAGCCTAGTTGGTTGTTGAGTAATTTCCAAAGTTCACAGGGTTTGTTTTTGTTTTCCTCAGCTTTATCATTGATGACATTTTATTTTGCAGATTTGATCATGGTGTTTACATCGTTTCTTAGCCTGTTTCTTTGTTGTTTGAGTTTAACACTTTAATCGCCATGGGTTAAATTCATAATTTACCATCCCTCGCCAGCTCTATTTGTCTATGGAGAAGTTCCCCTTCTTTGCAGGGCTATAACTTTTTTAATTCTATTGCTAAATTGCCATTATTATGGCCCATTCAATGTCCTATATGTATTGTTCAGGGTGTAGCAACGTTAAACTTTTTCATTCACATATTCATACTAAAATATGGTCTAAAGTATAAGTGTGTTTTTATCGTTTTCTGCAGCTTTCTTCAGAACGTGATTTATAGCCCTAAATGCATTATGGTACAGTTTGGTAGGAATCTGTGCGAGATAAAAAATTTCAACTGGACGTGGTTCTAGAAGTTTCTACGCATCATCTGATGATGATCGGATGGGCGGGGGATCGTTTATAATTCCGTGGGCAGCGTTAGATGATTCATCTAGTGTGGGTCATATGTTCATCAGATTAGTTAGTATAGAAGACGTTAGAATATAACGCTGAATCTTACCGTGGCTTCCTCGCGCCGCTGGCAGATGAGCGTGGAACAGAATTTTTTCTATTATGGGATGGAGAAATGCCCGATCCATTTCAAGGTTGTATAATAGTATATACGTCCAAATCATGTTGTTTTTTCGAGTTATTTGCACCCAGGGGAGGAAATTAGGCCACTTTACTGGCCAAATGCTAGTATTTTTTACGTTTGGCTGGTAAAAAAAATCAGATACCCGCCAGTTGGCTGGTAAGCCAAAAAGTTAGTTTCCTCCCCTGCTGGCGAGTATACAAAAAAATAAAACATTCTGCAATCACTGCACTGGCAAACGGTGCGCGTCTTCTGAGTGTTCGCTTTAGTTGACAGTGCCACGAGAGCACTGCACAAGACCACCCGCGGACATATAATGTTTAATAAACGTTTGCGCAGTACTGGCCAACCCGTGGACATATAATAATAAAAGTCCCGCGGTACTAGGCTAGCCATCAGGAGCACTCGCAAACAGATAACGTTAAACACAGCAGAAGATGGAAAATAGACAGACTGACCAACGGGGAACTGCATCCAACCCTAGTACAACCCTCGAGTATAAGTTACTAAGGACACATTTAAATCACAGAGGTGTAATGTTAGTCTACTGGAACTGTATACAGTGGTTAGCTTCTAGTTAGCGTTTTAGCTATAGCTGCTTGCTAGCTAACGTTAGCCCCGTGTGCTCAAAGCAGCCAGCTAGGTGTATCTGTTATGACTATAATGTTTCCAAAAAAGCACCGGACTACGACGTAAGGTTAGACATTTTATTTCATGCTCAAAAGCCCCTGGCTTGCACATCGCAGTCACGAAAGGGGCTAGCTCAACCAGTGCACTGTGCACCAGGGTTCGAAATTAACGGGGGCTTGGGGCAAAATGCCCTCGAAAATTGACCAAATGCCCTCGATAATCAGTTAAGGGGGGCAAAAAAAGCCCCCGACAGTTTACTAATTATATATATAATTATTATGCTCTACAGTGCGAGCATTTCTTCGTATTTGCCCCTAATAATATGTGTGTGTGCGAACCGGAAAAATCAATTACTTGCAGTGTGCGAGACAGACGAGTGATTGTGAAGATTACAAAACAGCTCCGCTGTTAATAGTTCAGATTGAAACTGGACTGAAATTCAGTTTTTGGGTGGAATGTTTGTTCCAAGGAGGAGGGAGGCGGGGCCCGCTGCGTGTTACAGGGAGATGCTTCCAGGCACTTGAGAGGTGCTGCGAACACAGACAGAGCGCTCTGCTCTCATCAAGCATTACACTGCTATCTTAACGTTAGCAAGCTAAGCATCTGCATAGCGCGACCTGTGTAACGTTAAGTAACTTGTGTTCGGCGGGGAAAGACCGTTCCATTTGTAACACAACTCCAATTTGTAACATCCAAATCCGATCCCGATGCGCATTTCCTTCATTCCACAGCGCTGAGCGCGCAACGTATTTCATTGATCGATCTGGCCAGAGCCTATACTCACAAACGTTGCGTGTGTGGGGTTTTTCATCAATTTGAAACAAGCCTCTTGACTGTTGGAATTAGGGATGTTAAAAATCTAATAATATTATTCAATATTAGACATTCATTGATCCAGAGGCAACCGGTTATTCGTCTGCTATTTGTAGATATATCAAGACAACAACACAACTTTCCCCCCCCCCACCCACCCAACCACCTCCAATGTACAGTCCAATGTACAGTCCCATAATCCAATGTACAGTGTTGTTTGTACAGTTATACAGTGTCCCCCACCCACCCCTCCTACCCAACACCCCCCCCCCCCCCCCACTCCTACCCCCCCCCCCCCCCCCCCCCCCCCAACCACCTCCAATGTACAGTCCCACCCCCACCTACCTAATCCAATGTACAGTTTCTACGCCTAATGTATATACTCTTTTCTTTCTGGACTCTTTTTGTATCACAAATACAGTACTGTAATTGCAAATCTGGTATGTCATAAATGTATAGATGTAGCAGTACTGTCTATCTGTATGTCATGTATGTCATATATGTTAAGATGAATTGGAAATGGGGGACCCTGGTGGAAACAAGACGAAAGTCTTTCTCTGGTCTGCATCCCCTTAACAATTGTATGTATTGAGCTGTACTGCACTGTACCCATTCTGCAATCTGTTAATAAAGTTTTCATTCATTCATTCATTCATTCATTCATTCATTCATTCATTCATTCATTCACACTTGCCCTCAGGGACAATAATATTTAATCTATTTAGATAAGAGTATGTATGTATTATTTACAGATAATTGAAGGTACCTCAAAACATGAAACCAAGCCATGATGTCACACATCGTGTGTGTGTGTGTGTGTGTGTTACTTGAACAATTGTCACTGTGCTCCTAAATTTCTGTGTGCTCCTAAATTTGTATTTAGATTTTATTTTTATTTTTTATATTTAGGAGCACATGTGCTCCTTGGGAAAAAGGTTAGCGTAGAGCCCTATATATGGAGACATTAACATTACGTTATCAAACATAGGGACGAAGACTGTAAAAAAAAGTGTCAACAATGTTTTATAATCTTTATGTTAATTTTCATTATAAAAATGTTGTGCCCCCGAAATACAAAAAAAAGCCCCCGAAAATCAATTAAGGGGGGCAAAAAAAGCCCTTGAAAAAAAATGTTAATTTCTAACCCTGTGCACAACAGCACACCAACCCAACTGACGTTACCACAACACTTGACGGTACTTCACAGCACTGTCGTAAGACCACCGTGCTGTCTTAAAGGCACAGTGTGCCTACCCAGATGCATACACAACATTGACGCGGCTTGACATACAAAGAAGTAATTATCACAATTAGCGATTTTTTTTGTCTGGTAAAAAATCTGTTTGGCTGGTAAAAAAAATCAGATACTCGCCAGTTGGCTGGTAAGCCAAAAAGTTAGTTTCCTCCCCTGGCACCGATCGATGTTCACTGTGTCAATACGGAGTCTCTCTAACGATAGCGAGTGCCCGGACCACATATGGATGAGCACTACCGGTTCAAAGGTTAATTTCCGGCTGGCGATCTGCCGATCGGCCACCAGATGGCGCTCTTGAACCGCTAGAGAGTTGAGTGGAGCTTTGCAGTGTGTCTCAGGGCTCCGGAAAGGAAATATGATTTTGATGACAGATTTTTGAAATATTGACATCAAAGACGAGTTACGGCGTCTTCGGCAGAATGAGCATGGCTAGGAATGACATGTAAACTCGTCCACGGCGATCATAGTGTTAACCATGTGGGCTTGGAGATCACTGTTGGAGCTTTTGGCAAGCTTTGACAGACTTTTATGAAGTTCAGAGCATTTTTTGTCTCTGGTTTTCATAGCGGTCAGTATGTCCGAGTGCATCCATGGCTCAGCGCGATTTTTAACGCTGGTGGTTCTTAGGGGGCCATGTTGTTTAGTATTGATGAGAATTTGGTTTTGAATCCAAGCCATGTTTCTTCAACTAGTGACCAGTCTAGGCTCTCCAGTTCTTGGTTAAAGGCCTCATTAGAGTAGGTTTTGAGGTCCCTAGATGTGACTGTTTTGTGACAGCCGGCCTTTTGTTTTAGCTTTTTGCGGGTACAGAATATCATAATGATCGCTTAACCCGCAGGCTATAACTCCTTTATTGGAGATCCTGTATATAATAATAATGACCAGACATGAAAAACTGCCACTGTTCTCGTTCAGTACCTTCTTGAGATCATGTGTACAAAAACATCGAAGGAAATTAATAAAGGGAAGATGATTAAACAGAAGGTTTTGCTCCCATCCGGAACAATGCAATTTGACATATTATTATAGAATATAGAATAGCAGGCTTATAAATTACCTTATTATAGCCAATTCGCACATTTATGGATTGTGCCAAATCTTATATTTCAAATGCCCGAGTTCAATTTGGATTTAGTATCACCAGGCGTGCATAAGAACAGATAATGAAATCTACTGTATGTACAGTAGCTTTTTTATTTTTATCAGGGTGCCACCATTTTAAACTAATTTAAAATCTAATTGTTGCTACATGCTAAAAATAGGGAAGAGAAACTAACTGCGATTCAATATATGTCAATAACGTTAAATTGTGTGGTTTATTATCCCGAATCATAAGAGATATTAAAAAAATTCATACAGAAGTAATCTGCTTGAAACCCCATAGAGTCTTTTGGGAAGTGTCGTTAGAAAAAATCCCAACGCTCATTAAAATCTCTCGGTGTCCTCTACAAAATGGCCACAATTCCCAACGTTAAAACTTTCCAAAATGGTCGACTTTCGCGAACTATACTATACAACACCTAAACGAAAATGAAAATCTATCTAATAACACTTTAACCTATTGGTAAACTAACGTATTGATGATAATATACATTATAAATAGGGCTGTCAGTTTATCGCGTTAATTAGATTAATTAATTACACAGCAAATTATCGCGTTATGAAAATTTACTCAAAATTCATAAAAAATTGAAAATAATGTATATTTTTTTAATAATATTTTTTTAATCTCATTCATTCCATAAGAACGTAGAATACACATTTACAGACTTTTTTTAATATGGTCCATTTGCATGTTCTTGGTATCTGATTCTAGGGACATATATGGATATCAGGGAATGTATTCCCAGTGTCAGAAATACTGTGTCTGTTACTAGGCTTGAGTAAATTGTAATGAACCAAATGAGAATATCAATTAATTATTTTTTATCTTTGACTGTGAATAACACCATGCTAAAATTTACCAGACCTGAAAAATCTAAGCAAATTAATAAATGGAAGATGATTAAACAGAATGTTTTGTAGATACAGTACTGAATTCTGCCATCCGGACACATGCAATTTGAAATATGATTATAGAATATAGAATATCAGGCATAAAATGGTTATGCGATTAAAATGCGATTAATTAGATTAATTAATTACAAATCCTGTAATTAATTAGAGAAATAATTATAAATGCTGTTGTGACATGGTTATGATGTTTATACTTGAATACGTTTGAAAAATAAAACGATACTTTTGTCAAACAGTCTGGAGAGATTGATTTATGACGTGATGTAATTTGCGGTCCGCCGATGGACCGCACGGGTGGAAGATGTTAAAGAGATAATCATCAAACAAGAAAATATAATGTAACTTGTTTAAAGAGATAATCATCAAACAGTAAAATATAATGGAACCAGTTTAAAGAAATAATCATCAAACTAAATATAATGTAACTTGTTTAAACTCTTAACCCCTTAAGCCCGTACCGGACCGACAATGACATCACACCATAAATCCATCTCTACAGAATGTATGAATTAATAATTTTTTTCAAATGTAGCCAAGAGTAAAGACCCTAACCCTGTCAAAACAGCAGTGTATATTTTCAGCACTACGTTTGTTTACCAATGATTTTAACTGTTATTAGTGAAATATAAGATTATAGAAATCTCAGGGCATCGAGTCGGAAAAATCAGAACACAGTTAGTTTCTCGACCTGTCTGTGAACGTCTAGCAAAAAACGGTGTTGCAATCTGATGAAAAATGGCGGATATATTTACATTATAAAAAAGTAATTGTGCAGTAGATTTCATTCACGGTTTGTGAATCACGCCTGGTGATACTAAATCCAGATTTAACTCTGCCATTGGAAAGGGGAGATTTGGCCCGATCCAGACACATGCGACTTGGCCATAATAATATTATGACATTCTATATTCTATAATTATATTTCAAATAGCATGTGTCCGGATGGCAGAAATCAATACTGTATCTACAAAACCTTCTGTTTAATCATCTTCCCTTAATTAATTTGCTTAGATTTTGTACACGTGATCTCAAGAAGGACATTTTTACTTGTCTGGTAAATTTTTGCATGGTGTTATTCACTGTCAAATATGAAAAAAGAAAATGTATATTCTCCTTTGGTTCATTACAATTTACTCAAGCCTAGTAACAGACACAATATTTCTGACACTGGGAATACATTCCCTGACATCCATAGATGTCCCTAGATACCATGGACATGCAAATGGACCTTGTAGAAGTGGAGCAATCTTCCATTTACTTAGGTATGTATTTTTAGGCGGATTTTCTGAAAATAGGGCTAGGGCTTAAGAGATAATCATCAAACAATAAAATACAGTAAAGTATTTTACTGTATGAGTAAAGGTCTGCACAACATCAAACAACTGACTGAAGGAGTAAAACTCTGCACTACATCAAACAACTGACTGAAGGAGTAAGGCTCTGCGCTCTGTCAAACAACTGACTGTAAGGCTCTCCGCTCCGCCAAACAACTGACTGAAGGAGTAAGGCTCTCCGCTCCGCCAAACAACTGACTGAAGGAGTAAGGCTCTCCGCTCCGCCAAACAACTGACTGAAGGAGTAAGGCTCTCCACTCCGCCAAACAACTGACTATAAGGCTCTCCGCTCCATCAAACAACTGACTGAACGAGTAAGGCTCTGCACTCCATCAATCAAGTGAATCAACTGACTGTAAGTCTTTCCACTCCGTCAAACAACTGACTGAATGAGTAGCGCTGTCCACTCTGTCAAACAACTGACTGAATCAGTAGTGCTGTCTGCTCCATCAAACAACTGACTGAATGAGTAACACTGGGAACAGACCAGGGCCGAAGCATCATGAAGCGCCACAAACGTAATTTCTTGATCGAGCAGTACGCCTGGTTGTTCACACCAGCAGCAATTCCCCCACGTGACAATTACGCCAGCCTTGTCCTTTAACCCTCTGGTTGCCGAAAACGGAGATCTACGTTTCTGTGGCCCAGCGCTTGAGTGCCGCAAAACGTAGATCTACTTTTTTGTCTCTGTATTTCTTTTATTCGCTCTTGCCATTCATAATTCATCGGGCCAGCCTGTGCATGCTGTACTGAATGTGTCTGAGATCGCAGACGGTCAATACCACCGCCTACCGCCTTGCGGCCGCTATTGCACTCCATTTGAAACTATGTAGTTTGTTTTCTGGGCCGAGCTGAGCCATGCGGGTGGGGTTTAAATACTCCGGCAAGACAAGCGCTTACAACGATGCATCAACTAGGCTGCCCCCCCCTCGTTCTTATGCAATGCCGGATAACGTGGGACGGACTACCGCGACCAGTACTTGGATCAGTACTATAATCAGATAATTGGATTATTTTGTTTGCATTACATCAGAGATAAGGACAGTATATATCCAATCTTGCATTGATCTGATATTTTTTTCTCCCGCAATCGAAGCTGTCTGTGTGGAATGTGTGTGTGCTGTTTCCCGTTGGTCACATCACAGCACGGAGGGGCGCCCCGCTCCAAGCCACCTTTCATGCGTACATGAGGAGACATAATAACGATAATCTAGTGTTGATTTCAGGAAGATTCGATAATCAGGCGAAAAATGGCAACGTGATAAGTGGATTTAACTAAAGGGCTGTTTTCGCGTCTTTTCCTGGGATTACTCAGAATCACTGAAACTATACTCATATTCACCACGGTATAAAACAGAAATGTACGGATGAAAAAATAATCTGTTTTTTGCATGTTGACCAGAAGAAACTCACTGACAATTGTTATTAGATCCATAGCTATTGTAACTGAGGGGTACAATTCCCTGACTGTATTAAATAAGTATGGTATCATTAAACCACTACTGTCTTATGTACATTACTACTGGCCATACAGTACACAGGTATATGAGATGAACACCTCCACAATGACACGGTTCCACACAAATCTTGGTTAGAATAATATTTATTAGCAGCAATAATAGTATATTACATTACTTTACTTAGAGTCGCGCTTGTAAGGCGAAGAATGTGCGTGAGTAAGTCAAGAGCGTAAGTCCATTAGAATATTACGCAGGAGATAATGAATACCACCTGTATCTTAGGAATTATATCTATGGTACACTAGTAGGGCAGCGGGAGATACTAGTAGGGTCCCTCCGGTTGTAGGCCAGCAAGGGGAGAGGATTTGTCGGTAACGAAAGTCTGGGTCAACGAAGAATAAGGAGACTCCAGGTACAGGAGACAGTGCAATAATCTCTTGATCCACAGACGAATAACAGCTATTCTCCGGTATGCAGCTCCGCATGGAAGAAAGCTAGCCAGCCTCAGGCATCCTAGAGGCGGGCTCGACGTTGCTCCTCACAGGGTAAATCCCACACAGTTGTGGGTGTAGACGATTCTCCGCTCCATCAGCTACAGGACCAAAGCAAATATAATCCAGCCGAAAAGGGCTATGTAGTCGTCGGGTAGGTTATCCAGTGTACATATCCACACGGTCCTCGTCTAGGGCTCCTCGGATGACGGCGCCAGGTTAAGCCGCCCAGCCTGGATAAGCACACTAGCTGGTACGAGGAAGCGCTGGTAATGCTGGTCACTGTAGAACGGTAGCCGCACGATACACTATACATAAATAGACTATTACTGAAATAATAGAATAGGTCGAACTCGACGGTACAGCGTTAAACTCTGATACTTCAGCTATCAATTCGCACGCGGTCTCAAGGCTCTATTTTGGGGCAAAACGGGCCCCCTTCACAGCACGTTGTATCGTGGTGTGAGGCTTCACTTATTGGGTAACTCATAACTCTGTATTCACCTGCGCCGTATTTATACGTTAGGTGAACAAACTAGTATCAGCCTTATTCCTGTCTCGTATTCTTGCGCAGAGCCGGTCATGTCCAGGCATGTCTTTGGCGGTGACTTTGAACTAGACCTTGGGGGTATGGCAGTGGCGCCTAAGGGACCGCTGTCCAATAGGAGAACGAAATATTATGGTCTGTACTAGGTAAAGGGATATTCCGTGTATATGTACAAAGAATACACAAGGGATATCAGACGATATACAAATACTATACAATATATATCAAGTAATAAATATATATATTCGGTTTAATCTGATCCTTCGTAACAGCTATAATATTTAATATAGTTTTAGCACTCGCAAACACAGCATTCTCTCCATTTAACAAAGCGCTGGCACAAACGGCCATACGCCCACAGCGACCTTAAGCTCATGATGACTTCCTCAGCACATTAAACACAAATAAAGCTTTAATTTCAACCAACAAAATAATAAAAACAAAGGAAAAAAAGTAAATATAAACAGAAATTTGATTTATTTGTTAATCTGAGTGGAAAAGCAGATGGTGCTCTAGAGATCTGCATTGACTCCCATGTTATGACTGTCGAGGATTTAATTCAAATGTACATCAATATTCAATCAGCAATATTCTAAAGATGACAGGCGGCGGGGGTGTCATGCAAGTACAAATTCCTGTCTGGCACTTTATCTCTCTCTCTCCCTTACTCCTCTTTGCAACTTTGCATAAATTCCTTTGCATAGACTCAGATGAAAAGACTATATCCACAATGCAATTTGACGTGAGAACATAGATAATAAAGCCAATAAAAGCTCAGACTGAGCAGTACTAACCTATTTTCCCAAACTGCTCCGCCTCCTTGAAAGATCCATCATCACTCCAAAAGGAATCTCTAACTCTCTCCAAGTTCACTTCCTGGGTCCTCTCGACTGCAATGACTGTCAGACTAACTTCATTACTCCTCAATACACGGACATACCATAATACCAATACTTTCCTGAGCACATATACACATTCACCTAACACCCATGAACATTAACTGTTTATGTGAAGGGACAGGGACTCGTACTACTAACCACTTCAGCAACACTGTTACGCTGTAACCTACATCTCCTCCTCTCCTCCGATGTGCACGAGTGCTGCACATTTGAGAAGAAACCAATACCATAGGGAAAGGGGTGTGTGTGTCACTGAGGTATGATCCATGACATAATTAGAAGAAATGAAAATGATCATAACAAAATTTTTTATAAAATAAAATAAAAAGGGGCGCTCTAGTAGCACACCATGTATTGCGCTGCGTCGCGAAGCGGCCGTCCCGGGTTTGCTTCCCACTCCCGGTGACTTCCATTTGTTGCATGTCTTCCCCGCCTCTTCTCCCGTTCATCCTCTCCTCATCTGTCAGTCATGTCTGACCATGAAAAGCGATAAACGCTAAAAAAAAGAATATTAAAAAAAAAATATATATATATATATATATATATATATATATATTTTTTTTTTTTTTTAATATTCTTTTTTTAGCGTTTATCGCTTTTCATGGTCATTTGCATTTCAAACCCTGAAAATTACCTTGGTTAAAGATCCCTTCCACTCAAAAACCTGTTTTTGTTAGGGTTAACTTTGACTATACAGATTGTTATTTGTGCAGAACTTTTTGTGCAGTAACCAGTAATCTGAATTGCATGTGTGATGTCACTAACAGATTGAACCTCTCATGGTCCAATATGTGGTAACTTGACCTTTAGCTTCAGCAGACACAGAAAGCAGAGTAGGTATTGGACATGTTTTGAAAGAATATAAGCTTTCAGTGGGTTGTAATTACAATATGTGTTCTGCCTATATTGTTTTTATTACATTTATTATCAGCTCTGGAAGTGGTATTTTTATGGTAAGTTATAACAATGAAGTGACTGGACACACCGTTGCATCATGGTAGGCCAATATGGAGGGCAGGTGAATAACGCAGATTGGTTTTGGTATAAAGTATGTGGTTTGAAAGGAACTGCTGAAGAATAAAAGTATACACCATGTAAATACCTTCTGCCTTCATAAGATAAGAGAGAAAGAGAGCCAGAGAGAGTGAGAGAGAGTGAGTGAGAGATAGATGGAGAGAGGGAGAAAGAGAGGGAGAGAGACAGTGAGTTAGAGAGAGAAAGAGAGATAGTGAGAGGGAGAGTGAGAATGAGTGAGAGAGATAGCAAGAGAGAGTGAGTGAGAGAGAGCAAGAAAGAGTGAGTGTGTGAGAGAGAGAGTATATTGGAGGACTCTTTGAAGTGACTCAAATTTGTATCTTTGAAGTGACAACATTTGGAAATGTGCTGATAGATGATTGTTAGCTAGAGACCATTGCCTGGGCCTATTGACCATCTGGCTCGTCTTCCCGGAAGAGTGGCTTTCTGTTGGCACTCAGACAGATAATAAAAGAAAGAAATGAGAGGCTTAGACATCTTTCTCCCAGCTCCGCTATCGTATCAGACATCAATTGTTTCAGCCTGGAAAGGCTCTGTGAGTTGCGGAGCGCTCTTAACGACCATCTGGGCTGATTATTTCATTACAGACTTGGCTGTCGTTTGCGTACAACAGCATGCTGAGAAACTTTTAGAACCCTGTCAGTCTCTGCAGAGAAGGTGCAAACAGTACACAGCAGAAGAGGACCTCCCTTAGATAAAAATAAAAACATTAAAAAAATAAAAACAAAAACAGGCAAATAGAAAACACAGACCATAACAGCTAACATCTAGATTACATTATCTTCACTGTATGACCCATGCTTTGCAGATTACAGGGTCCAAGTTGTTTTTGACATACATTTCTTAACGAGCCCAGACTGTATCTGTTTTGTAATGTGATTCCCTCTTTTTGACTAAGTGTCAAAACTGTTAAACACAATTTTTTTTACAGCTGACGTTCTGCTCTCCTAATTATGACTTGTCATGACAAGACAACAAAATATGCAGCATTTACCATTTAGATGAGCCCATGGGCTCAATCAAATGAATATTGTAAAAGTGGTGATCCGGTGCAGGACAAACTAAAGGACAAATTATAGAATCTGCACTGCGGTTTGTTTGTTTGTTTGCCGATGGTGCCGTTTCAGCACCCAAGTAAAGAGAATATATATTTTTCCATACTGAAAGTATATTGTTAGTTTAAGTGTGTTAAAACCATATTTCTACCCACATGTACTTATGTACACTTGCACAGTTTTTTTGGTACTTCTTATATACTGTACTTTCATGTACTAATTCAAATAATTAGACAGGGGTGTCATTCCCGTCGCCTTGCATGGCAGTGTGAGTGGCGCATGGGCTGTTTGTGTTTTCCTTCGGTCATGGCATGCTTTATCGGAGGATGTGCTGGGGATTGATGTGTGGGGTGTTTGGGGGACTGGCTGTTTCGGGGGGGTTCACATGCCTTCGAGCAACATTGTACTTATTGTACTTATTTTATGCCTATTCTTATGTCTGCACGTTTACGTTGCACTACTTTTATTGTCTTTTATACATATTCTTATGTCTGCAATTTATGCATTGTTTTTTATTCTGTCAACTATATGCTGATTTTAAGCCTATGTTAATTGTATACGAATTGCTGTGGGGCACTCCATGTATGAAAAGTGCTATATAGATAGATTTATTAATATTTATTATTATTATATTGTAAAAAAAAAAAAAAAAAAAAGTCTGTAAGTCTCGACGACATTGGAAATGAGAGTGACCCAGGCACGTTGGAAGGGGGGGGGGGGTGCGGCAGCATCCTCCCTCAGTTATTGCAAAGAATATTTTTTTTTTATAAATATCATTAAAAAAAATTATTTAAATGTTTTATGTTTTTTTTATGACAGTATTTATATATTTGTATATTATATACTGTAACTGTATAACTGTAACACTGTATATTATAAGTTTATCCTGCTCAAAGCACTTCACCATTTTAATATTGTGTGTATTGAGCCGTACTGTATTGTAGCCATTCTCCAATCTGTTAAATAAAGTTCTGTATCGTATCGCTCTCGCTCGGCATCGCTCTCTGCACTATCTCGCATACGTGCACGCGCACTGAATAAAGACCACAATGTACCTTTAATCCCAATATTTGTCTGACCACACCCCTATCAGCTTACCCATATAAGCAGGGGTGGGGCCACCCACTCTCCTCCTTCTCGCTTTCACCACAAGGAAGAAGTGCCTCAGTAGATCTCCACACTTGACACCATGATGGAAGAAAGGTTTAGGAGCAGCTTTGGGAAACAAGGATACGTTAACATCATATCTTTATTTTCTCTCTCACTATTTTCGAGAAAATACGGCGATATTGTCTTCGTACTGGAGTGTCTGGAAGATGATGATCATTCTAAAAACCCTCCACCGGTTTTCGTATTGGGAGCACGCCGCTGCATGCTTCTCAACTGCAGTTCCTTGCTGTGTTTGTTGGGGTGAAACCTGTCAGGCCACAGCTGAACTGTCGGACATGCCGCTGTTGTGAGAAGCGGTGCGTTCCAGGTTGGGTGAGTAGTGTTTGCTGGCGGGCTCCACTTGTCTGTTAGTGCTATGGGGGCTACTTGACAAAGTTTATGGAAACCGGCCCCAGGCTAGGGTCCTTTGTTTAGCCACCTAGGCGACAGGAGGCCTTGGTCTGAAGACCATTATAGTTTTAACTAGTGGGCCGCGACCATTGACACTGGTGATCCCTGTGTGTTCTGGACGAGTGGATTCTCTCTGTCACCGTGTTAAGGCCCCATCTTTCATATCCAAATGAGAGTATTCCTTCACGAGGGGATATGTGCATGTAATGTGCGATAGCGGCAGATTCATGTTCAAAGTCAGCTACACAGGCCAGTTGGTACTGTGCTGATTCCGTCGGATGTGGTAAAGTCACCGTTGTGAAGCGGTGTTGACATCTTGTTTTCTCTTTTCTCTTAAAAAGTGAGGAGAGGTTCAGAACGGCGGCCTGTCTGGGTGAGTGTTATGTCATTGTTTACATGTTCATAGCTTACGGTTAGCCAGTCAGCTGTTAACTGCTGCGTTAGCCTGCTGGATCGCTGCATGGCCTGCTTAGGGCCTACTATTAGCCAGTCAGCTGTTAGCTGCGGGGCTAGCATGTCGTGGTCGCTAGGTAACGTTAGCTTGCTGCTATGGGCCATGGCTGGCGCGGGGTAGCTTAGCTTCTCGCGCGCCGCCGTGAGCTCGCTTCTGATCGCGTGCGTCGTTAGGCTATTCTGTTGAACGTGCTTTGATTTTAACATGTTTTACACTCTTGACCGCGACGTCATCCTTGACAGGGGATGTTTCGTCGACCCTGCCCTGAGCCTGGACGGCAAGGTTGCATCAACGGGGGACTGTAGTACGGGTTGGGGCGGTGACGCTACCCAGTTCGGACAACACAGGAGCGGCTGTGTTTCCTACGGTGTCTGTGACTGCACTTCGCTGATCTGCGTTCCGGGTAGGTACGGGGTTGACCAGACCTCATAACGCGTCTTCTGGTTTTACTTTGCTAAGTGTATTGTGAATAACGGTGTTTTTTCCCAAAACGTGTGTTGTTGCAATGCATTTAGGATACGTTGCGGGTTATGTGTGAGCTGTTTTTTGTCACTGGCAGTTAGCTTCTCCGTGCAAATCGGATCTGGTTGTTGTGTGAGAAACATCATGGTGTTTATATGCTCACAACTAAGGTAACTAACCTATGAAGCTATGCTTGGTGACAAGTGAGTAAAAGAATGTTCTTTCTCAGACTGTAATGACAATGAACAGTGTGTTCACACATTAACAGGTTTTCCTGTTTTAACTGGCCGTATTGAGGGTAAAATAGGAGGATTGTGTTTCCCCCCCGGTTCCCTGGGGACTTTTTCATCCTCCTGTCAGACATGTTGTGCATTAATTGTGTCTTTTGTGTGGTAGGGATACGATGTAACTCTTAGCTTGATTGCTGAGGTTGTGCTAAATCTGCTGGAGAAACTTATTTCCTAAAGGGAAATTGGTTTGGTTGCTGTCATGTGTGCTTAGCAAGGCCTGTGGTCGATACTAATCAAGAATGATGTATTCTCTCATTGTGAAAAAAACGGCGTTCCTCTGTTGAGTGTTTTTGCCATTTTTTGTAGGTGATGATGGGTTGTGTGTGTCATGTGACCTACAACTGGGTTGTACTGGCCACAGAAGCACATGTGTATGTTGGACCGGGGTTCTTAGAGCCCTCTCTATTCTGTGTTTTTCCTTAGTAAAAATCAGATAGCAGGTTAGCTCATGCGCTGTGTGGAGCTGTGAAACGCTTCATAGAGCTGACTATGACTGTGTCATATTCTCTTTTTGTCGTTACATCGTATCATGGGTGTGGGGTCGTAAAGGGGTGAACTGGTAACCTTTCCTCTCCCCATTGTTCTGTCGGTCAGGGGTACACCCGTCACGTGGCGGTTCGGCACGTTACGGGGGGGGGGGGGGGGGGGGGGAGGGAGTTCCTGGTCCCACGGCCTGGTATATTGGGCGTGTGCACCGCAGGAATTCCCCCGCCATAGAGTACGTCACCGTGCGCGTCTCTGTTGGTAGGACTTCCGTGTGCTGTTCAGGTCCATGTGATGGATCTGTTTTCAGGGGGGGTGGTCAGGGCTCCTCCTCACCAAGCGCCTATTCAGGCCTTCTGTGAGTTCGGACTCCTTCTTCCATGTGAGGAAGCCTCCATCAGAGTACAGAGCCTTCCTCCTCAGATTGTCAAAGTGAGTGGACCCTCTAGAAGGGTCCTTTTCTATTGTATGTATATTCGATTCAATTCGTTTATTGAGTGTGTATGGGTTCAGTGCCTCTTCCCCGGAGGCCCTAAAACCAGTTTTTTACATGGCTCAAGGTGCAATATATTCTTTTCAATCTGTACAGCTTGCGTGGGAAGTCTCTCTGGGGATCCCCGTCTCTTTCCTATGGGAGGGTGGTGGGATGTAAAAATGTGAACATTTTTTACCCCGGCTGTGTAGACTGGGATACATACTGTTGATGCTTCCTTCTTTCTATTCCAGAAGTGTTGGAGTTAGGGAGTGTCACACCCCTCTTGTCGTTCCCCTGGGCGCCTTGGGGATTCAATGACAGGTCTAATTAGCCTGTTCATTGATGGGGGTGTGTCCCGACGCACGTATAGTGCTAGCTCGCTGTAAACAGGCGATTGACTGGCACGCCTTGGTTGCTTGTGGTTGAAACAGCGTTTTTATAAAGCAACTGAGATGGGGGTTTTTCCTCTTCCGACGACCACATCCCATGACCTGGGTGGGTTGTCGACGGATTCTCGTTCATGTCTGGGGGATGATGACGGGATGGATCTGAACATATGTGGTGGGGTCTCACGCCCTTGGGGTGGGCCACCAGGCGCGGTTCGTCCGAACGTCTGGGTGGCGCCTTCTTTTCATGTTAAGATCAACACGCATATCTGCCCTTCTCCTGGAGTAGGCATGTCGGCGTGGTTAGGGCACGGGACTGGTTCTGGTCACGCTGGTCCAGATCAGTTGAACCCGTTGTCCGCCGGGGATGCAGATCTGCTGTTCTGGTACCCTGAGGGACTTGGGCTTTTTTCAGGGGGAAAGATGCCAGGTCGGTCTGGGTGTCACAGGGTTAAGCGCTATGGAGACCCTGGTTGGGTATGTTTTTACTCAGCACTGTCGTCATGGCTTACAGCCATGCCATTCTGTACGCGCTCGATCTCGTCGGATCTCGGCCGCTACACAGGTTGGTCCTGGTTAGTACTTGGTTGGGAGACCGCCGGGGAATACCAGGTACGGTGTGCTTAGGGGCTGGTTCTCCATTATTTTTCGCTCCTCTCTCACGCATGGCGAAGAGGGGCCTGTGGGGGTGGTTTTTTGACCTCCTCTGGTGACCCTGTGCTTCCCGTACCGCCAGGCCCGGTCCGAAGTGATGTTTGCGACCCGTAGGCCTGGGTTAACCCTTTTTGGAAACTGAAACACTTGTACTGCGGTATAGCCGGTGTATACCCGCAGGTGTGTTTTGGAGTTTTTTCTTGAGGGGTTATAGGAACAACCACCGCATTGGGTAACACCGAGGTGGTTGATTCCCTGGTGTGTTGGAGCAGTGTCAACTCCCGGGTTCACCGTTTGAGGGTGCCCCTGCACGTTCATGACGTCTGCCAATCGTGTCAGCCTTCTCTGCCTCGACCCCTCTGGGTGGGGGTTTTTAAATGGAGGCTTGGTCATGCAACACCGCCAGCTTACGCTCCTTCCGCCGGGGCGGCTGTGTTCAGCTGTCCCCTCTGGCGCCTGTCTCGTCCGCAGTCTCCAGGCTAGGGTTAACAGCCTGTTGCCTGGTTTTTCCCCGGTGCGCTGCCTGCTTCCGTTGGTTAACCTTTTTTGTGTGCTTACGGCCATGCTGACTGCCTGTTCTGCAGGGTCAGTGTGCCAGGCGGTGTACTATTGGGGGGACGGGGCCCGCTCGGCTTACGGCCATACCAACCTGAACACGCCCGATCTCGTCCGATCTCGGAAGCTAAGCAGGTTCTGGCCTGGTTAGTACTTGGATGGGATTCCGCCTGGGAATACCAGGTGCAGTAACTGAGGGGCCTTTGTCCGAATACGCTGGCGATGTGGGGGGCGGGGCACTACGTGCCCACCTGGTGGGGTCTTGATGCTGGCATCATGGACTTCTCCGGGCCCCCATTCTAGGGAGTCCAGTCCTTTTGGTGGGTCTGGGTCTTCCTTCGTGCTCCGCTGCTACGGCCTTGCCACGGGGTTGGGTTTGCCCTTGACCCCGTGATTCTGGGGGCAGTAACGAGGTTGTTCCTCCGTTCGTTCCCGGGTGGCATGCGGGTTGTGCGTGTGTGTAGTCGTGGGGTCAAGCCACGGTCTGCTCACCCTGTGCGTTGAGTTGCTTGAGTGCCTCTTCGCACGGTCGGGTCCGTCGCCCTCCCGTGAAGCCCCTAATAGGGGGGGTGCCCGCCATTAGGGTGGGTCGGGGGGGCTCGGCCCTCCCTGTTCTGATGGTTTGTGGGGGGCTGTCAGCGGGGTGTATTTGTCGGCCGTTGGCTCTCGCTCGGCCTCCCTTGTGCAGAGAGCGATGCCGAGCGAGAGCGATACGATACAGAACGTTAGGTTATGACTATAACCAAGTTCTGTTAGTATAGCGACGCTCGGCATCCGACGCCGCTGCAGCCTTTGACCTCGCCTTGTGGCGAAAGCTTGGGAAGGAGGAGAGTGGGTGGCCCCACCCCTGCTTATATGGGTAAGCTGATAGGGGTGTGGTCAGACAAATATTGGGATTAAAGGTACATTGTGGTCTTTATTCAGTGCGCGTGCACGTATGCGAGATAGTGCAGAGAGCGATGCCGAGCGTCGCTATACTAACAGAACTTGGTTATAGTCATAACCTAACGTTTTCATTCATTCATTACACTACTGTACATACACAGTCATATGTGTAAAACCGACAAGATTGCAGCAGAGTCGATTTTTGAGTGATGACAGACTCAGTGGCGGCTCGTGGATTTTTCTCTTGGGGGATCGATCATACCAAAAATGTACATGTACCAAGGCACAATGCCACACTGCACACAAACACGCGCGTGCGCACGCATCGCGAAACCACACACTACTGTGTGCGTCAGAGAGCGTCGGTGAAACCAAAAGCATACGGATATTTAAGTAGGTACAGTTACAGTACAACTATCACCATTGCCATCAGCGAGAGAGAGAGAGAGAGAGAGAGAGAGAGAGAGAGAGAGAGAGAGAGAGAGAGAGAGAGAGAGAGAGAGCGAGAGAGAGAGAGACCGAATTAACTCACTGTTTACGTCGTCCACTGTTGTCCCCAGACTGTTGATGTATATCCAGTTATCCACTCTGTCCAGACTGCATCCAGATTAGCTTGTTAGCACAACACAACAGTACTGTGATGAATTCAATTAATGAGTGTCTTTGCCCATTTCCGCGTCGAACAGCCTGCAAACTACCTGGTGTTCAATCACCATGCTCTAAGACAAACTCTAACCTTAACCAACTTTGAAAGAGTGCCTAAGCTTAACCGTCCAAAGAACTTGCCGTCACGCTCTAAGACAAACTCTAACGTTACCTATGTTCGCCTGTGCATCCGACCAAGAACTACCTGGTGCATTCTATCACCCTGCTCTCTAAGCCAACCCGAGAAATGCGGCTATGGAAAAAGTACTGGCATCGCGTCGGCCAATCAAAGAGCGTCTCCGCGAAATGCGGCTACGGGAAAAAAACTGACGTCGGCCAATCAGAGAGTGTCTCCGCGAAATGCGGCTACGGAAATTCTAGACGCTGCTAAGGCTGCTTGCCTAGACCGCTTCAAATCGCGCCCGGCTTCCAACATAATACATTATATTTCAACGCACAGCGCGTTACGCACTGATTGGCTGCGACGGATACAGCGATGACGCACTCAGAGCGCTATTGCGTCTAGCCCGGGCCGAGAAATACGGCTAGGAGAAATGCGGCTATGCGACAGTGACTCACAGTGAGTCACTTCCTGTTCAGGAAAACGATTATTTTTTATTTGATATATTAACGTTATATTGTGCATTGGAAACACAGACATACTTAAAATGAGTAAATATTATTCATTTTAAACATGTTTATATTATTTATAGGGCTATAAAACAAAAAACAAAACAAAAATATTTTCTTTTTCTTCTCTCTTTAACAGGGGGGTCGGCGCCCGAGCGCCCCCAGTGGCCAGCCGCCACTGGACAGACTGTCACAGACTGATTGAATGACAGGTGAAACAACTAATTGTATTCAGCTCCCGTCTCCCGCCCTTCCCACGCGCCACAAACCACTGAGCTACTGTGATACAGTGCTTGCGCAGTCAGTCGATTTTAGCTAGTAGTCAGACTTTGCTAGCACAGAATGTCTCACTCGCAGAAAAGAAAAATATCAGTTTATTTTCTAAACGTCCCGCCGGTCCCAGTGACAGTTCCCACTAAATCTGATAAACGTCAGAGAGAGACAGAGACGACAGGTTCAGCCTCAGCATCAGGTATTGAAGAGTTAACTGAGTCTGTTCCCCTATACCCCCCCTCGGGCGCCAGGGGCTTCCACTGAGGGGTGATGCAAATAGGGATGGGGTGTTATGGCAGCTGATGATGGAAAGAGTCTGATCCCTAGTTGAAGAATTGGCTCCAAAAGAGAGACAACTGGATGTCCAACAACATCCAAAATGAAATCTTACAGCTGTTTGCCCATGATATTCAGCGACAAATTAGAGGCAAAGCATCCAAAAGCCCATGATTTCGCTTGAGCGCTGACGGAACCACTGATGTCACTGGAAAAGAACAATTCTCGTGTAATATACAGTTCGCCGATGACAACTTGGAAGCTCAGAACTTCTTTTGGTGTTTTTACAATGCCCGGCCCAGACACAACAGCCGAGACGCTGTTTTTGTGTATAAAAGACATTCTTTTACACCTCGACCTGCCCATGGAGAGGCTGATAGAATACTGTTTTGACAGGGCCAGCAACATGTCTGGGGGGTACAGGCTAGACTAAAGGAAATGTGTCCCGACTCTGTTTTTCTCCACTGCGCAAAAAAAAATCTCAAAGACCGAACCCCCTACCGATTTAAAGTTCCAACGTGCCTGGAGTGACCTCAATTGTCCTTTCAAGAATAAATAAAGGTTTGAATTTAATTGAATTTCAAACAAATTCACATAATTTTGTATATGATAGTCATTAATATGACAATTAAAAAAAGATTTGTTGTTTAGTACCAAACTTGGTAAACCTAAAAGTGTACTATTTTATCCTGGGATTTTTTGGTGTTCTTTCCGAGGATTTATATCTACCAAAAGCACAATTGAACTGTATTGCTTATTCCTCCCTTCTAGCAAGGCATCTCATTCTTCTGAACTGGAAAAATTATCACCCTCCCTCATTTGGCAGGTGGATTTGTGATGTTATGTATCATTTAAAAGTGGAAAAGATAAAATATACATTGCGGGGATCAAGTGGAAAGTTTGATGTGGTGTGGCAACCCTTTATTTCTTATGTGGAACGGTTGACTATGTCTCTCACCTCCTGAAACAATGACACATAGTAACGACTCTGTAATATGAAGTGCTCTGTGAACTTTTTATTTTATTCTTATTTCTTTTTAATATTTTGGTGTTTTGTTTTCTTTTTGTTTTGTTTGTATGCGTATGTATGTTATGTCTGTAGTGTCTACTGTGGTTTCAACATAATACAACTTTAGTATACTTTCTGAATGCACAAAAAGTATACAAAATTATGCTCTCACAAAAGATACTAAAGTGGACGGATATCGCTGTTACAGCATGTTTTAATTAATGTACTTATCTCAAGATTCTATTAATGGTCTCTATCATCAGCCACTGGGGCTTCCCTTCAGGCTGTAAGCTTCTCTCTTTGTAGTCTTTCCACCGGTATGAATGTAATGGAAAACCTGTACTCTGTGAACTGGACTGCTTTTCCCCCACAGCTGCAAGCTACTGATATGTAGAGATGTGAAAGAACATGTACAATGGTTCCATCCAGCAGCTACAGGGTTAAGTAAATAGAAGCATGTAGCCTGTAACAGCAGCACTTCTCAAATGAAGGCTCCACAAACATCCCAAAAAGATACATGAATAGAAAACCATCTCACTGCAAAATATAAAACCTTAGGGAAGGATTTTCATCTTGTATTAAAGAAACACTCCAACATTATGGGAAATGCGCTTACCGTCTTCCATCGTTAGACAAGAAGATAGATACCAATTTCCAATTACCAATCCGGTTGCAAGCTAGCCTTAGCTTAGCACACATGAATGTAAGCGGATATGGACCAGTTCTGTTCCGTAATGGATCTCGCTCGGCGTCACTACCGCACTGTACCTGTGGGGCGGCGTGGCTCAGGGGTAGAGCGGGTTGTCCAATGATCCAAGGGTTGGTGGTTCGAATCCCGCTCAAGCCCATGTCCATCCCACTGCCGTTATGTCCTTGGGCAAGACACTTAACCTACTTGCCTCGTATGAATGTGAATGAATGTGAATGAATGTTGGTGGTGGTCGGAGGGGCCATAGGCGTTGATTATTCGCCACGCTTCCGTGAGTCTGCCTCAGGGCAGCTCTGGCTGCAATTGTAGCTTACCACCACCGGTATGACTGTGTATGAACGAATAATCGACTCTGTGAAGCGCTCTGGGTCAGTGAAGAGCGCTATATAAATCAAAGTCATTATTATTATTATTTACCTCGCTTGTGCACGCGCACTGAATAAAAATTCCACAATGTACCTTTACATCCCAATATTCGTCTGACCACACCCCTATCAGCTTACCCTCATAAGCAGGTGTGTGGCCACCTACTCGCCTCCTTCTTCGCTTTCACCACAAGGAAGTGCTTTCGGAGATCCCCAATTGACGAGGTTGCTAGTTGAAGAAAGTTGAGACGTGTTTACATTGTGCTTATTTTTTTCTTCTCTCATAAATTTTCAAGAGAAAAATCTAAGTCATAATGTTTACCTCGGAGAGTCGTAGACCCACTCTTCACCAGCGGTTCTCCATTCCCGCCTCCGTCGCTGCGTTCTGGTGCGGGGCTAATGCCACTTTCGTGGTTGCCAGCCACGCCCGGGAGACAGCCGATGGGTAGTTTGCCTCTCCGAGGAGCCGGTGCACCGGTGCCGTCGCCCCGGCGATGGCCTGGTCCCGACTCTGGTTCCTCTGGTTCCGGGGAATCGTCCGTTCAAATCGTCCCGGAGGATTTGCGTCACGTCGCAAGATGGTGTCCTGCAGACGCGAACGGCCTGGGTTTGGGGAATTGCTGGAGACCAGCGAGGATGCGTCGGTCTCTGCATGCCCTATGGAAACTGAGGATTACATGGTAGAGGCGGACGGATTTTTGTTTGAAGGCCCAGTGGAGGCGAGTATCCCACCCGTCCAGGTAACACTGGAGGGGGGTGAAATGTCTCCTTGGGGCGCCTTGTTCGAGGATGTCGGGGAACCACCTCGGCCTCATCGGCAGGATGCCCTGCTATCAGCCACATCAGACTGTGGCTCCTCAAACGGTCGAAGCCTGCTGCATGTGAGGGATACGGGTTCGATGGAGGAAGGTCAGCAGGGGGAACTGCAGGCTTTGTTCCCCGAGCTCATGGCAGTAGCGGCCGCTGCAAACGGCGTGCCGCTGCCGCAGCCATTGCCTGCTCCTGCCCCCGATGATCTCATAGGTCATCTCTGGCAGCGTCGCCCGGTGAGAGGGGTGGACGTTGTCTACCCATTTTTCCCCTCAATGGGGGCCTATGTTCGTCGGGGCCAGGTGGTGTCTCACATCATGGGCCTTACTCCCGCCTACATACCAGTTACGCGGGTGGCAGGGTTGGTTGAAGGTATGAGAGAGGGTGTGCCATGGCTTGATAGGCCGATGGCCGCTCTCCTCTGTCCGGATGTGGTGTGGGAACCGTTATGCAAGCCGGTTCTCCAGGGAAAATCGGCTAGGCGATTGGCATATTGGGGTGACCAGTCATTTGTCGCGGGTACACAGTCGCTGGCTGCTGCGTCTAATATCGCACAGCTGGCTCGATTTGTATCTGGGATAATGACGGGCGGCACAGAGCTGAACGAGGTACAACACGATCAGCTCACCCAGGCGGCAGGAGCTGTCCTACATCTGACTCAGGTGCAGGCCATAGCCGCTGGGAAAGTGCGCGCCCTGGCTACTCTGATCCAGCGCCACCTTTGGCTGGAGCAGGCCCGTGTGCCAGAGAAGAAGAGAGCCCCTCTTCTGACGGCCAACCTCTCCGATGCTGTACTGTTCGGGAAGGCCCTGCAGCTGATGACATCAACATGCAGAGAGATGGCAGAGGAGAGATCCGTTCTCCAACCCCATTTTCCGCCTCCCGTCCTCGCCGGTGGAGTCAGAAGGCTTCCACGACGTCGAGCTACCTCCGCCGTGCCTACCACTGCCTCCGCCGCCACTGCTGGCCCATCAAAGAAGGCCAGGAGGAGAGACGGTGCTACTGCTGCAGCCGGCCCATCTACGACCGGAGGAGACGGTAGGGATCGACGAGACCAGCAGCCGATTGTCTACCGTCCCTCCGGGGCTTCTCGGGGTGGCAAAGCCCGAGCGGCTCGAGGCAGCAGACGCCGCTGATTAGTGACTTTTTCCCCTGTGGTCCCCTCTGTAACCCTCCCCGGCCCTCTCATATATTTGTGCCTAAATAAAAAGTCCCCTTAAAGGGGGACTGTATTTTTTGGCCAAACAAACTGTGTGTTTCTTCACCAATGCATATGATGAGGTTGCAAAGTGTGAATCTGCATTTGTATACATTGAGGGATGAGTTACGTTCGTGTTATGAGATTAAGCAAGGTGTTGTGGCTGATGGTTGTTAACACAGCAGGAGACGATATTTCCAATTTCAACAGGCAATTTGTTTAATGAAAGAAAGTTTTAACAGCAGAGCTATGGATCCAGCAGACGGTCACCACAGCTTGAACAAAAACACTCTAACTTCTCAACCCCTGTGCTTGTCAGATAATACCTTCCCAGCCCTGCCCCCACATGACAGATATGATGACGTGACATATTATATCAGATATGACATGACGTACATTAAGATGACACATAGATTTAACATCGAAGAGAGATAAAGACATTAAGAAGAACATAGATTTAACATCGAAGAGAGATAAAGACATTAAGATGACACATAGATTTAACATCGAAGAGAGATAAAAACATTAAGAACATCGAAGAGAGATAAAGACATTAAGAAGAACATAGATTTAACATCGAAGAGAGATGTGATTGAGTGAGATGTGTGTGTGTATATGTGTGTGTGTGAAAGAGAGAGTCAAGATTAAAATGAGTGTGTGTGTATGTGACTGAGTGAGATGTGTGTGTGTGAAAGAGAAATGAGTGTGTGTGTATGTGACTGAGTGAGATGTGTGTGTGTGAAAGAGAGAACAAGATGTTACAAGATTAAAAGGACAAGATGTGATGTACAAGATTAAAAGCACAAGATGTGATGTACTGAAATGTCTATCTGTCTATCTTAAAGCTGTTTTAAGAACATCAGCCGGACCGTCGCCCTAGTGTCTTTCAGTACTGTTAGTTGACCTATATTAAACTAGTTCACTCCATCTACACATTTTCCACAACAAAGGTCTGCAACATACACTCAGTTATAGAATGGTTTCTATCTTGGCCTGACGCTCCACATGCAGGTAGAAGCTGGTTGTATGATCTGTTGCTTACACACAAAGTAATGTTGATCCACAACACTGTTGTGTTAGTTGCAGTAATACTCGTATACACACGTTCCACGGCCTAGCCGCTATACTCTCTGTCAGTGTTTTTCTATGTACGACATAGAATGCGGGTGTAGGATTCACACACACACACGACTTGGTTTTGTTATAAACCCTTCACAGTCTGTGGGTAGCGGGCATTGTGTTAGCTTGCGCTATGCATTAGCGTTCTACCAAAGGTCTCATATGCTACAGTTGTTATTGTGTGTAGGGGTGAGGGTTTTCTGTGAGGGGGTGCCGAATAAACCCCTCCTTCCCACTTGATTGGTCAAAGGGGTTTTCTCATCTCCTGTTGAGCCAGTCAGGGCCAAGCCGTTTAACAACTTGGCGGGGGAGGGGGGGGGGGGGGGGGGAGGGTTGTCCTGACGCGGCTCCTATTACAAACAGGAGTTGTGTGCGGGGTTTCCCCCCGTCATAGCATATACGTTGCTATGACGCCGGCTTCCGTGAGTTCGATCTTTACGTAAGGTCTGTGGTGTCAAAGTGTCGGGTTAGAGCGTAGGGCTTACGGGTCTGCTATGTGTATGTGTAAACTTGAGTCAGTTGGTCACGTGACTCACAGTTGCCATGTATTTTTCATACTACGACTCATGTGGGAAGGCTTTCTGGGGAATTTCGGTCTAAACCCTCTGAGAAGGGGTGACTGGATGTAAAAATATAAACAGTTTTTACTCCCGGCTGTGCAGACTGGGCTTTATGCTGTTGATGCTTCCTTCTTTTTTATTAAAAATAGTTGGGGTTAGGGAGCATCACACCCCTCTTGTCGTTCCCCTGGGTGCCTTGGGGATTCAATGACAGGTCTAACTAGCCTGTTTATTGATGTGGTTATGTCCCGGTGCACACATAGTGCTAGCTCGGGGTGTTCTGTTGAACATCAGGCGACTGACTGGCGTGCCTTGGTTGCTTGGGGTTAAAACAGCGTTTTTATAAGGCAACTGGGATGGAGGTTTTTCCTCTTCCGACGACCTATGTTGGTTGTCGACGGATTCTCGTTCATATCTGGGGGATGATGACGGAATGGATCTGAACATATGTAGAGGGGTCTCACGCCCTGGGGGTGGGCCACCGGGCGCGGTTCGCACAGAACGGCTGGGTGGCGCCTTCTTTTCATGTTTTAAGATCAACACGCATATCTGCCCCTTCTCCTGGAGTAGGCATGTCGGCGTGGTTAGGGCACGGGACTGGTTCTGGTCACGCTGGTCCGGATCAGTTGAACCCGTTGTCCGCCGGGGATGCAGATCTGCTGTTCTGGTACCCTGAGGGACTTGGCCTTTTTCCAGGGGGAAAAATGCCAGGTCGGTCCGGGTGTCACGGGGTTAGGCGCTATGGAGACCCTTGTTGGGTACATTGTACTCTGCACTGTCGTAATGGCTTACGGCCGTGCCAACCTGTACACGCCCGATCTCGTCAGATCTCGTCCGCTACGCAGGTTGGTCCTGGTTAGTACTTGGTTGGGAGACCGCCTGGGAATACCAAGTACGGGGTGCTTGGGGCTGGTTCTCCATTCTGTTCGCTCTTCTCTTACGCATGGCGAAGAGGGGCCTGTTGGGGTGGTCTTTGACCTTCTCGGGGGACCCTGTGCTTCCCGTATCGCCGGGCCCGGTCCGAAGTAATGTTTCGTCTACCCGTAGGCCTGGGATAACCCTGTTGGAAACTGAAACACGTTTTGGAGTTTTTCTTGAGGGGTTATGGGACCAACCACCGCATAGGGTAACGACAGGGTGGTTGGTTCTCTGGTGTGTTGGAGCAGAGTCAACTCCCGGGTTACCCGGTTGAGTGTGCCCCTGCACGTTCATGATGTCTGCCAATCGTGTCAGCCTTCGCTGCCTCATACCCGCTGGGTTTTTTAAGGGAGGCTTTGTCATGGTGATCAACAACGCCAGCATACGCCCCTTCCGCCGGGGCGGCTGTTTTCAGCTGACCCCTCTGGCGCCTGTCTCGTCCACAGTGCTCCAGGCTCGGGTTACAGCCTGTTGCCTGGTTTCCCCAGTGCGCTGCCTGCTTCCGTTGGTAAGCCTTTTTTCGGTGCTTACGGCCATGCTGCCTGTGCTGCAGGGTCAGTGTGCCAGGCGGTGTGCTATTGGGGGGTAAGGGCCCGCTCTTGAGAGGGGCCTTATCCGAATACGCTGGCGATGTGGGGGGCGGTGTCACTAAGTGACCACCTGGTGGGGTCTTGATGCTGGCATCATGGACCTCTCCGGGCCCCCGTTTTCCAGGGGATCCAGTCCCTTTGGTGGGTCTGGGTCTTCCTTCGCGCTCCGCTGCTACGACCTTGCCACGGGGTTGGGTTTGCTCTTGACCCCGTGATTTCTGGGGGCGGTAACGAGGTTGTTCCTTCCGTTCGTTCCCGGGTGGCATGCGGGTTGTGCGTGTGTGTAGTCGTGGGGTCAGGCCACGGTCTGCTCACCCTGTGCGTTGAGTTGCTTGAGTGCCTCTTCGCACGGTCGGGTCCGTCGCCCTCCCGTGATCCTCCAATAGGGGGGGTGCCCTCCATTAGGGGGGGTCGGGGGGGCTCGGTCCTCCCTGATCTGATGGTTGTGGGGGGCCTCAGCGGGGTGTATTTGTCGGCCGATGGCTCTCGCTCCGCCTCCCTTGTGCGGTAGTGACGCCGAGCGGGATCCATTACGGAACAGAGCGATAGGTTATGACTATAACCAAGTTCTGTTAGTAATGGTGACGCTCGGCGTCCGACGCCACTGCGGCCCTTCATCTCACCTTGTGGTGAAAGCTTGGGAAGGAGGCGAATAGGTGGCCACACACCTGCTTATGAGGGTAAGCTGATAGGGGTGTGGTCAGACGAATATTGGGATGTAAAGGTACATTGTGGAATTTTTATTCAGTGCGCGTGCACAAGCGAGGTACAGTGCGGTAGTGACGCCGAGCGTCACCATTACTAACATAACTTGGTTATAGTCATAAGCTATCGTTAGCCTAGCTGTTGGCCAAAAAACACCTCTCTCAGAGCTTTAGCCTAGGCTAGTTGTCTGTATCTGCTTCCATTCATTTGTGCTAAGCTAGGCTAACTTGCAGCCGGATAGCTTTCTACTGAACACACAGAGAGGACATTGGTATCTATTTTCTTCTATTTTTATTTAAAAAAAAATTGACTGACTGGTATGTGCATTTCCTATCATTTTAGTGTGTCCCTTTAAGACCGGATGCAACATTTGCATTTGCATCCGTAGAGTTGGATGAAAAAGTGTAGCAGTAAGCAAAAGGCGTTGCTATTACAAGAACATTATCTGGACATTTTGGCACTTGTCGGAATGTAGCTCAGCCAATCACATCAATGCAAGGTCTGAACTACCGGTGTTAAGATGTTAATGGAACTATACCTGGCCAAGCGTGCATTCCACGGAACCCAAGAAATCTGCTTCCTTGAGACCATTGTGACTACTGCTGATGTCATAGAGCTCATAGCGTAGTCGCTGGACCTCCTCAAAATAGAAATCCAGAGTGAAGATCTTTGAGAAGGTGGGGTTCACACAGCTGCGAATCACCTCTGTCCTGTCCACCTGGGGTTGGGGAAGAAAGAGAGTTACATTTATCAAAACATGGAAATCATTACCATTTATACGCTATCTAGTATTTGTCCATTTTATATAGGGGGGAGACAGTGGCTCAGGAGGTAGAGAGATCATCTGGTAATCGGACGGTTCCTGGTTAGATTCTGGCTCCCCCTGGAAGTATCCTTGAGCAAGATAATTGTTAACTGCTCCCAATGAGCAGGTTGGCACCTTGCATGGTTGCCTCTGCCGTCAGTGTGTGAGTGAATGGGTGAATATTAGGCATAAGTTGTAAAGCGATTTGGATGAAAGCGCTATATGAATGCAGTCCATTTACCATTTATATAGCTTTACTGTTTCGGGATAACTCTTACTACAGTAAGCAATTAAGTGTACATATGGCACAGTAAAATCAGAAGAGTAAGTGTTATACACAGTACGGTAAATTCAGAATATCATTGTCATATCAAGATGCTTTCAAGTCAGCTTACTTGTGGCTTTGATTACTTTAGTATGAAAGCATATTTAATGTATCTAACTACTCATCGCTGGCTTGCATCCATTCGTATTAACATATATTTGATAATTGAGTAGCCTACCTCAGACGAAGAACCTATAAGTCCATTTTACGTTTTCAGACGAACAATGTTTTCAAACTGTATTATCTAAAGATGGTGTTGTGTTCATTCATAGTGAAAGACGGTCGGTCAAGGTTTGGTAGTTTATTGTGATGTATCAGAGTCACACTCCAACTCATGACTGCAAATACCTGGGCATTAAAACAGACTTATATGGTTCTTCAGTGCAAGGGTTCAATTAACCACCTTCCTTTACCATAACGTCCAACTGTTAATTATCCAATTACAGGTAGGTAGGTAAAAATAGTTTAAAATGAAGATCAGAGTCCATGATCTGCCACAAAGGCAGTGTGGTTAGAACCTTCCCAGCAGTGTGTTTTTGTTTTGGTAATAGGCAGACAGAGAGACTTGTTGTTTGCTGCTTCATCTGATCACAAACTTCACACAATATGTCAGCTGCCACACCAGGGAAAATAGGACCCTGGACCTGCTGTATGCCAACATCAAGGAGGCGTACAGCTCCTGACCACTACCACAGCTGGTTCACCTCAACCCGTGTTATGTGCCTCTGGTCAAAAGACAGCCTGCGACCAAAATAACAGTGAGAAGGTGGTCTGAGTAGGCCCAAGCCCAAGAGTCACTACAGGGCTGTTTTGAGGTTACCGACTGGCAGGCACTCTATGAGCCCCATGGAGAGGACATTGACAGGCTCACAGAATGCATCACAGATTACATAAACTTTTGTGTGGACTCCAATGTCCCATCAAGGACTGTTACCTGCTACCCAAATAACAAGCCTTGGGTCACGAAGGACATCAAAGCCCTACTGAATGACAAGAAGAGGGCCTTCAACGCAGGTAACAGAGAGGAGGGGAAAAGAGTTCAGGGGCTGCTGAAAATCAACATTAGAGAGGCAAAGGATAACTACAGGAGGAGGAAGCAGGAAGGCAATGATAACAGCATGAAAGCAGTTTGGACTGGCATGCAGGCGTCTATACTTTCCGTAGCCGCATTTCTGTAGGACGCTCTCTGATTGGCCACTGACTGACGCTCTCTGATTGGCCACTGACATGTTTGCCCAATCGCGTGACGAGCTGTGTCTTTTACCCATTTCCGCGTCGAACAGCCTGCAAACTACCTGCCGTTCTATCGCCATGCTCTAAGACAAACTCTAACCTTAACCAACTTCGAAAGAGTGCCTAAGCTTAACCGTCGAAAGAACTTGCCGTCACGCTCTAAGACAAACTCTAACCTTAACCAACTTCGAAAGAGTGCCTAAGCCTAACCAGTGTAGAAACTGGAGTCGGTCAATCAGAGAGCGTCCTGCAGAAATGCGGCTACGGAAAGTATAGACGCGGCATGCAGACCATAACCAGCATCAAACCAGTAGGGGGAAGGGGAGTGGGTGGAGATGTGGATAAGCTAACCGCCTCCCTCCCCCTACTAACAACCCCCCCCCCCTTCCTGGTGCAGTCTGTCTGCCCCCCACAGCTCGGCCTGGGCTGCTGGGTGAGAAGTTAGAGGCGATGCAGGTTGACGCCCCCCTGGTGTCCTGGGTTGACTACCTGACAGTATGTGCGCCTACAAGACTGTGTGTCAGACAGTCTGGTATTCCACTATCGGAGTCCTGCAACCTTCAGAAGTGTTCTAATGAGTCTGCAATAGTGGGATGTTAAAAGGATGGTGGTGAGGAGGAATACTGGGCACTAGTGGCGGACTTTGTCACATGGTGCGAAAATAACCACCTCCAGCTCAATGTGATGAAGACCAGGGAACTGGCGGTGGAACTGGGGAGGAGGAGGAGTACACCTGTGACCCCTGTTTCCATCAGGGGGATCGACATGGACATGGTTGAGGATTGCAAATACCTTGGAGTACACATTGACAATAAGCTGAACGGGTCAAAACATGCTGAGGCACTCTACAAGAAGGGCCAGGGCCGACTCTACTTCCTCAGAAGGCTAAGATCCTTCAACATCTGTACAAGGTTGTTGAGGATGTTCTACGAGTCGGGGCCAGTTTCGATTTGTGGCCTCCCGTAGATGCTCTTTGAGAGTGGTTTTGAAGGTGGGTAGGGATTCACATTATTTTACGGCTGTGGGTAGGGCATTCCACATTGTTGTGGCATAATTGCGAAACATGTTTAGTCCCTTGTTTGAGCCGAATCTGGGTTGGACATAATTTGTGGAACTCCCTCTGGTGTTGTGGTCATGGTATTCACTGACCTTTGGGAAGTATTTCGACATGCACATGGGTACCTTAGTGGTGTAGTGTATCTTGTAGACCAGGCCCATTGCACGTTGCTGTACTCTGTCGTCTACTCTACTCTAAGCCTACTCTACTCTAGGTTGTCAAAATGGGCAGGGAGGAGGTGAGTAAGGTCAAGCAGTAGTCTGACCAGTTTGTTTTGTGATGTTTGTAATCTTGTTTTTAGTGCCTTTGATGTGCTTTGGTACCATGAGGTGCAAGCATAGTCGTAGTACCCTTGAATGAGTGCTCCTGTTAGAGTCTTCAGGGTATTCTTGTTTACCAGAGAGGAAATCCGGTACAAGAATCTTGTTCGTTGGTTGACTTTTTTTATTACCTTGGTTGCCATTTTGTCACAGGAAAGATTTGCCTCTAGGATGGAACCCATGTATGTAATTTCATCTTTCCTTGTGACAATATTGTCACCCACTGACACAGAGAAGCCGTTGGCTTTGCTGAGTTTGTTATTTTATCCAAAGAGAATGGACTCTGTTTTACCCAGGTGTAATGATAGCTTGTTATGAGCGAGCCAGGTGCAGATTCTGCCGAGTTCAGAGCTGAGGGCTTTTTCAACCTGTAACTTCCCTGTCAGAGACCAGCAGGGCTGAGTCGTCCGTGAACAGGAACATGTTGCAGTCACAAACTGATGACATGTAATTTGCATAAATTAGGAACAGTAGCGGTACTAGTATACTTCCTTGTGGAACACCACAGCTCACTGGGAGGGGGGGGGGGGGGTAGTACCGTTTACCTCCACCATCTGTTCTCTCCCCTCCAGGTAGGATTGCATCCAGCTAGGTAGGTAGCTCACTGATGAACTATCAAAACCAATCGCTTTTAGTTTGTCAATCAGAATGGAGTGATTGACAGTGTCGAAAGCCTTTTGGAGGTCCAGCATGACCATGCCGCAGTATTTTCCTGCGTCCACCTCTTGTTTGATGTGGTCGTTCAAATAGAGAAGGCATGTGTCAGTGGAGTGGGATATAAGCTCCACGCCACCCACTATACACGGAGTTGGCTGATAGAAGGAGCATGTTCAGTGTTAGATTAAGACTCCCAAGATGCAATACTGAACGGCACAGGAAGTCCTTCATTCCAACAGCCATCAGACTATATAATGCATCACTGTGCCTCACTGAGCACAGAATGACAGTACAAACTCTGGCATATCTTCCTTTACCTTTACGTCAACATTTTAAATTTGCCTACACTTATTACAGTACATTTGACTGTATATTACTGTATATTTTTGGCTGTATATTTTAGAATGTATATATATTTTAGAATGTATATCCCTGCTGTATTTTTATTCTTATTTGTGATTTGTGATTTTAGATTTTTGACTAGCTAAATGTTTATTGTGAGCGATCTGTAGTGCTGAATTTCCCTTGGGATCAATAAAGTACTTCTATTCTATTCTCTTCACTTAATGGGGGTTGTGCATCGTTTAATATCTAGTGCTGGAAGGCAATGACTTACTCATTACCGCTAGTTACCCATGCTGTTGGAGCTAATAAAAAAATTCTCGGGGGATCCATGTTGACCTTAAACCTCCATTATTATATTCTAAAGGAATTTTCATTTGGTACAGCCTTGTGAATTGCACTTAAAAGGGGCATGTCAACATTATGGGAAATGCGCTTTCCATCTTCTCCAGAGTGAATGAATGAATGAATGAAAACTTTATTTAACGTCGGACAAGATAGATACCAATTCCTCTGTGTGCGTTCTGTGTCCGGCTGAAAGCTAGTCTAGCTTAGCACACATTAATGGAGGTCTATACAGACCAGCTAGCCTAGCTGTTGGACAAAAACACCTCTCCCAGAGTTTTAAACTAGGCTAGTGGCCCATATTCGCTTGTCTGACTCTGGAAAAGTAAGTGCATTTCCCAAACTGTTGGCATGTTCCTTTGCTTAGAAAGTACCTGTACATTGTAACTTGCTTGGCTCATGGAACAAAGCCTTAAACTTAAAGTTGCTACCCGCACACTTCTGAGCATTTCTAAAACAAAATGGATTGAAACAATATAATAATGAAGTTTTTTTTTTAGTTTTTTTTATCTTTTCCCCCCTCCTTTTTCCTCCGATTTTCTCCCATCCCAATGTTAGTCGTTATGCCAATTCCCAATCCCCTTCCTGGTCGCTGCGCACTTACCCCCCACAGTCGGTCTGGGAGAGTGGAGGCTACCACGTGCTTCCTCCGACACACGTCCAGCCAATCAACCGCTTCTTTTCACCTGGCAGCGCGGATTCTCACTGAGAGGGCGTAGCGTGTGGAAGGATCACACTATCCCACTTAGATCCTATCCGCGCTTAGCAGGCGCCCCGACCAAACTGTAGGAGTCGCTGTTTACAACGACCCGGACCCACCCCGCCAGCTTCTCCCACCCTCTAATACTGCCAATTGTATTAGTGTGAATGGCCAGCCAAGCTGGTGACAACCCCGGAGCTGTGAGCTGGATTCGAACAGGCGAATCCAGCCGCTCCGGGGTTGGTGACGAACGCAATCTCCGTTACGCCACCTGACCGCCTTGAAGTTTTTTTTTTTTTTTAAATCAACTCAAAACAATCGACTCCAAAAGAAAACCAAACCATTATTCTCATCCATGCAAGAAGCAAACCCAGTGAAAAAAAGAAAAGACTGCTATCAAAGTAAAGCAATTTTTGAGAATCAGAATCAAAATCGCATTTTACTTGGTGGTAGAGTGCAATAAAAGAATAAAATAAAATAAATCAAATGAAAAGTTTAAAAGTTTAAAGTACAATGTAGAGAATACATCTACAGTCTTCTGTGTGTGTGTGTGTGTGTGTGTGTGTGTGTGTGTGTGTGTGTGTGTGTGTGTGTGTGTGTGTGTGTGTGTGTGTGTGTGTGTGTGTGTGTGTGTGTGTGTGTGTGTGTGTGTGTGTGTGTGTGCGTGTGTGTGTGTATGTGTCGGTCGCGGGTGAAACGCTGTCGGACACCTGTTGTTTTACATCATCTAAACAACCACACACCCGTTGTAACTGCCGCCGTAAATGTAGTAATGTGCAAGATGCTCTTGTGGAGATTATTCTGGATGTGTCTGGTTTCGGCAATCAGAAGTGCCTACAAACGAGCACTCTATTTACAATGGTAAATCACTGTGGACACTCGCTTGGCTTCCCTCTGCTGAAATATGTCGCTTGGGTTCTGAAAAAGTTCCCGGTGAAAGAACCATTCCCCGAGGCACCAACACCAGCACTGGCCACGGCCTGGATTGAATCGCAATTGCGGTTCCTCCAGGAGACAGTGCAGCCGTCAATAACATCAAGGGTAGGTGGCCAACGGAGGAGGAAGGTGAGTCGAAACAAGCTGTCCTACCTCTGGCAATGCAAACGTTCGAAAGCTATCGAGATTGTTTTGAACAACAGTGAATACCCCAACCCCCCTCCGTGCCCCAGTAACTGTGATCAAGTACAGTTATATTATCAGCAAAAGTGCCGGGGGGAGACATCTATTGATGAACTCCTCCCACCACCTCCATGGCACAATGCTGCGCCCCACACGGAGCCAGCCTGTCTCCCGGACACCGTGCATTTTACGCAGGCTGAGGTAGAGACTGTGCTGCACGCTCTCCCCAACCATAAATCAAGTGGCATGGTCGGCGTAACTTATGAGTCTCTCAAAACCACGCTTGCTTGGAGAATAAAATAGTGCCTGACTCATGGAAGGGTGCCCTTGTTCACAGAATCCCAAAAAAAGACAATATCCCAGACAACCCGGATCAACCTGGAGAGACATTTCACTCCTTCCCACAATCTACAAGGTGTTTATGAAATGCATTCTTGCCCGTGTTTTGCCTTGGCTAGTAAATGAAACCATTCTTTCTCCTAAGCAAAAGGCCTACATTAACAGGCAAGGCATGAATGAACATGTGTTCTGTCTCAAAACAGGTATTGATGATTTCAAACATGTGTCCAGTAAATAATTTTTATTTTTTCTGGATTTTCGTGATGCATTGGAACTCTAGCACATAAAAAAATGTCATGGTGGAAGCCCTTGAGGAAATACATCTACCCCAGGTTTTTATTGACATTGTTAGGGATGTACTCTGGTTCATACCTGCAGGTGATTTGTGGCAAACAACTCACAAACCCAATCCCACTCCAAGTTGGTATAAAGACAGGCTGTCCATGGAGTGCAGTAAACTTTGTACTCGCTATAAACCAATGGTTAAAGTGGATTTGTAGATGTGCTCCCCAAAATGTTATTTCCCCTAACCCCGTTCAGGGGTATGCAGATGATGTAGTAATAGCCTCCAGGCAGGAGGATGTCATTAACACCATGCTCTCCAGAACCGACTCCTTCTTGGAGTGGTCTGGATTAGAGGTCAAAGATTAAAAATGTGCATGTTTTTATGAGAGGCGGAGCAGGGGAAACCGCTGGTATCAGGCTAAATCAGACACCATTCCCATGTTTACAATTAATAACAAGCCACTGAGAGTCTATTCACGTCATGAGACATATACTTATCTGGGTCATACATTTTATGTGGCAGGTGAATGGAAACAGCAAGTCGATGAAATTATCTCTGATTATTCCACCAGTTTAGATTTAATTAATGCATCACCCCTGTCACTCATCATGAAATTAGAAGCAGTCAGACAGATAGCACTGGTTAAGGTTCAGCATCTGTTCCCCAATGTACATATTCCTCGCAAATGTCTTTGTGAAATGAATAATAAGACCGTACGCACGGTCAGGGGCGCGGGAAGTCAGTCAGAGTTGGGGCTGCGGAGATGTGATATAATAACGTCATAGGCGGCGGGCGCGCAATTTTTTTTCCTTTTTTGTCAATATACAGACACACCCAGGCTGGCGAGCCCCACTCTTTTAATATATAGTGCAAATTAAGTGTTCAAATGAAGGCATCCAATAATAGATTAACCATTGTCTTACCTTAATGCAGCAAAATGCGACGTTTCGTCTTCAATCAATGATCTTTTCTGCCCGGTGCAGCCTGGTACTGTACAGCTTCTAAATTACTTTGTTTATATGCCTTGGACAAATACTGTATATCCATTTTGCTGTGGGGTCATTAAAGTTATCGATCGCCATCTGGTAGATTCATATGTCCGTTGGCTGATGATATATTCCTTTACTGCAAATTCAGCGTCCCAAAAACTATTCCAGGCCGCGTCTATTTTTTTACCAACGGATTTCCAGTTCCGCGTTGACGCTTCCAGGCCATCGGCTACACGCTGCTTTAATAACACTGCATTATCGAGACAGCGCCCCTATGAGGATCTGGCCGGTAATGAATTCCAACAGTAGGGTAAATCTGCAGTGCCGCTCGGTGACATTGAGTAGGATACGGTATTACAATGGAATAAAAGCCAAAACAACCTTGCAGTTGCAGTTACACTCCCTGCCAGGTGGGTGTGCTGCAGCCCCTGCAGCACCCCCCCCCTTCCCGCGTCACTGCGCACGGTGAGACAATGGACTGAACTAAACACTCATACCACATGGGACATCTTATTTCACACCAAGCAGGAGGGTGGGCTGGGTGTTCCCAACTTTGAATGGACTTACATTGCCACACGGCTCAGCCATATTCTTAACATGCTGCAATCTGTTAATACAATTTTCATTCAATCAATCACCATGCAGATTGATTGATTGAATGAAAATTGTATTAACAGATTGCAGAATGGGTACAATACAGTACAGCTCAATACACACAATTGTTAAGGGGATGCAGACCAGAGAAAGACTTTCGTCTTGTTTACATCAGGGTCCCCCATTTTCAATTCATAATGAATTGTAAGTAAGGGTGCAACTTGCTCTGTGCAATCCATTCTTTGTGGATCTAGCCCTGAGTGTTTATGTCTTTAATGTACTCTGTATTTATGTGGACATAAATAAAGCATCTAAAATGTATGTGTGTGTGCGTGTGCGTGTGCGTGTGTGTGTGTGTGTGTGCGCGCGTGTACGTGTGGGGGGGCAGAGGGCAGGGGGGCGGCTAAGATGGGTTGTTGAGGAGAGTGATGGCCTTGGGAATAAAAAACTGTTCAGGAGTCTGGTCCTGATGGAGCAGAACCTGCAGCCAGATGGTAGTTTTTTGATGAGGCAGTGAGCCAGGTGGGACGGGTCCGGCACTATCCTGCTTGCCCGCTTCCTGGCCCTGGCATGTCTTTTGTAATTATAGGGCTGCATATTACTTCTGAAGTAGTGTTTGACAGTGCTGATGCTCCAGTATGCAACTTGCAAAAACAAAAACGTTTTCATGCATAGATTACTAGATTTCAACTTCAATACTGGCACGGCTGGTGGTGAGAGCAGGACCCAAATGCAGACAGGGGGATGAGGCTTTAAGTCCAAGGGGTATTTATTCATAAAACAAGGGATAACACAGAACACAAACTCTAAACTAACACGGGGAACACTTACTAAACACGAGGAGCTTGAGACCAGGAAGGACAGCATGGAACAAACAGGAAACGACAGCATAAGACAATGAACCCACACAGAGACCAGGAAACAAGGGACTTATGGTGCGTTCACGTCAGGTGGGAAGAAGCGGAAGAACCAGCTTCCGACTGGGAAAAGCCATTCACGTCAGCCTCCTAGTGGTAATTCCTACTAGGTCATATGGTAGTTTTTTATATACCCCGATATCTCCCACTTCGCGTCCCGAAATGCGGAAGTATCAACCATCATGGCAGCAAGCTTGACGGCGATGTCGGCAATACAAGGTAAATACAAATCAAAATGATCACTTTGATCACATAATCAGAATAATACAATCATACTGCTGTACTCTTCATATGAAAAACGAGCTATACTTGCTGCTGTTCGTCTACAGTTGATTTTAAAGTAACTTGCTAACGACTTGTAGCAATAGGTTAGCAGTAGGCTAACAGTAGGCTAAGATCGCCATCTTGGATGTGGGCGTTTCCTCGAGTTCAACGCGTGAATGCTTCCTAGTTGTAGCAACGAGATGTCATCTGGTTCGTCCGCTTCTTCCCACCTGACGTGAACGCACCATTAAATACACATGGACAAATGACAAATGAGAAACACTTGGGCTGTTTAGATAACTGGAGACACCTGGGAGGGGAAACAGACTGACAAAGAACTACAAGGAACTACAACTATGGACGACAAGAACAAACACCATACACTGGGGACTAGACAGATAACATAATACAAGACAAGAAGAGTAACACTAGACAAGTGTACACTAGACTAAACAGGGGAACATGAAGGGCAAGAGAGAGACAGAGAGAGAGCATGCAGGAGAACACTAAGGAACAGAGATATCAGGAACAAACATACAGGTACGGGGAGAGGCAGAGCAGGGGAGAATAGTCCATGAACCGGTGGGGAGAATAGTCCAATATTAGTCCATGAACATGCGGGACGTGACAAATACAAAATTATCTTGGGCATTTCCTGGTTGTTAAACAAGGTAGGTAGATACTTCACCTACAAACATAATCCTGTTCTGGCAGAACAATATGGATGTAAGAGATTCTCTGAAAAAAAGCATGTGCCATGTTTTGTCAACAAAGAAAAAGTAGCACATCACGACTCAACAGGTAAGATGTTTTGAAAATGAGTGTAGCTTTAAAAACACAATGTTTCCTGAACAGGTTCACCAATTTCAGATGGCAGACTCACATCACAGGCAGATGGAAAAACAATAACTTTCACTTTCACTTGGCAAAGGCAGACGGTACAGCAGGGGTCTGAGCATGGCGCTCTGCGAGACTGGAATCACTTTAATTGGGTCTTTGAAGTCTGTTTGAGCCCACACAGAAAGGGAATCCCCCAGTTTCACACGGAGGGTGCCGTTCAGTTCTGACTGGGAGGAAGTTTCATGCTGTCACTCGTGTCGTTCTCGCTCACGCTCACTTTCACCTGTCTTGTTTCCTTTGCCTTGATCCTTGCTTCTCTGTAGGCCTACCTGCCAACACATCCGTCTCTCTTGGGCTTCTACTTCTTTTGAACCCATTCTCCTACTGGGTTCCCTAATTTACGAGGGGCTGATCTGGACACAAGTGATACCAAACTGGGAGAGTTCCAAATACACTGCAGCATTCACAGAGTCAGATAAATATTCAGAGCAGATAATTGAATGCCAAAGACAAAGAACTGTATACGTCTAAGTTTGTCAGATGATCAACATTTTCTCAACCTAATTATATAAAGATGGTAAATTGGAGTGTTGTGTTTCTTCACACTGTAGTTAAAGATTGATTTTATTTCTGAAAATACATGGCTATCCGAAACTTTTTTAAATGGATGGTGGTGTCACATCCCTCCTGGCCCTGCTCACTTCCCTCCATTCTTTCCTCCTCATCCTCCTCCATTCTTTCCTCCTCATCCTCCTCCACTCACTCATGGACAGTTCCCTGCTTCGCCACCTGCTGGACAATACCCCTCATTACCTCTTGGACTCCTTGTACATTTGTGTGTTATTAGATTGGCTATGTTTTTATGTGTGCTGCCTCTCTTGCTAAATATTCCAGTCTGTGTGTTACCCTTTGTATTCCCTTGTCTAGTTTAGGTTTAGTCTTGTTAGTGTTTATGTCTCCTGTGTGTTTGTTTAGTTAGTGTTTAGGTTTAGTCTGTCTTGTATTAGTTCCACTTTAGTATGTCAGTCTGTTTCCCCTCCCAGGTGTGTCTCATTGTTAATCAGCCCTCATGTGTCAATCAACCTGTGTATATATGTCTAGTCTGCCCTGTCTCCTATTGCGCATTCATTGTTTACTGTTCCGGTGTACTTGCTGTTCCAGTTCCTGTTTCCCGACGTTGTTCTTGCCTTGTTCGATTCCTTCCGCCTGCTATACCTTGTTCGTACCCCGTCTAGTGAGTCTTGTGCCTAGTTTAGTTTTTCCCTCTTCCAGCGTTAGCTGAGAGGTTTTCTTTGTAGTGTTTTCAAGTTATGTGTAGGGATGGGAATCGAGAATCGGAATCGATTGGAACCGGTTCCTAATTGTCAGATTCCTGGAATCGCATGCCTCCGTGACTATCGATTCCTCTTATCGATGCCATGTTTTTCCAACAGTTGCGCATTTAAAAACAATAACGTTAGCGCCACGCATGCAGCCATAGCAGACTATTTGATTCCTTGACTAGGAAAACCTAAAGGGCTCGATATTGCGACCGTTTTGTGTGCGCAGTGAAAACTGAAAGTGCTTTGCATTCTAGTCACTAATTTACATGGTAAAGTAACGTTAGCCACTAGCTAGCTAAATAGCCATGCTCATTGTAGAGAGAGACAGAGAGAGAACACTGAGCTGGCCTTTATTTAAACAGGTAGGTTATTGCTAACAAATTCTCTTTTGCAATAACGACCTGTTGAATGCAACTACAGTTCAATAGATTAAATTAGTTCTCAAATACATTATTTTATTTAAGTGTATAGTTAATTTATTTTTTACAGTTTTTGTATTTTTCTGACATGGGGGCTCAACAATAAATGATAAATGACAATCAAAAATGTCAAGTTGCATGCCATTCTAACCAGCTTAGTTCTGTTGCATTTCTAATTTATTTATTTAAAGTATAAATGTAGCAGAAATCGATAAGGGAATCGATAAAGAATCAGATCGATAAGCAGAATCGATAATGGAATCGTATCGATCAAATCTTATCAATTCCCATCCCTAGTAGTGGCTTAGCAAAAAAATGTGGACGCGCCGGACAAAAGCACCACATTTTTTCTACGTGTTCCCCATCACCATAGCTTTCATTTTGGGGTAGGGGCCACGTCATCATGATGGATTTCAACATGGCCGCCATGTAAAATCAAGGTTCTGCCCATTAATAAATATCTTGGTCCATAGCACGCTCAATATTTGAGCGAACACAAAGGTATGGGTATCCCTGTAAACTAGAGAAGCTAAGCTTTCCATTGGTATCATTTTCATTAAGCTCAACTGTTGGGAAGGTGGATTTAATAGACAATGATTCAAAATTATGTTCAATTTTCGCCTAGAAAAAACTGCCATGCTGATCTTCCAAAAGGTCCCTTGGCCATTCACATGAATATATCAGAGTAAACATTGGTTTTATAGGTACCCACAAGCCTCTTCTTTCCATACATACCCACTTTGTCCAACTTGCATGCTATTTGGGGCTACATCTGCTCCTCCCTCCCCATCAACATGGACCCCCTGCAATTTGCATACCGCCCCAACAGGTCCACGGAGGACGCCATAGCCCATGTGCTGCACACAGCAGCATCACACCTGGACAAGAGGCAGGGGAACTATGTGAGAATGCTATTCATCGACTACAGCTCGGCATTCAATACCATAGTCCCCTCCATACTCATAGCCAAGCTCAGGGACCTGGGCTTGGGCTATGACCTCTGCCAGTGGGTCTTGGACTTCCTGACTGGCAGACCCCAGGTGGTGAGAGCAGGCAACTGCACCTCCTCATCCATCACCCTCAACATAGGGGCCCCCCAGGGCTGTGTTCTGAGTCCCCTCCTCTACTCCCTGTACACACACGACTGTGTGGCTCAGCGGAGTAGCAATACAATCATCAAATTTGCTGACGACACAGTGGTGGTGGGCCTGATCTCTGCCAACGACGAGAGGGCCTACCTGGAAGAGGTCAAGGTCCTGGCGGGATGGTGCCAGGAAAACAGCCTCTCCCTGAACGTCAGCAAAACAAAGGAGATGATTGTGGACTTCAGGAGGTCGGGGGTCAAGGACTACAGCCCCCTCAGCATCGACAGGGCACCGGTTGAGAGAGTCAACAGCTTTAAGTACCTCGGAGCCTACATATCCGAGGACTTGACATGGACCACACACATTGACAGTGTTGTGAAGAAGGCACGACAACGCCTCTACTTCCTCAGGCGCCTAAGGAAGTTCCAAGTCAGCCAGAAGATCCTTAAGAACTTCTACTCATGTACAATAGAGAGCATCTTGACCGGCAACATCACCTCCTGGTTTGGGAATAGCACTGCACAAGACCGAAGCAGACTACAAAGAGTGACACGTTCAGCCGAACGCACAATTGGAGGGGGGCTCCCCACCCTCCAGAACATTTACAACAAGCGTTGCAAGGGCAAGGCTAAGAGAATCATTAAAGACTCCAGTCACCCGAACAACTGCCTCTTTGAACTGCTGCGGTCAGGCAAGCGATACCGGAGTCTCAAGGCGAGCACAGAAAGACTCAGAAGAAGCTTCTATCCCCAGGCCATCAGGCTGCTAAACGAACAATGAATGAACACTACACAACAACAACCACCAAACGCACATAGCACACACATCCACACGCACACACTCACTTTAAACAAACACACTGTAGCACCCACTCCACACACTTTATAGCACACACCCACTTTAAACAAACACACTGTAGCACCCACTCCCCACACTTTATATTTATGGATGAAGGATTGCACTACAACTCGTACACCTTACTGTAAATTGTACCTAAAATTGTACCTCATCCCATTTCTGCTTTGCACTAGATAGTACTGTACATTAGTACACTGCATAGTATTGTGTATTGTATATTATATGGTAACTCAGAACATTGTACATATGTCTATACCGAACACTGTGACCTCATTTTTCTTCTTCTAAATTCATGCTATATTATGTTATTATGTTATTTGATACTATCTTGTCTAGCACAGTCTCTGGAGCGTAACAGTAAGAAGCATTTTGTATGAAAGTATTCTGTACTTCTGTATGACAACTATTAAAGAACTTGAACTTGAATCAAGCAGGTTTGTGCATGTGGTACAAATGTGTCGAACATTCTAACAACTGACCAAAAATGTGAATGTTGGGTTAGGGTTTGTTGTTAGAATGTTGAACATAGAAGATCAATTTTGGTGTCAAACTACACATTTTCTGGGTCAATAAATGTGTTAATGCTATGAAGAATGTCACCAGATGAATATTTGTACCATTCTAACAACATATTTACATAATTTTTTACTTGTTTAACAGTCAGACATGCATGAATCGAATAGACATTTTATTAGGATTAGGGATGTCCGATATTATCGGCCTACCGATATTATCAGCCGATATTGGCATTAAAATGTGATATCGGAAATTATCGGTATCGGTTTAAAAAGAAATTTATTTAACCTTTATTTACCCAGGCAAGCAAGTAAGAACACATTTAAGGGAAACCCTGCATATATCGGTATCGGTTGATATCAGTATCGTAAATGAAGAGTTGGACAATATCGGTACATCGGTATCGGTAAAAAAGCCAATATCAAGCATCCCGAATTAGGATCACTCGTTACTATAAGAACAAATTATCTCGTAAAGTTATTGCAGAGGGAGGTGGCACAGAGACATAGGAACTTCAATAAATTACATGTATTATTATTAGTGCTGTCAGGCGATAAAAAAAATGTATCTAATTAATTACAGGATTTGTAATTAATTAATCTAATTAATCGCATTTTAATCGCATAACCATTTTATGCCTGATATTCTATATATAAATTTTTTAATCCTCTTTTTCTCCGCCTGATTTTTCGGTACTTTTCCCCCCATCCCAATTTTAGTCGTTGTACCAATTCCCCCCTCCCCTACCTGGTCGTTGTGTGCATGTGCCCCCTACTGGTCGGTCTAGGGAGCCCTGAGGACTACCACATGCTTCCTCCTTCCTCTCATTGGTGAAGTGTAACGTGTGGGAGGTCACGCTGCCTTCACCACTTCCTGTCTTTTGCTAGCGGCGTGAATATTTTCCCTGACAGGGTTGCACTTCCGCGTTCGGTTTGCGCGATCTGATTTGCCACTGACGTTTCTGGTCATGTGACATCTGCGCCAATCGTGTGACGCCTGTTTCTATCACTGGTTAAGCTTAGGCACTCTTTCGAAGTCGGTTAAGGTTAGAGTTTGTCTTAGAGCAGGGCGATAGAACACCAGCCCTGATTCCAAACTCTAACCTTAACCAACTTTGAAAGAGTCGCCTAAGCTTAACCAGTGATAAACTAGGCGTTAGGTAGTTTGCAGGCTGTTCGAGGCGGAAATAGGCGCAGAAACAGGCGTCACACGATTGGCGCAGATGTCACATGACCAGAAACGTCAGTGACCAATCAGATCGTGCAAACCAAACGCAGAAGTGCAACCCCGTTAGGGAAAATATTCACGCGTGCAGGTGCCCAGACCTGACCTGTAGGAGTATCAAATCTAACTGAAGAATTTATCCCTCTTCTAACAAGAGAGAAAAACGTATAGTTTAGCTTTAAACTATAATGTCATTGCTTATGTCCAGAGATTCCACCTTTGATAACTAAAGTAAGGACACTTGACTTACCTGTTATATTATGTTTTGCCTTTTTAAACATGTCCCTTATCGCGCTGTCCTCTGGCTGCGCTAAGCCACGACAGCTGTCACGAGACACGCACTGAGAGCTGGCCAGTATACCGCGGGAATTTTTCAATGAAACATTGATATTTTCGCGGGCACGAGACCACTGCACAAGACCCGCGAAAATATCTCCATAACAGTTAAATACGCCTATACGGGCTAAAGAGTTATGATAATAATAATAAATGTAACGAGTGATCCTAATAAAATGTCTAATTGATTCATGCATGTCTGACTGTTAACACATTGAGCGCCACGGACGTGTTTTGTCGTTGGTTCATGCCGACCTTTGAGTGCCCCCAACGCTATATAGCGTTTGTTTGTCGTTTCTTTTTTATTGGCGATTTTAATTCATATTTCATCAATCGAGCCTCACGCTAGTGTTGCAGACTCTCTTTGAGCTCAATTGGGAAGATACCGCCCCCTATCGTCTCTCCCTGTGTAACTGCACCCCATTACTTTACACTGACGAAGGGGGTGTGAGGATTCGGAGTTCAGGAGAGGTGTAGGATTCAATCGCAGGACAAAGTGGAGTGAGAGAGACGAGGCGACGTTCCGATAATAATAATAGGTTTACTGAGCACAGCCAACAGGCACATGTTACAGGGGGAAACAAAACCTCAGCAATGCTGGAAAACATGGACTACAAATACGGGAAGGTACGGAGGACACAGGATATACGGAGATACACACAGCACGGAAGGGTACTGATGGGAAAAACCTAACAACAAAACAATGACGCGACACTGGAAGACAGGGGCGGCATGAATATATACAGGACTAATTATAATTGACAAGGAACAGCTGGGGGCTGACAGGCAGGACAAGGGAAGGAGACTAGACACTGAACTAACAGGCAGGAATAAACATTGTAACATAACAACACGGGGAATACAAGGGAGACTAGAACATCTGAACTAATGGGAGATACACAGGGAGCAAGACAGACAACAGACTTGACAATAAGTGTACACAAAAGTCCATACGAAGGGCGGCGGCCTGTAGCACCGCGAACAGACCGCCCGGGGGCGCCAGAGAACTGTCCATAAAGTTCAGATCCTGACAGGGGGGCCAGTTTCCTCATTTTACTTTTCCCTCAAGCCAACTGAAGGAAGAATCCATTGTGCTCGCCGGCCCGGAAAACGTGTGGATTATGTATTTACAGTACCAACCCTGTAATCAATAAGCGTGATCGATATTTGGAATGGCGATCAGGAATTGGAATAATCTTTTTGGATAACATCTGATCTCAGGTAAGGAATTTATTTTACCAGTCTTAGGATAATCAGAGCTATTTACACAGAGATATAAGCGTTTGCCCTATGCGTGTGTGTGTCTGTGTGTGCGCGATCAGGAAATGAGATAATCGATATTTCAGCCCGCCTCTATAGCGTGCATAAGTACACATATACTATTGATAATCTAGCGTTTATTTGAAAACTATTCATAAATAGGCCGAAAAATGACAACGTGTTTGTGTATTCCAGAATATTCCAGTAAATGCCTTTTATCACAGAATCTATATATTTTCCTTGAAAACAAGGGCTTTTCAAAATGCTATAAAACGGAAATGAACTGATTAAAAAACAATGTTGACAATGACAAGTCATTGATAAGCGGCAGATTAGACACAACAAACCAACTAACCCAACATTCACATTTTTGGCAGTTGTTAGAATGTTCTACACATTTGTACCACATACACAAACCTGCTTGATTATTGCCCCAAATAGCATGCAAGTTGGACAAAGTGGGTATGTCTGGAAAGAAGAGGCTTGTGGGTACCTATAAAACCAATGTTCACTCTGATATATTCATGTGAATGGCCAAGGGACCTTTTGGAAGATGAGCATGGCAGTTTTTTCTAGGCGAAAATTGAACATAATTTTGAATCAATTCCTATTAAAACCACCTTCCCAACAGTTGGGCTTAATGAAAATGATACCAATGGAAAGCTTAGCTTCTCTAGTTTACAGGGATACCAATACCTTTGTGTTCGCTCAAATATTGAGCATGCTATGGACCAAGATATTTATTAATGGGCAGAACCTTGATTTTACATGGCGGCCATCTTGAAATCCATCATGATGACGTGGCCCCTACCCCAAAATGAAAGCTATGATGATGAGGAACACGTGGGAAAAATTTGGTGCTTTTGTCCGGCGCGTCCACATCCTTCTCAAATCTGGTGCTAAGCCAGTTATAGTTATGTGTTCAAGTAAAGTTCCTTTGTTTCACTATCCACCTTGTCCTGCCTGCTACTTCACTCCCCTGTCCCACCAACAACATCACCATGTCAAACCATGACAGGTGCTGCACCACACAATTATTTTATTTTTATATTTTATTTAACCCTAACTAACCTTACTGTCATGCACTTGTCCTAATAAACTAACCAACACTGTAGCACTCAACACTTTGATGAACATTGTTACCAGTGATGGGCAAGCTACTTGGAAAATGTAGCAAGCTACACTACAAGTTACTCTCGATTAAATATAGCTCAACTACAATGGAAGCTATCCCCAGATAAATGTAGCAAGCTACACTACAAGAACATGTCAAAAATAGCTAGCTACATCGGCACTACTTTTTTTTTTTTTTTTTTTTTACTTCATGATCAAGTTTCCATCAAACAAATAGACAGGCAAAATAAATGCTCAGTTTGATTGTTTATTATAAAACTGAAACAAGCCCTCGGTCTGGCTTTTTGTGTCATCCTTTTAACATGAACTTGTATTATGTACAAAATCCAGGAAGGCAAGTTTAGCTGGGTGCAGCCTCTACAAAAGAAAAGAAAGAGACCATTTGGTTTGATAAGTTTTTATAGTATAGTTTGTTGATTACCTTTGATTCAGTAATGGTCTTTTTCTTTTCTATTCTATCTTTATGTATTATTTATCCCTAAACTCAGCATCTTCTGGCTGCCTGATACCCTCTCCTAGCTGAAACCTGCCCACTTTATCAACCAAAAACACACTTCTTCAATATCTGAATTTTAACTAATAATAACTGTCTTACTGCATTTTACTATTATGCTACCATGTCTATACTACCACCAACTATGCTAATATGTCTATACTACTACAGTACAGTATGTACTCAAGAGTATAACACTCAAGCTCGACACTGCTAGACAAACAATACTACTTATCCTTGGCTGCTAGATGTACCACTCCTGCTGACTTGTTGTACACAATTTGTAAGTTGCTTTGAATGAAAGCGTCAGCTAAATGACCAAATGTATTTAAATATGTAACTCACAAAACATTCCATGGCCCCAAAATCATGTGGGGACCCCCCCTGGGGGTCCTGACACACAGGTTGAGAACCACTGCTCTAGGTGATATTTTCCCTCTTAGTGTATGTACTATTTATGGTAGTTTGTTTTTTCTTTTCTCCACCCCCATAATATTGTTCATTTTCTGCCTACAGTGAAACATGTTAGTTAAATCTGTTGACAAAAAGTGCACTGACTTGTGTGCTGTTTGGGAACAGTTGACAATGTTTATGTAAAGCTTTTCATCAGCTTACCTGAATATATGTGTTCTCAAGTTAGTGCTGGCCGTGTGGGATGTTGAGAGAAGCTTCGTTTTTGGCGGACACAATAAACACATATGTTGTTGTTATTGACATCATCTTCATCAATGCCATCAGCCCTGGAAACATCGAATCCTTCTGCTATTTCGCGCGGACTAACGGTTCGTTCATTCATTCATGGTCTGTGTTTAGATTTTTTTTACTTCCTGGTTTGCCGAGCTGGAGTGGCATGTCCCGCCCTATCCTGCCTCTGATTGGCCTACCCGTAATGTTTTGGTCTAATCGTGAGTCGTCATACTCATACCTAAACCAACCAACCAATCATAGTGGGTTTTCTCCAATAGCATCCAGCTGCAGGACAGAAGAACACGACACTCTCAGGACCGAAGACACTCTTTTTTTTTGTGTCTGTTTCTCCGGATATGTAGCGTGTAGCGTTTTGCTGACGCTACGGCACTACTTGATTCGAAAACGAGCTGCGCTACAGAGATCGCTACTTGATTAAAAAGTAGCGACGCTACCATCACGCTACTGAAAAATGTAGTTAAGCTATGTAGCGTCGCTACTTGTAGCTAGCTACTGCCCATCACTGATTGTTACTCAGCTGATAGAGTTGTACCCTTCCTGATGACTTGTCGTACAGAACTTGTAAGTCGCTTTGGATAAAAGCGTCAGCTAAATGACTAAATGTAATGTAAACAAGCCTGATGAACAGCTAGAGAGGCTGCATCAGGGAACAGTCTTCAACCAGATAATTAACCGGCCAATTATTAGTGTCAAGCCAAGAGAGTGTTGGAACCGGATTGTGTATGTGCTGAATAAACGTGTGATCATTTGAGAACCTAAACTGTCTCCATCTCGATGTGTTGGGTAAAGTACTCAGGGTAACAGCCAACCCTGTTACAGATGATGAAGATCTTCATCTGAAAGCTTCAATTAGGGTCTGTTTGCCAGTGTGTGTCAGTGCCAGTTGATGGGACAGAGAGACACACTGCTGACTAGTCTACTGCAAGTTGAGTTGTTGCACGCTGCAGTGTGGTACTTCTTTTCATTGGCCTCTGCACTACAGCAGGATGTGTTCTATGGCATCAAAAAGAAGTGGTACAGGTGGGAGTGACTGTCAGAGTGAAGTTTTGGATTCCCGGTTGCCTCTATGCCTTCTACAACGGCGCTCAGTTTCCGGGTTCCTCTGATTGGCCACTAAGCCCACGTGACCGCGCGCTAGCACGCCCCCTTATCGCCCACTCTCGCGCTGTGAAGCGGAAACGCCCAGCGGGGCGAGGCGGTGGTTTCTCCCCGGCTCAGTGGTGGTTTCTCCCCGGCTCGGCGGTGGTTTCTCCCCGGCTCCGTGCGCCGCTGACTCAGTCCAGCTCCAGCGGCCGTCTTCCGCCTGCGATATCCTCTCTCCGAGGCGGCTCGTTCTTATTAATCCCCCATTGTTCAGGTCGACATGGTCGCACAAACACCCGTTGGAGGAGTAGTGGGGGAGAAATGAATGAATGAAAACTTTATTTAACAGATTGCAGAATGGGTACAATACAGTACGGCGCAATACACACAATTGTTAAGGGGATGCAGACCAGAGAAAGACGTTTGTCTTGTTTACATCAGGGTCCCCCATTTTCAATTATCGACATTTATGACATACACAACATAGGAGTAGTGGGGGAGAAGAATCAATCAATCAATCAAATTTATTTGTATAGCACGTTTAAACATGACGCTTGTCAACCAAAGTGCTTCACATAGCTAAGCTAAGTACAAAGAAAAGTATAAAATAAACAGAAAAATAAAATAAAATCAACGGATAGACAAAGGAAAAACAGAACAACACGTCAACAAGTACGGCAAGAGTCAAAGTGAGTCAGGGAAGGCCAGGCGATATAGGTGGGTTTTGAGTTTTGATTTAAAAGACTCGATGGAGGGGGCAGATTTGATCGACATGGGGATGCTGTTCCAGAGGTCAGGGGCTGCGACCGCAAAGCACGTCCCCCCCTAGACTTGAAGTTAGACCTACGAGTGGTTAGGAGACCCTTATCAGCCGATCTGAGGGCCCTGGCGTTGGTATAGGGGGTGAGGAGGTCTGCTAGGTAAGCAGGGGCTTTACCATTTAGGGCTTTATAAACCATTAAGAGGACCTTGAAGTCTATTCTAAAGCGCACCGGGAGCCAGTGGAGGGAGGCAAGTAGGGGTGATGTGAGCTCTCTTCCGGGTACCTGTGAGCAGTCTAGCGGCAGCGTTTTGGGGGAGTTGTAGACGGGCTATGGTGGATTTATTTAGCCCCAGGTACAGGGAGTTACAGTAGTCTAAGCGTGAGGATATGAAGGCGTGAATTACTCTTTCCAGGTCTGAGGGGGAGAGAATGGCCTTGATCTTGGCTATGGACCGGAGCTGGAAAAAGCACCCCTTCACCACGAGTTTACCTGCCTATTGAAGGAAAACTCGGGGTCAAAGAGCACGCCCAGGTTTTTAACAAAGGGCTTGACTAGGGGAGACAGGTTACCCAGGCTGCTGGCAATGACATTGGTTTGGTTTGGAGGGCCGAAAAGGAGGATTTCACATTTTGAGTGATTGAGCTGTAGAAAATTGTGTGCCATCCAGCATTTGATGTCGTCTAGGCAGGAATGAAGACTGTCAAGATTGTTTATATTGTTGGGTTTCATGGGGAGATAGACCTGAGTGTCGTCAGCATAAAAATGGAAAGAGATGTTGTGTTTTTTAATTATTAATTAATTGTGTCTTGTTCACATCAGGGTCCCCCATTTTCAATTCATATCGACATTTATGACATACACAACATAGGAGTAGTGGGGGAGAAGAAGAGGAATATTTTTAAATAGCAAGAATTATCGACTGGCAACTCTGTGCTCGTCAGACATGTTAATGTCATGTATGTTGTGTATGTCATAAATGTCGATATGAATTGAAAATGGGGGACCCTGATGTAAACAAGACAAACGTACAACAGAAAAAAAAAAATTATAATAATTATTAATATAGTTGTTTTGTAATTATTATTATTTTTTATTTATTTTTTGTATATATTATATTTATGATAATTATTATAATTATTATTATTAAATAGAATACTTTTCTATAGGCTTGCCGTGGTAATTAGTGATACTGGTGTCATTCTGTGTTCAGGCGAGAAGCATCCATCTGTAGAACGTCAGCGCAGCACTCTCAGTCCCTGCGCTGTCAGGCCCCACGCTGTCAGGCCCCTCAGGAATTTGTGAGCAAAAGTATAGTTACTGGCTGTACAATACTGCTGTAGGCCTATAATACTTATGTAAATAAGTAAGGCAATTGAAATATAACAGAACTTGCGGCATCATATTGTTAATTTTGTTGTCAAAATCTGCAGTACAGCTCAATACACACAATTGTTAAGGGGATGCAGACCAGAGAAAGACTTCCGTCTTGTTTACATCAGGGTCCCCCATTTTCAATTCATCATAAATGTACAGTTCCCTCCCCCTTGTATATATTTACTGTATGTCACAAATGTAACAGTACTGCATTGAGTATGTCATAAATGTCATTATGAATTGAAAATGGGGGACCCTGATGTAAACAAGACAAAAGTCTTTCTCTGGTCTGCATCCCCTTAACAATTGTGTGTATTGAGCTGTACTGTACTGTACCCATTCTGCAATCTGTTAAATAAAGTTTAAATAAACGCATCGCGGATCTGCCCGCACAGTGCAATACTCCAATTCAGCCATTGGCAATTCAGCCATTGGGTGGGTGGCGCTGCTGAGCGGGCCTGTGACGGTCTCGTGACCCAAATCAGCCATTGGGAGAGCGAGGGGCCTGACAGCGCGGGGCCTGACAGTGCGGGGACTGAGAGTGCTGCGCTGACGTTCTCCAGATGGATACTATTTGTTCAGGCATCCACTTGCTTACTGCCCCTTTAAACTTATCCTTGCTAAGTTTCAGTTTCACCTCCAGAGAGAATTTTACTTCACGACCAGACTGAACTAGAGAACAGATGACATATTACAACAATGGCAGAGGATTATTTGGATTTAAACACAGTGGAGCTCAGATGATCTGTCCGGAAAAGTAGGTTTCTTCTTTTTATTTGATTGTGCGTCTGTGAGTCCGGCGGGCCGCGGGGGAGAATGTTGATGTGTTTGTTGGCGCGTGTGTGTGTGTGTGTGTCTGCGACGCGTGTGTGTTTAACTTTCTTTCCATTGGTTTCATTTGGTTAACGTTATTGGGTGCACAAGAAAACGAAAGAAAACTGTAATAACCCTGCAGCTGTTCCAATTGTAAATGTGCCTTTCTCCTCCGTGCACTTTCACCGCTCTGAAGTCTGACTGGGTGTGCCCGGCCACACGCACTGTTCTCGCACGGACCTCGCGAGTGCCTGCATCTGGGTGTGTTTGCGCTGTGGGCCATATTCGCCGCATGGGTGAGCGTACCGCACCGTGACGGCCGTACCGTAAATTCGCGGAACGAATACACGTACCGATACAACCCTACTGTGTAATGAGGGACATGTCATATTCATACCTTTGACGCCATCTTGTTAAACAAGTGTTGTTACATTACCTGAAAAGCTAGGATATCATTAAGCTAGGACATCATAAAGCTATCATTAACTGATTGGGCGCCATACCCGAGATAAGTCGGGTTATCTCGCCAACCCTTGAGTGCCAAAACCCGTGAATTATCTGGTTTTGATCCTTTGATATTTTTCCTTTGATCCCCATGCTATACACTTGGCCGGAGCTCTCTCGGCCTCCCTGGCTCATCTGCCTATGTTGGAATTGCAATGACGATCGAATCTCACCAGGCAGTATTGCCTACCTTTTGAACTGGAAACTGGGGATACCACTTGTCTTGTGATCCACTCCGGGTTTTTCCGCCTAGGAGTGGATCACAACATAGCAATTGGTGGAAGATTTGGTGCCTCAGAGCTATTCTTTCCTGTATGTATGGTATCCATGCCCAATATACACGAGTAATTGCGATCGCCATGGGATCGTCTGGGATTTATTCATTTTGGAGTACTTTCTGAGTAAGGTCTATCTTAGGTAACCTGCTGGTATTTTTTTTACGTAAAACATGCTTCTGTACCGATCACAGTGTCGTGTTTTACCGGACGTAAAAAACATGCTCGACAAACACGATTGCAGTTTCTAGTTAAAACAGGCGATTGATGATTTTGTGAAGACACATACAGTATGTAAGTATTTGGGGTTTCAGGTGATCAACCAGAACGATTTGGGCATATTGCATATATCGCGATCATATCTCGCGGTCTATGAAAAAAGAAAGGGGCGATGTTTAGCATGTAATAGCACTTTATGATGTCCTTAAGCTAGGACATCATAAAGCTAGGACATCATAAAGCTAGGCCATCATTAAGCTAGGACATCATAAAGCTAGGACACGCTAGGACATCATTAAGCTAGGATATCATAAAGCTAGGACATCATAAAGCTAGGATATCATTAAGCTAGGACATCATAAAGCTAGGACATCATAAAGCTAGGACATCATTAAGCTAGGACATCATAAAGCTAGGACATCATAAAGCTAGGATATCATTAAGCTAGGGTATCGAAAGAGTTAAAGCGATGTACTGTATATGAGAGCAAACTAATCAAGGCTATACAAGTCAAGTCAAGTCAAGAGTTTTATTTGTCACGGCATACAAGTATACAATGAAATGCGGGTGGTCTAGATTAATTGTGCTATTCTAGATTAATTGTGCTATTAGACCCATCTGTGGATCCCGGGGAGTTTAAAAGGTTACAATATAGTGGATAGATCGCCACTGAGAGATCGCTCTGTACAGGTGAAAAGATGCGACGGCTGCCTCCTCGTGTACCGGAGGGGACACGTGATGCAAGGCTTCGTCCACATTGCAGCCGACCAGTGGGAGGCATAGTCTAGCAATGTTCGAGACAGGGGAGGGAAGAATTGGATAATACGAAAATTGGGATGGGAGAAAAATTGAAAAATGGGGAGAAAAAGTAGATCCAAAAAAATAATATATAGTGGATAGATTATGGTCTAATTCTGCCACTATAGGGCTATGGACAAACTGTAAAAAGTAAGAAAATCACCAAGATGCCATCTACAAAATGAAGATGATAATCAGACTTAGTATTAGACTTAGTATTATGACACCAGACGTACTGTATAAATGAGACACTTCTTTTTAAATATGTATTTATCTATTTATTTCAACCCTCTCAGTCTCCATCAACCCTCTCAGTCTACATTCCCATCAACCCTCTCAGTCTGCATGCCCATCAATCCTCTCAGTCTGCATGCCCATCAACCCTCTCAGTCTGCATGCCCATCAACCCTCTCAGTCTCCATCAAACCTCTCGGTCTATATACCCATCAACCCTCTCAGTCTCCATCAACCCTCTCAGTCTATATTCCCATCAACCCTCTCAGTCTGCATGACCATCAACCCTCTCAGTTTCCATCAACCCTCTCAGTTTCCATGAACCCTCTTAGTCTCCATCAACCCTCTCAGTCTCCATCAACCCTCTCAGTTTCCATGAACCCTCTCAGTCTCCATCAACCCTCTCAGTCTATATTCCCATCAACCTTCTCAGTCTCCATCAACCCTCTCAGTTTCCATGAACCCTCTCAGTTTCCATCAACCCTCTCAGTCTCCATCACACTCTCAGTTTCCATCAACCCTCACAGTCTCCATCAACCCTCACAGTCTCCATCAAACAGTCCATCCTGGGTTGTTGTGATTTGTTGAAAAGGAGGGGGAAACATCAATGCATTATGTCCCATTCTCTGTGACAAGGATGTGGTGCCAGACCCCTCTGCAGGCTCTGGCAGAAATGTGGAGGAAAGGCTGGGAAAACAAGACTAATATCTTTTCCACGCTCCAGCCATGTCAAATAAAAGGCTGTTCAACTTGCTCCATCACAACAACAATGTTCCTCACATCTTTCCAATTTCTTGCAATCTGTTAATAAAACTTTCATTCAATCAATCAATCTGCACAGTGATTGATTGAATGAAAATTGTATTAACAGATTGCAGAATGGGTACAATACAGTACGGCTCAATACACACAATTGTTAAGGGGATGCAGACCAGAGAAAGACTTTCGTCTTGTTTACATCAGGGTCCCCCATTTTCAATTCATAATGAATTGTAAGTAAGGGTGCAACTTGCTCCGTGCAATCCATTATTTGTGGATCTAGCCCTAAAGGCGGTGCAATGGCCCCTAATCCCTAATATTCACAACCAACTGGAGATTGTTAATATGCCACAGTTATCAGGTTAGTCTTAGCGAGTGACACTGTGAGTTGCAGTAGCAAACACAGATACTATGAAGGTGTTTTAAACACATTAGTCACTCAATCACTTAGGCTTTCTTTAATATTGTTAGCATCACCTTGGTGACACATTAATCCCACAGTCCACATAGAACAGCTAACATTAGACTACTAAAACGAGGTGGAACAGAAAGAACAGGTACAGTGTAATGTGTTGATAGAAGAGTAAAATGTAAGTACAAAACACCCAATAACAATTGTAGGTATTTACCCAGTAAATATATGGTAACGTATAGTATATTATTGGGTAATTACCACTCATTATTAGGTAATTACCACATAAAGTAGGTAAATACAGAGAAACTACAGCTGAAATACTGAGGAATAAATTCCACTATTACCCATCAACTCAACTAAGTACAGTGTAATTGTGACCAGATTAGGTTGGTAATAACTTGAATATAAGTATGTACTTCCTAGGAAAGTAGGCAACCAATTCTTAGAAATAACTCATCAATTACCCATCAATTCAAGTTTCAACTGTAGTTATCCAAAGTTCACGTTTGTGAACAGCCCAAGTTTAAAGATGTACTTCCCTGTTCATTTATTATTAAAGTACTATGTTAAAATGCTCTCACCATTTCCTTTGTAACATAACTATTGCTCCCCAGCTCACCGTTCTCTCCAAAAGAAAAGATGAAGTGCTGAGAGGAAAGACAAAAAAGGGACGATAAACACAAGACAGTACAAAGTAGAAGACGAGCGGCAGAGAGAAAAAGGAGCGTGAGATAGGAGGAGAGGAGAGGTTATTACGCTCACGTGTTCTCGTCTCCATCTGCATTCTCACAGGAGGAAGAAGAGATTCAGTAGTGTGTCATGGTGTTTTTATCTGTACTCTCATCACTTTGGGCTGGCATTTGATTTGATTTGATTTGATTAGGGATCCCCATTAGCTGGTGCGATAGCAACCAGCTAGTCTTCCTGGGGTCCACACACAAAGAAACATACAAAAACAATAACTGTTGTGAAGGGCCAGATTAAACCGAATATATATATTTATTTATATATATATATTTAATTGTATTTGTATATTCTCTAATATTCCCTGATATCCCTTGTATATTCCTTGTACAATATGCATTGAATATCCATTCTAGCCTACTGAACATCCCATAATAGTCTCCATTCTACTATTGGTCGAGACCTTGGTGCCAGGCTGCCATACCCCTCAGACCCAGTTCAAACGTACCGCTCCACATGTACGAACAAGTCCTAGTTCCGCGTAGGAATCTGACTACCGCACCACTAATGGGACTATTTGTTCATAGTGCGTATATATACTGCGCTACTAAAGTAGGACTTTCTTTTCAGTCCAGTTTCTTACCCTCCAATAGAGTCACAGACGTAAAGCCTCCCCGCGACGCCACGTGTGGGAGTAAGGCCAAGTTCGCCTACCATCGGTATTGAGACATCGTGTATATTAATATTTGAATAGTCATATTTGGCACTATATCGTCGAGTTGGACGTAGTCTATTAAGCTAATAATAGTCTGTTAATATATAGTGCTTCGTGCGGTGAGAATACTACCGTAGTCAGTACCCCATCGTTTCGGGCAGAGAACTGGCTGCTTACCCAGGGTGGTTGACCCTACGTGAAGCTGCACCCGAGGAGCCCCAGAGCCGACGAGCGAGTGGACCTGTATACCGGATTATTCTACCGACGACAGCCCGCCTTCCCAGGCACGGATTATGCTTTGTATACTTTGATTATTCCATGGATAAAGACCCCCGACACTGCCGTGTGTTGGAACCCCCCCCCTGGAGAGGACGCAAGGTGAGGAGACGCTCTGCAAGACGAGGTCGCTTCACGTCTCTCCTCCGTGGACCGGATGACGCCGGCCCACAAAGAGTCCACCTGCTTTCATCTGTGGTCCAAGGATCGCCGGCGCATTGAACGGCACTACAGTGGGTTCACCTGGGATACCCTTGGCCGGATGAGGCAGTCGGATTCTACCCCCCCCCTTCCTACTCCTGTCGGCTTACAAGCGACCGGATTAACCCCCTCTAGTGTATCCAGTATATAATCATTAAAGTATCATTGCTGTTATTCCTTAAACTATTCCAGGTCGTATATGTACCACCTGCGCCTTCAGAGATTGGACATTCTCTATTGATATACCGACGAATACTCTTGCCATAAAAGTGCATACTAATTCCATTCATAAATGTGATTGATTTGATTAAGTGCTTGCTCTACACACCATCGCTGTGTAGAAATAAAGACCTATTTCTAATTCGTACATTTGTGTTGGATCCGTTTCATCTACGTGACAGTGTTCATCATAATATATTTATGCCGTGTACTGGGTGGCCGAATATTAAGTACAAAGGTAGTGGTAGTAAGTATCATATCTAGTAATACAGTCAGGGAATTGTACCCCTCAGTTACAATTGGTCCTTCGAGCCGGATGGTAATTAGTGTAATATTAATATAGTGTTATTAATATTGAAATGGCCTATGATGAACACTCCACGAAACGATCCTCCTAATCAACGCCCGCAGCGCGAACGACGGCTCCCTCAGTACTTAGAGGCCTACGCTGTCAGTCAACAACCTAGTCTTCTACTAACAGTAAACGCGGTAAAACTAGAAAGTAAAAGTATGTCTAACCCCAACGCCCAGACTACCCCGACCATAGAGGCCCCTACGGGCTCTAATGTAACTGACCAAGTTCACGGTGGGGACCAGTGGGAACCAGACATGACTTCACACCCCGCCAGTACTGAAGAAGTAGTCCCCGATGAGTCCCGGGAGGAATACAACGCTACCGAGAGAGAACTCGGCATGGAAGAAGACGGGGAGAGCACCGTGGAGATAGAGCTCCAAGGCTCCGCAAGGAGTACCCAGAGGGAAGGCTCCCCTATACAACCGCCTTCTCCCAGCGAGGCAGAGAGGACCCTACAGCAGGCCTTCCTCATCAGCCTGAACGCCGCTGCTGAACGCGACCGACTGCAGATCCAGCAGCGAAGCGAACACGAGCAGATACGTCTAGAAATAAGACGCATTCAGATGGAAGAGAATGTGGCCCGAGAACGAGCCGGTGCTCAACGGGACGCAGCGCGCGACAGACAGCAGTCGCAACTAATAGAACAGCTGATCAGACGGACAACACCCTCTCCCTCCGCCAGAGGCTCCAGGAACTCGTCTAGACACACCTCCAGGGCGGCATCCCCTAGCCGAGTAAACAACCCTGAACTTGACCAACAGACGAGGTCTATACCCCCCACAGACCACCTCCCCCCACCGGTCCAAGCGAGACCTAGCAACCGGGAAGGAGCAGCATATCCTGTGGAGAGGCTAAACCAGAGACTACAAGCACTGGATGACCTAACTGAAGACGAAGAGGAAGAGGAGGAGAACCACGCCCGAAGACAGCACAGTACTCTACCGGACCAGGAGGTCCGGTACAGCCCAGGCTATACTCCCGCGGAGCTGCGCTACAGACCCCCGACTCTATACACGGGTGAGCACGACGCACGACCCGCACCGAGGAACAGCACCTGGACAAGCGGGCCATGGTACACTGCCGGTACCAGCCCATACCAAGGAGTGGGAGGAGACTCGCCTAGGAGGCCTCTCCCCCAACGCTCGCCGATGTATCCACAGTCAGCGTCATACATTGGCACGCCTATGGTACCCGACTTCACCCAAGAGAACCGGGCCCAGTATACAGAACTCCGCATGTGTCTGGAGACCATGTTGGTGGATGTATTGGATGAACGCCACAAATACGCCATCCTACTGAAGCACTTAAAGGTGCCCCGCGCACATAATATAGCGCTCGCCTACACGACTTCCACCACCCCATACACAGCAGCGCTGGTAGCATTGGACCAGAGGTATGGGCGCATATGGGATTACGTGATCCAGGAGATCCGACACATCGACCGCTTACCCCCAGCAATAGACAATCGAGCACTGGACGACCTGTCCATCAGAGTGCAGTCCCTGGTAGGGATGTTGGGAGCGCAAAGAGAGAAGGGAAGGCATGAACTTTACGCCAACTCAAATGTGGAAAGGATTCTGGAGAAGCTGCCGCCCGCTCGTCAGGAGCGCTTTAGGCGGCAGAGGGACCACAGAGACCCGAATGGCCCCGAACCGAACCTCCTCGATCTAGCAGACTTCCTGGCGAGAGAAGTCAGCAGCCTACGGCTAGATACATTCGGACGGAGCACCCCTGGCTCCAGAGAAGGAACCAGACGACTAAATGATGGAAGAAGATCGGTGACCGTGATGCACCAATCGGAGTCAGTACCGAGCAGCAGGAGCCACAGTACCCCCTCCAGAACGGAGAAGTGGAAGATAGTGTGCCCCTACTGTGAGAAAGAACACTGGCTAGCGCAATGTGACTCCTTCCCCAAGCTGAACGCGGAGGAAGCAGGTCAATGGATAAAGTCCAACAAGCGCTGTTTTCGCTGTGCGCGCTCACACATGGCAGCCGAATGCCGCTTAAAGAAAAGGTGCACCAAGTGCGATGGAGCCCATCTGGACATACTTCACGACAGTAACAGACGGCGCCCTTCACCCGCACCATCCAGCCGCAAAGCGAGCGTCATGTACATCGATCCCGCCAGCAGCAGTGGAGCCCGAGTACTCCTAAAAGTAGTGCGTGTGACACTAAGCTACCAGAATAAAGTCCTGGACACTTACGCCGTCCTCGATGACGGGTCAGAGAAGACCCTGCTGCTCGCCTCCGCTGCGGCCCAGCTAGGGCTGCGGGGAAGCGAAACCCAAATGACAATTCGGACAATAAGACGAGATTTGAAGACGATGAAGGGCGAGAATGTCTCATTCTCTATCGCAGCAAGCGGCCAGCCTGAGCGACGGTACCAGATTGCAGACGCTTTCACCAGCCAAGAAATAGGACTGTCGCGGTACACATACCCCGTCGCCAAGCTGATGGAGAAATATGCACATCTGCGCAAGTTACCGATCCCGCTCATAGACAATGCTATGCCGACCCTGTTGATAGGCTCCGACCATGCAGACCTCATTGTCCCGATAGACCGGGTTCATACCGGACCCCGAGGCTGTCCTGCAGCAGTCGAGACCCGTTTGGGATGGACTCTCCAAGGCCCGCTCGCCAAATCTCTCAACCGAAGTACAGCCACTAGATGTCTCCACTCCCGAGTCACAGAGGGAGAAACCGCACTCCTGCAACACGTAGAGCGGCTATGGACCTTGGAACAAATGCCCTTTAAGAACGGAAAGAAAGACATTCGCTCTAAAGATGACATTTACGCCATTCACCTCCTCGAGACAGGGACCAAGAGAGTCCCGGTCAACGGCGTGTTGAGATACGCCACGCCACTCCTGCGGCGAGAAGGAATGCCTACTTTCCACGCCAAGACAGACGCCACAGAACGGTACCTGCTGAACACGGAGCGGCGCTTAGCCAAGAACCCCGCCCAAGAGAGTGTATACCGCGCTGAGATTGAGAAGCTCATCACAGCGGGACACGTCACAAAGATGGACATTAAAGAGGCTGACCAGACTACTGAATCGTGGTACGTGCCTCACCACAAGGTCCATCACAACGGTAAAGACCGCATAGTATTTAACTGCAGCTACCAGATCGGATCCCAAAATCTGAATAAAGAGTTACTGCCCGGTCCCACACTCGGCCCCTCCCTACTCGGCGTTCTACTCCGCTTCCGCCAGGAAAAGGTGGCCATCAGCGGGGACATTAAAGGAATGTTCCTGCAGGTGAGATTAGTAGAGGCGGACAAGCCCCTGTTACGGTTCCTATAGAGAGAGAAGCCAGGAGATGAGCACCCAGCCATCTACCAATGGGAAGTCCTCCCCTTCGGAACGACGTGCAGCCCCTGCTGTGCTACATTTGCACTACAGAAACATGTAGCAGAGGACCCAGCAGCGGACGAAGAGGTCCGACACAGCGTAAAGAACAGCTTCTACGTAGACAACTGTCTACAAAGCCTTTCAACCCAAGAAGAAGCCGAGGCTCTCCTGATTAAACTCCGCGCCTCATTGATCAAAGGCGGCTTTGATCTCAGGCAGTGGGCCAGCAGCGATCCGCAAGTACTGCGCAGCCTCTCCTCCGAGGACAAGGCAGCCAGCAGCGAGACCTGGATGGCTACAATCCCGGGAGAAGCCCAGGAGATGACCCTGGGATTGGTGTGGCGATTCAAAACAGATTCGCTTCACTACAGACACAAGCCCCTGACTACGGAGCAGGGAAGGCCGGCGGCGGCGCCGACCACCAGACGGAGTGTGTACACAACACTCGCCCGACAATATGACCCGCTAGGATGTATTCTACCGTACACCACCAGGGCAAAAATGATTGTACGAGCATTGTGGGACAAGGACCAGGGCTGGGACGACCCCATTCCCGCACACCTTGCATCCACCTGGAGAGAGTGGGAGATGGAGCTCCACTCACTCCCAGGCGTTAATATGCGCCGAAGCTACTTCCCACCCACGGTGAGGCCAGAGACATGTAAAATGGACTTACACGTCTTCAGTGACGCCTCAGAGGTCGCATACGGATCAGTAGCCTACTTGCGGGCCCAAGACCAGGGGGGAGAGATCTACACAGCATTTGTCCTCGCCCGCTCGAGAATAGCCCCACGCAAGCAACAATCTATCCCACGTCTAGAGCTCTGCGCAGCCCTAGCCGGAGCGCACCTAGCCACGCTCATCCAACGTGAGCTCACCATACCGGTGTCTAGAACAATCCTGTGGTCAGATTCCACGACGGTACTCGCCTGGATCAAATCGGACTCATGCAAGTACAAAGTCTTCGTGGGAGTCAGAGTCACCGAGATTCAAGACTTAACCGAAGAGTTAACCGGAGAAACAGAGTGGCGCTACGTTGATACAAAACAGAACCCAGCTGACGTCATCACCCGGGGGATGCCCCTGGATGACCTCACCCGTCACAATGCTTACAGTGACGGCCCCGCATTCCTAAGACTCCCGGAAGGACAGTGGCCCATGCCTATCCCGAGGGAAGCAAGTCCAGAGGAGGTGGAAAATAAGAAGTCTGTGTTCTGTGGATTGAGCACCGTAGCCTCCACCGACCCTAACATAGACGATTGCACGTCCATAGAGAGTGCGCAACAAAGAACATTCCTGCTGTACCACCCGGAGTGCAAGTCCCCCGCTGATATGTCAGCAGCTAACTACGAGGAAGCAGAATTGCTTCTACTGCAGCAAGCCCAGAGAGACTCGTTCCCCGATGAATTGGCCTGTCTACAGGGAGGAAAGCCCGTCCCATCCGACAGCAGATTAATTCATCTGGCCCCCGAGAGCGACGCTCATACCCTCATCAGAGTGGGTGGTCGCCTACGCAGAGCCCCCAATCTACCGGATGACATTAAATACCCGATCGTATTGAACAGCCGACACAAGGTCACAGAGCGGATTATAAAGAAATACGATGAGGATGTACATCACGCAGGAGCAGAAAGAGTCTTCGCGGAAATCAGACGTCGTTACTGGATCCTACAAGGAAGAGAGGCGGTACGACGCTTCCAGCGAACATGTCTAGACTGCCGCAAGTGGCGCGCGCAGCCCAGCATACCAAGGATGGCTGACCTTCCTCCATGTCGCCTCCGAATCGGTGACAAGCCATTCCACTCAACGGGTATGGACTGCTTTGGCCCGCTGCACATAAAGAAAGGAAGAGGAACCGAGAAGCGGTGGGGTATTGTATTCAAATGCATGACCACCAGAGCGATACACATCGAGCTTCTCCCGACCATGAGCACAGACTCATTCCTTATGGCCTTCCATAGATTCACATCACGGAAAGGAAGACCGTCTACCCTATTGTCCGATCATGGGACAAACTTCAAAGGCGGCGAAAGAGAGCTGAGAGAGAGCTTCCAAGCTATGGGCCCAGAACTTAAGACCCACCTCGCTCCAGCACAGGTTGATTTCCAATTCAACCCCCCAAACGCACCCCACTTCGGTGGCACTTGGGAACGAGAAGTGCGCTCCATAAAGACAGCCCTGTACGCAGTACTTGGGGCCCAGACTGTGGCGGAAGAAGTCCTAATGACAGTCCTCACGGAGATTGAGGGAGTACTTAACTCGAAGCCCCTCGGATATGTCTCCAGTGATGTGGCGGATATCGACCCAGTTACCCCCAACACACTCCTGATGGGGCGGCTAGATCCTGCATTACCACAGACAATGTACCGGCCTGAAGAAGCAAACGGCCGACGAATGTGGAGGTACAGCCAAGTATTAGCCGACAAGTTTTGGAACAGTTTCCTACTGCACTACCTACCGTCTCTACAGACCCGCCAGAAGTGGGTAAAGGAGAGAGACAATTTGACAGAAGGAACAGTCGTCATGATTATTGATCAATCACTGCCCAGAGCTATGTGGCCGGCCGGCCGCGTAAGCAAAGTGATCACCGGTGCCGACGGCAAGGTCCGAGCAGCTGAAGTGCTCGTCCAGGGTCGCACTTACACCCGTCCCGTGGCGAGGCTCATAGAACTGCCTCGACTCCCAGACACAATCGATGATGACCATGACCCTACAACCCTATGACTTTGTGAAGTTGACTGACCCCTACAGCAAACCCTTATGTGTAAATAGACAACGCGATTAATCTGTCTCTGTTTAACTGATTAGGTCTGGGACCAATCAGGGGGTGGCTGTTGTGAAGGGCCAGATTAAACCGAATATATATATTTATTTATATATATATATTTAATTGTATTTGTATATTCTCTAATATTCCCTGATATCCCTTGTATATTCCTTGTACAATATGCATTGAATATCCATTCTAGCCTACTGAACATCCCATAATAGTCTCCATTCTACTATTGGTCGAGACCTTGGTGCCAGGCTGCCATACCCCTCAGACCCAGTTCAAACGTACCGCTCCACATGTACGAACAAGTCCTAGTTCCGCGTAGGAATCTGACTACCGCACCACTAATGGGACTATTTGTTCATAGTGCGTATATATACTGCGCTACTAAAGTAGGACTTTCTTTTCAGTCCAGTTTCTTACCCTCCAATAGAGTCACAGACGTAAAGCCTCCCCGCGACGCCACGTGTGGGAGTAAGGCCAAGTTCGCCTACCATCGGTATTGAGACATCGTGTATATTAATATTTGAATAGTCATATTTGGCACTATATCGTCGAGTTGGACGTAGTCTATTAAGCTAATAATAGTCTGTTAATATATAGTGCTTCGTGCGGTGAGAATACTACCGTAGTCAGTACCCCATCGTTTCGGGCAGAGAACTGGCTGCTTACCCAGGGTGGTTGACCCTACGTGAAGCTGCACCCGAGGAGCCCCAGAGCCGACGAGCGAGTGGACCTGTATACCGGATTATTCTACCGACGACAGCCCGCCTTCCCAGGCACGGATTATGCTTTGTATACTTTGATTATTCCATGGATAAAGACCCCCGACACTGCCGTGTGTTGGAACCCCCCCCCCTGGAGAGGACGCAAGGTGAGGAGACGCTCTGCAAGACGAGGTCGCTTCACGTCTCTCCTCCGTGGACCGGATGACACCGGCCCACAAAGAGTCCACCTGCTTTCATCTGTGGTCCAAGGATCGCCGGCGCATTGAACGGCACTACAGTGGGTTCACCTGGGATACCCTTGGCCGGATGAGGCAGTCGGATTCTACCCCCCCCCCTTCCTACTCCTGTCGGCTTACAAGCGACCGGATTAACCCCCTCTAGTGTATCCAGTATATAATCATTAAAGTATCATTGCTGTTATTCCTTAAACTATTCCAGGTCGTATATGTACCACCTGCGCCTTCAGAGATTGGACATTCTCTATTGATATACCGACGAATACTCTTGCCATAAAAGTGCATACTAATTCCATTCATAAATGTGATTGATTTGATTAAGTGCTTGCTCTACACACCATCGCTGTGTAGAAATAAAGACCTATTTCTAATTCGTACATTTGTGTTGGATCCGTTTCATCTACGTGACAGTGTTCATCATAATATATTTATGCCGTGTACTGGGTGGCCGAATATTAAGTACAAAGGTAGTGGTAGTAAGTATCATATCTAGTAATACAGTCAGGGAATTGTACCCCTCAGTTACAATAACTATTGCAAAAACAAAATTATTAAAAGTCAGTACACACAATGCATAATGAACCTACTGTAACAATTAAGATAGCTAAAAATTACATTAGTGTAAAACAAAAAAAATTACGTTACAGTGTTAAAAACTATTTAAAAACAATTTAAGATTCTTTTTAAAAGTGCATCTACTGTAAATGCAGCAGAGGTTCCGAGGCAGGCCATTCCAAAGAGTTAATGCTCTAAAAATAAAAGATCTCCCCAAAGCGCTGGTTCTAGGACCTGGCAATTCAAGCTGCCCACTACTGGAACCTCTAGTGTAATGCTCGTGCACAGTATTACTAAAAACAATCTGATTATGTATAAAAACAGGAGTTTTACTGCTCATGACCAACTTGAACAGCACAAGTATATTAAAAGACAATCTATTTTCAACGTTAAGCCAAGAGAGGCGGGCATGCATACGGCTCACATTAGACCTTAGTGAAAAAAACGCCTAACCTTCTAACTTGAGGTCTTCTAACAAAGGTCTTCTATGAAGAGCCAAGTTAGGAAACAAGCCACTTTTAAGTCTGAAAAAATCTCGTAAGCGCTGCAAGGCGGGCCCTGTGTGTGTGTGTGTGTGTGTGTGTGTGTGTGTGTGTGTGTGTGTGTGTGTGTGTGTGTGTGTGTGTGTGTGTGTGTGTGTGTGTGTGTGTGTGTGTGTATTAAAGCCACTCGCACGGTCGACACGTCGATGCAGAGTATGATGTAATATGACTGTAATAAAGAAGAATGAGCTTCCCCTAATATTTGGACGAGACCGACGCACGTGTTGCCAAAACATTAGTAATTCATAATAATCTTTTGGACACAAATGTGTACTGGTACTTGAGGAGGGCGAAATAACACTGTCAGCTTACCATCTGTTTGGTAACGCAGTGGTAATTAGGCTGCTATGAGTGTCAGTTAATTATACTCTAACTCTGTTACGCTACAACAGAAAAAGGTGGTTATACTGTACGCTACACTGCTGCTCTGATACACGACTATCATTTAGAAAAATGCACAAGGAGAGAGACATTTCATTTACCATCTGAGTGAATCTTCTTTCCCTCAGCTATCATCTCTCTGAACTCTGTACCATGATGACAGGCTTGATGACTATCGCAAAAGCCTTTCGACACTGTCAATCACCCCATTGATTGACAAACTAAAAACAATTGGTTTTGATAGTCTATCAGTGAGCTGGATGCAATCCTACCTGGAGGGGAGAGAACAGATGGTGGAGGTAAACGGTACCCTATCCCCCCCCCCCCCTCCCAGTGAGCTGTGGTGTTCCACAAGGAAGCATACTAGGTCCGCTACTGTGACTGCAACTTGTTCCAGTTCGTGGACGACTCAGCCCTGCTGGTCGGTCACACGCTGCAAGAACAGAGAGACTCCGACTCAGCTTCTTCCCCCAGGCCATCAGAACACTGAACACTGAACTCTCCACTCACAAATACACATGAGCACACACAGACACACACACACACACACACCACTCATGCGGCAACCGCTAAAAAAATCACTTTAAACAAAATGTCACTTTAAAAAATAGAATCTTTAGAAACTCTTTAAAAGAAGGAGGTACTGTATAGTTTAGATACAGTAAGAGTTAACATTGTAAATTGTATATTGCATAGTAGTGTATATAAGAACCAGTTTCTCAGGAACCTAGCATGTCTTTTTTTACCATGCATATCTTGTGTCTTATCTATTTAATTTTTTCTATGCCTATTTTATTCTATTTTATTATTGTATTTTGCACAATCAATGCGGGCAAGACCACCCGCATTTCACTGTATGCCCTGGTATGTATGTGACAAATAAACCTCTTGATTCTTCTTGATTCTTCTTGATTCAAACTACTGTTTTACATGTATTCATGTACTCATGTATCAGGGATATTCATGATCAATATATATAATATATATTTAGACTAGTTTCTTTGCAAAAAGAAAAACATAGTTCCACAGAAACTAGGACATTGTATACAATTGTTGCAAAGACACATAGCATGTCTCCTTTAACTCATTGGACGGCAGTCACGAGTATAGTCGGGTTTTAATCGTTATTTATTTTATTAGCGATATCCATTCATTTTCATCCATCCAACCTGATGTTATCGTTGGGAATGGGTCTGAGCTCGCAAAAGGGCAAATACTGCCGCCTATCATCTCCCGGATGGTATTGCACATCATTGGATTGGATTGGCTGGGGATGTGCATCAAGAAAAAAAGTCCGGTCCGGGTTTTGCTTCTCGGGCATGCAGTATCGTTGTACCACGTTGACTGGGGGACTGGGAGCAGCGTGGATTATGTGTTTTGGACTATAAGGACTATATGGATCAATGGACGCAATCGATATTTGGAATGGCGATGAGGAATTGGATTAATCTTTTTGCAGAACATCTGATGTGAGGTAAGGATGTTACCAGTATTGGGTTAATCAAATGTTTTTTTGGCGCTGAGCAAGGTACGGATAAGCAATTTTTCAGCCCGCTTTTGTATCGTGCATAAGGACACATATACTATCGATAATCTAGCGTTTATTTGAAAACGATTCATAAATCAGCCGAAAAATTACAACGTGTTTTGTGTATTCCACTAAAGGGCTATTATCGCATCTTTCTCTGGAATTACTAGAAATCTCCAAAACTATACTCATTTTCAAAACGGTATAAAACGGAAATGTACCGATGAAAAAACAATCTGTTTCGTACATGTTGACTGCAAGCAAGTCATTGATAAGGAATGGGTGTATTAGACCCATAGCCATAATTTAAGATATATTTTAAGCACTCGCAAATTTCCCTGTCCTCCCATTGATTAAAGCGCTGGCGTGGTAGCCCTAATTTGGTCATATAGGCCCAGCGCTGAATGAGTTAAGATCAAATATTATTCTTCTGGTTAAAAAAAAAAAACTCCGATTTTCAACCCATGGCATGTACATTCACTTTTTGCTGGTATAAAGTACTATTAATCCTGACGGCTGCAGAACAAAAGAGGGAGCACTTAGACATCCTGATCACAGGCCCCTCTCTCCCTAAGATCACCCTTCCATTATTTAAATGCCTCTTGGGCATTGCTCTGCTCTGTCAATTACGCCGGCAGAGAGCTTGTGGTTCGCTACACACTCCCAGCAACAAAATCATCTGTAATGATGCACACATCACAGGGCTGTGCAGTGCAGAACTCAGCTCGCTGTACAGCCTTCAGCACATGGGGGGTAACACACTAAGAGCTGTACAGTTCAGCGCTCTCAGATGTCTGTTGGGTCGGAAAAAAATATTCTGAATCAGAATTATCTTTATTTGCCAAGTACGTTTCACATACAAGGATTTTGGCTTGGTGCTTGCTCACACAAAGAAGGAAAAATCACCCAGGGTGGGATTTGCCAGGATAAGGATGAACTTTATTGATCCCCTTGGGGAAATTCGGTGACATACACATACAGCCATAGCCTCATTATACAAGAGGAGAGATGGTGGGGATCTGCTTTTGACATCCCTACCTCTGGTCATTCATTATTATGATACGAATTAACCCCCCTTCTGGTCGTCTATAATAGACTTAGTGAAGGAGAGAGTACGCACAGCGTGGGAGGTGTCAGTGAGGTGTCTCGTGGAATCAACACTTGTAGAATAAATTTGAAACCGCACACTCTGGCTCCAGACACAAAAATATAAGCGATTTCTCAAAATTGTCAAGAGCCTACAAACCAGCGTCTCCCGGCCTGCTAGTGCCTCCGTTCTCCAAGAAGCTACTGTGAGCTGTGTTTTTGGTTTTCTGTTTGAGAAACTACAGTTTCTCTATTAAACTATTAATTTTTTCTTTCTTTTTGACGGTGAATAACACCATGCTAACATTGACCAAAAGTAAAGAATTCAGCACCTTCTCGAGATCAAGTGTAATAAAAATCTAAGCAAATGAACAAAGGGCAAATTATTTACATGGGTTTTTGTAGATACATTACTGAATGTTGCCATCCGGATACATGCATTTGGAAATATGAATATAGCATATAGAATATCAGGCCTATAAATTACCTTATTATGGCCAAGTCTGGATCGGGCCAAATCTCCTCTTTCCAATGGCGGAGTTAAATCTGGATTTAGTACCACCAGGCGCCCGTTACAGGGCAGCAAAGACTGTGAATGAAATCTACTGTAAGTACAGTTACTTTTGTATAATGTCCATAGCTCTGCCATTTTTTACCGGATTGCCACGCAGTTTTTTCCTAGACGTTCACAGAAAGGTAAAGAAACAATATACGTTGGGTAGTGTAGTTTTATGAAATTTCGACATCCATCGAAAGCCCTGGGTCTATTCTTTCTTAGAACTACAACGATTTCATGGCGGCATCATTTCCTCACGTCTAAATCATCCGGTTTCCGATGCAATGCGTGGCAATTTTTATAAGCTCATATTTCGCTAATAACACTCATCAGGGCTCTACGCTAACCTTTTTCCCAAGGAGCACATGTGCTCCTAAATGAAAACATTTAGGAGCACACAAAGAAATTTAGGAGCACCCAAAAATATTTAGGACCACAGTGAAAATATTTCAAGTAACAGAGTTTATTTTTTTTTTCAAAAATATATGTATATTTGTACTGTGCGTGCATGTGTGTAAATTAGCTCTTGCTACAACCCTGCATGTTTACATTTTGTATTTTGTACTTGATCAAAGTGAACAAAGTATTTTGTTCATTAACATGTGCTGTCCCTATCAAATAAACTATCAAATCAAACTACTGCTACAAAAGGTTCAGTCACTTAACTTTAGCTTTTGCCCCTTTTATGCATACAATGCATATGTTTTGGCTGTGTTGCTCTTCTAGAAAAATAATCCTTTCAGGGTTGCCTATTGAAATACTGTACACATCCAGTACAGAAACATTGTTTATGAGTTTGCGTGTCAGGTAGACCATTTATTGACAGTCGAGTCTGCCAATTACATCACACCGCTTGCACTCCGGCCGTCCGGCGCTGCAGCTGGACCCTATTGCCCATCTCTGCTGTTGATAACGCTAGCCAAGTTATTATACACACAGATACACAGTAGGCCAGTGACTTTGGTGTAGGGGTGTAACAATGCATCGATCCTAAGGGGGAAATTCAACTGCATCGATTTGAAAATGTTAGAATAGATTATCGCAATTTTAATGTGTACACGTTGTTATTGTCATGTCCGTTACAGCCAACACAGCAACATACGCTACTGCATCAACGTTATGATTAACAAAGCAAGGCATTCGTTTTGTTGCATTAACGTTATATTGCTATTGCTATCGATAAATCTAGGTGTTCTAAAATCTATTGCTATTGGTAAGAGAGAGACTATAATAACTTAGTGTCTCGGAAAACGAGAGCCCTGATCGCAATGGCGGAGTTTCAGGAAGTAAACAAGCAAAATGAGAGCTTCCGATTGGTCATTTGCTTTATTTCCCATGAAACCAGTCACTTCACTCTACTGTGATTGGACCGTTGGCTTGAGTGCAATGTGGGACTTGTAGTTTTTTAACGATTCTCAGCGGAGAAATAAAAAGTACGACCGAGGCTGTAATCTGCACTCGCACACTGTGCGCGTAATTGAGTTTTGAGGTTCGCACACACATATTTTTAGGGGCATATGCAAGCAATATGGTCGCACTGTAGAGCCCTGCTCATTGCTAAACTAACGTAGTGCTGAAAATATACAATTTTACTGCTGTTTTGATAGGGTTAGGGTCTTTACTCTTGGCTACATTTGAAAAAGAAACACAACATCACTTAATATGGACTGTATTGATCTATTTGTGATGTTAAATATATCTCTGCCCGGTACCAATGTTATGAATGAGTGAAATTTTTCATTCATGATTCATGATTTTTGCCGCCTACGAAGACCGTTTCACGCGTTCAGGAATCCGGAGGAGGATTTTCATAAATTTGTTAGTACAAACTTTTTACAAAGATACTTACGAACATGTTCAAGAATGAGGTCCAATGTCTGGATTTATCAACTTGTGTTTTGGGAGCGGTAAGTGTGCCCAGTAACAACTATGAAGACATAATTTCTCTCAGCCTTCAATTTATGTTCTGTTCTGCAGTGTTTCTGCTGCTTAGCCATTTTACATAGTTGACCCACTTAGCCTATTGTACTTTTAAGACGTTATTTAATTCATGTAAATGCTTATATTTAGATAAAAATGCTTTATACATTATATAAACCTTTATTCTTACATATTGTATTCAGGATTACTTTACTGTCCCGCAAAATTGGCATGCTGTCCTGCATTTGGTCACACTACAAAATGAAAAGGGAACAGCAAACCATTGCATTATATTTCAGGAAGCATCCGTTTGAAAGTAAAGCATGGCCTGCTGAGAACATGTTCATGCGGTGCTTGAGGCAAATCCTTCGATTTAGAAACATGAAAACAAACAACTAACAAACTAAACAGAAAACTACTTTCTTTCCGCCCATGTTCATGAATCAATTGAAAGCTGAAATGAATTTCTATGTAGTGAGCTATAGGATCATATAGCTATAGAAACCCATTCAAAACCCCAAGATTATTTCTTTAGATTCAGTGTGTGGGCCGAGAGATTGTGTAGTGGTCCGCTGCCTCTAGAGCTGTGTTTGCCCCTGTTCATCCCACCAGAACCATCTCTCCTGTGTCTCCCCTACTCTGACTTCCTCTCAGCCTTCCTACTGTTTCAATAAAGAACCTTCTCTCCCATGTTTCTCTTACTCTGACTTCCTCTCAGCCTTCCTACTGTCTCAATAAAGAACCTTATCTCCTGTGTCTCCCTTACTCTGACTTCCTCTCAGCCTTCCTACTGTTTCAATAAAGAACCTTCTCTCCTGTGTCTCCCTTACTCTGACTTCCTCTCAGCCATACTGTTTCAATAAAGAACCATCTCTCCCGTGTCTCCCTTACTCTGACTTCCTCTCAGCCTTCCTACTGTCTCAATAAAGAACCTTATCTCCTGTGTCTCCCTTACTCTGACTTCCTCTCAGCCTTCCTACTGTTTCAATAAAGAACCTTATCTCCTGTGTCTCCCTTACTCTGACTTCCTCTCAGCCATACAGTTTCAATAAAGAACCATCTCTCCCGTGTCTCCCTTACTCTGACTTCCTCTCAGCCTTCCTACTGTTTCAATAAAGAACCGTCTCTCCTGTGTCTCCCTTACTCTGACTTCCTCTCAGCCTTCCTACTGTTTCAATAAAGAACCTTCTCTCCTGTGTCTCCCTTACTCTGACTTCCGCTCATCCCTCCTACTGTTTCAATAAAGAACCGTCTCTCCTTCTGGGGTCCTTCATTCCTGAATAGTTTTACCCTTTTGGAGATACCAGGTTTTCGCCCATCACCAATGTCACGCACTCTCACACATACTAAAGTGCTAAGGCTACATTGACTGTTATTGATGTTGCATGTGTGTGTACTGTATGTGTGTCTGTCTAATAGATATTAAGACATGGTGATCAGGAGCACTGGCCCCTCATTCGTCAAGCACAATTTTCAGAACGGATGACCCTGTTACATTTTTCTGAAGCTGTGAGTTTGTACATGAATTATGAGGGAGAATGAGTTGAACAAAGCTGAGAAGTAGCATGAAAAATAAATAAGAATGTTATGAGTGTTTATGTACATAGATAGACCTGGGCCCCGTTCCATGTACCGGGATAACCGAGTTAGCCGGATAACTTTAGCTGGATAACTGTGTTAGCCTGACTTTCCGATTTCATGTACGTGGATTTCCCAAATCACCATGACAACATATCCAAAAGTTTGAGCCTGCTCGAAAGCAGAGTTCAAGTTCAAGTTAGCCTGAACTATCGCCACGCCCCCGCAAAGAAGTGACAGCCCGTTTCCTGAAACTATTCCCACAGTCTACGATCTGCATTATACCATTCTGAATTACGTTTTTGTGCTCCATTCTTCCAGAGGGGGCTTTTGAAATGTAAAATAGACCCAAAATGCTGATATTAAATTCACTTTGTCCTAAATAATGCACGTTATATATACCGTGGCGACGGTGGCGCTCGCTCGTGCGATGTACACATGATGTGGTTATTTTAATTGTAACTGGGATTAAGATGTCTGATGAGATGCGCTGTTTGACGGATTTGAGAAATTGAATGAGCCGTTGACGTCACATTAATGAATGAGGATAAAGAGATAAACTTCATTCAAAACAACGGATATTCTAAACACGGGTCTCTCGTTCATTAATGTATAAACAATGAATTTATCCCATCTGGCCCAGTGGCCCAGCGGTAGTGCTCATGCCTGCCAATTCAGCGACCGGGGTTCAAATCCCCGTGTTTCCAATATGATTTTTTTGAATATAATATTAATGATTATACGCCAAAGTAGCCTGGTTTTAAGTTAAAATATTATAAATCTACATGCATTGAGGATGTCATTCTTTATATAGCTCTCAACGTGCACCAAATTGAATTATTCCTATATTGCAAAAAGAAGGAAAAGACTAGGGCCTTGAACCCCGGTCGTCCGTGTGAAAGTCAAAAGAAGAACCCGTTACACCACAGAGAAGATAAGTAAAAGATTGACTATACATCAATCAATGGGTAAGAGAGCCGTATCGTAATTCTGTATAACAGTTAACTAATAATTTTCGCTAGCAAGATCTCATTTGATTATTCAATCCAGCAGGCAAGTTTAAAGAAATATAATCTGATTGATTGAGGTAATGAGGGACTTAGAATTAGCCTATAGATAACGCATTTAACTTGTCGGCGAGGCGATTGAGCCTATTGCAATCTGTCAATAAAGTCTTAAATCAATTAATCAATCAATGCCGTTGAGAATCAGGGTCTCTGCCATCGATACGTGCTGGCTTTCCACCTAAAACGGGAGCGCGCATCTAGCCTGACTTGAGCCTGACTCTCAAGTCTGGCTTGAGTTAACGAGACTGAATCCTCCTTTGTGAAACAGGAAAATCCCGGCTTTGAACATCGGGTTAACTGAAGCTGGATAATGGACATGTTGATCGACTTAGTTGAACCACGTACATGAAACAGGGCCCTGTACGATAGATTCTGATCAACAATCCCCTGTAGACAGATACACTGTGGTATTGTGGTATTTTCTCTCTCTCTCTCTCTCTCTCTCTCTCTCTCTCTCTCTCTCTCTCTCTCTCTCTCTCTCTCTCTCTCTCTCTCTCTCTCTCTCTCTCCTCAGTACTTATCTCATTTTGTGTTGCTTTCTTTTTTATGATAAAATACTGCCGGTGAACCATCTACACTGATCGTCATCATCGACGACAAGGCCAGAGTTGGTAGTTTCACTCACTAGGCTTGGGTAGCTGCAGCAGGTTATCATGTAGGTGTACTTTCTTAGCATTAGCTTTAGTATCCTTAGCTTAGTTGTAACAGTATAGACAAGTTTCTTGTCCACGTCAGTGTCAGTGTGTGAGCACATCAAGGAGGCAAAAAGGGATGTAATCCTGGTCAGAACGATGGGGCAGACTACACTATATTTGCATTTGTTAGCCATGCTAGCAATCTAAACAATCAATCCATGCCAAAGCTAGATAATTATGTAATAGGTGAAAGACTCCATGGTTTCTCCATAGAGCCCCATTATACTATTAGTCAGGGGAGTGACATGGTTTCGTGCCGTGAAGGAGTGTGCGATCATGGAAGTTGTTGTCTTCATTGTTAACACTTTGAGTGCCAGCCACGGCATAATTCGTTATTTCATGCCAACCGTTGAGTGCCAGCCGATGAGATATGCCGTTTTTTTATCTTAATTTTTTTTATTATCGATTTCCATTCATTTTTCATCAATCTAGCCTCACGTTACCAGTGGGGATCTGTCTGAACTCTAATTGGGAAAAATACCGCCCCTATCGTCTCCCGGATGGTAATGCACGCATTGGAATGGACTCAATGAAAATGGATGAGAAAAAAAAATCCGGAATCCACATTTTACAGGCAAGTAACCCGAGCCGATCTGACTCATTGTGGACCATCAGAACAGCGTGGAATATATATTTCCAGTACCCAGCGTTGGATCAATAAACACGATCGATATTTGGAATGGCGATCAGGAATTGGAATAATATTTTTGGAGAACATCTGATCTGAGGTAAGGAATCTATTTTACCAGTATTGGGATAATCAGAGCTGTTTTCACCTATATATCAACGTGTCCCATATGTGTGTGTGTAGCTGATCAGGAAATAAGATAATAGATTTTTCAGCCCGCTTCTATAGCGTGCATAAGTACACATATACTATCGATAATCTAGCATTTATTTGAAAATGATAACATAAATAGGCCAAAAAATGACAACGTGTTTTGTGTATTCCAGTAAAGGGCGTTTATCACAGAATCTTCTGAAATCTTCTGGAAGTTTCATGAAACTAGCGTTTTTCAAAATGGTATAAAACGGAAATTAACTGATTAAAAAACAATCCGCTTCGACAATGTTGACTGCAAACAAGTCATTGATAAGCGACGGCCATATTAGACACATAGCCATAATTTAAGATATAGTTTATGCGTTCGCAAATATGAGAGCTCTATAATTGAAGTGGATGGCGGCATTCAACAGGTATAGGACACGGAGGCCGGCACTCAAAGTGTTAAAATACACTGCACTTTGCTTTTAGCTAGATTGATAATTCAAATGATGGTTTGAAAGCTATTGGTAAGTAGCAAGAGTTGATAGTAGCTCAAAATAGTTTGCACTGCAAAGCTAATGCTGGTTGGGAAGTGGGAAAAGGGGATATGACACGATTGAGGAGCAACCACAGGATGTCTAGTCTGCCAGAAAGTATAAGAAGAACAAAACCAGGTGGCCGGGTAGCACAGCGGACTAAGCGTCTGTCTACCACCGCAGAGACACTGGTATCGAATCCGGCTGTCAGCGGTGCCTCCGGCTTGACCGGTCGTCATACTGGCACAATGTCAGCGGGAGGGAAGCCGGTGGGTGGTAATCTGGTCGTTGTAAACAGCGACTCCTACAGGTCGGTCAGGGCGCCTGCACAGCGAGGGAGGGAAATGGTGAAGGTAGTGTGACCTCCCACGCGTTACACTTCACCAATGAGAGTCCTCGCTGCCAGGTGAAAAGAGGCTACTGGCTGTCTCCTATGTATCGGAGGAAGCATGTGATAGACTTCAGGGCTCCCTAGACCAACCAGTGGGGGGCACATGTACGCAACGACCAGGAAGGGGAGGGGGGAATTGGCGTAACGACTAAATTGGGATGGGAGGAAAAATACAGGAAGAAGAGAACCACAGAACACGCTCTGTGTTCTTGATTAAACACACAGATTTCTCAAGGTTTGAACATTGTTGGAAACATTTGGGATAATGTAAGTACACAACTCGACAACATACAGTATAACATAGGTGTAGTCATTCTTAGACGGTTGTGGACATGTTACATACTACATCTTTAACAGAAAAACAATGCTAAGTCCCTTTAAAGTTGATGGTTTTTGATTGTGTGTGTGCGTGGTGTGACCGACCTCTAGCCACTGTCCATGGGACTGCATTTTGATGAGGACGCAGGGGTCCGGCTTGGACAGGGCATCGCGGTCCGAGATGCCTTTGCAGGCGATGCGCAGCTCCACCTTCGTCAGGCACGGGCTGTTGAATAATCCCAGCGAGTTGGCGGCAGACTCATAGATGTCACTCATCGTTTGCACGGGACAGGAATTCTGCAATAAAAAAAGTTTTAAAAGGTATTTTGAAAATGTTTAAAGGTGTTGAGACTATGAGTGTTGACGTTAGGGATGAAGTGGTCAGAGTCAGCCAGAGTCAGAGCCAGTCAGTGAGAGTCATTCAGAGTCAGTCAGAGCCAGAGTCAGAGTCAGAGTCAGAATCAGAATCAGTCAGAGCCAGAGTCAGAGTCAGTGAGAGTCATTCAGAGTCAGTCAGAGCCAGAGTCAGAGTCAGTGAGAGTCATTCAGAGTCAGTCAGAGCCAGAGTCAGAGTCAGAGTCAGAATCAGAATCAGTCAGAGCCAGAGTCAGAGTCAGTGAGAGTCAGTCAGAGCCAGAGTCAGAGTCAGAATCAGAATCAGTCAGAGCCAGAGTCAGAGTCAGTGAGAGTCATTCAGAGTCAGTCAGATACAGAGTCAAGGCCAGAGTCAGAGTCAGAGTCAGAGTAAGAGTCAGAGTCAGAATCAGTCAGAGTCAGAATCAGTCAGAGTCAGAGCCAGAGTCAGAGTCAGAGTCAGAATCAGTCAGAGTCAGAGCCAGAGTCAGAGTCAGAGTCAGAGCCAGAGTCAGAGCCAGAGTCAGAGCCAGAGTCAGAGCCAGTGAGAGTCATTCAGAGTCAGAGCCAGAGCCAGAGTCAGAGTCAGAGCCAGAATCAGAGTCAGAGTCAGAGTCAGAGTCAGAATCAGAATCAGAGTCAGAGTCAGAGCCAGAGTCAGAGTCAGAGTCAGAGTCAGAGCCAGAGTCAGAGCCAGAGCCAGAGTCAGAGCCAGAGTCAGAGTCAGAGTCAGAGTCAGAGTCAGAGCCAGAGTCAGAGTCAGAGTCAGAGTCAGAGTCAGAGTCAGAATCAGAGCCAGAGCCAGAGTCAGAGTCAGAGTCAGAGTCAGAGTCAGAGCCAGAGCCAGAGTCAGAGTCAGAGTCAGAGTCAGAGTCAGAGCCAGAGTCAGAGTCAGAGCCAGAGTCAGAGTCAGAGTCAGAATCAGAATCAGAGTCAGAGCCAGAGTTAGAGCCAGAGTCAGTGAGAGTCAGAGCCAGAGTCAGAGTCAGAATCAGAATCAGAGTTAGAGCCAGAGTCAGTGAGAGTCAGAGTCAGAGCCAGAGTCAGAGTCTATCGGACATATAAGCCTGCTATTCTATATTCTATAATAATATTTCAAATTGCATTGGTACGGATGGGAGAACCCAAAATAATTTTTTGCATGGTGTTATTCACTGTCAAAGATGCAAGGAAAAATCATAATTCATATTCTCCTTTGTTTCATCACAAAGGAGTAATAGACACAATATTTCTGACACTGGGAATACATTCACTGAGGTCCATAGATGTCCCTAGATACCAAGAACATGCAAATGGACCTTGTAGAAGTGGAGCAATATTCCATTTACTTAGGTGTGTATTTTAGGCGGATTTTCAGAAAATAGGGCTCCGGGCTTAAGAGGTTAAGGCACTCGCGATTCTCCAGAAAAGCCCAAAATCATGCGCTATTCAGAAAATGGTTGAAATGGAGATATTGGCCATTTTTATAATTTTTTTAATACATGTTTTTGTAGATTTTTATTGCGTTTTTACTACCGGGCAGTCCGGTAGAGAGAGAGGGAGAGGAGGAAATGGGAGACAGAGCAAGGGAAGACATTCTGCAAAGAACGCTGGGTCCGGGAATCGAACCCGGGTCGGCCGTGCCGCGACGCAGCGCGTTACCTGGTTCAACTTGGGCGCCCTGATATTGGCAATTTTGAGTGCTTTGAGATGTTATCTATATGTCTCCTTATTTCCAAAACATAATACTACTTGTAAGTATGTTCATTCTTGTTAGATTGTACAGCTGTTTTTCCCCACAGTCTATCAAAGAACTACAATGTCGAGGGGAGGAGGAGTTACATTTCGGGGGGGGGGGGGGGCAGTACTTTGTTGGCGGTGTGAAAATATGCCGAGAAACATTCATATGTTTGGAACCGTTTGTGTTAAATTGAATCTGAATCGGGAGATGATCTTATCTCCGTCACAATTGAAATAGTATTTCTCCGTCGCACAAAAACTGGCTGGCAGTCGCATTGAATAATCTACTCCAGTACGCGCTCCCCAAGTTTGTAAACTTGCGCATAACGGAGTATAGAGAGATGGCTCTATAGCAGAGGTCCCCAACCATCGGGTCGCGGACCGGTACCTGGCCGTGGATCATTTGGTACCAGGCCGCAAAGAAAGAATAAAGTTGTTTAAAAGGGAATGTCTTTTATTTTCATTTGTCTTCCGGGTATTTTACTTAAAAAAATTGCCACTTCCGCTCGTGCCTCCTCACTGTTTTTCGTAAAATAAGTCTCCTGCCATAATGCTCCCATTCGCGTAATTCACTCACAGCTCTGGCTGTGGTTGTAAGAGACATGCTTATAATCAGGTTTTTATGCACCTGAGTCTCCCGAACACATAGAGACAATGCACATACATACGCTGAGCTATGGTAACTAGGCATTGTCCAACTAACACCTCTCCCGAAGGCCAGTTTAATAGGCCATATTAATTTGCACATGTATGAGTCTATTCACATTAAGCACATTAAGCAGAAGCAGCCATTTTTATGTGCACCAGCAATTACGCGGAAGATACTGTAGGCCTGTGAACTCTAGCACACCGTTACAGTAGGCCATATTAATTTGCACATGTAAGAGTCTATTCACATTAAGCACATTAAGCAGAATGCACTTTAAACACTTTAACATTACACCATATATTTTGCTTTGCACTACATTTTTACCTCATTTAAGTTGTGTATTGTAGGAGTGCGGTAATAATAGCACAGACAGTCGTTTTCCTATGCTAAACAAAACTGATTTATTACACACTCTATTGTTGCACTAACAACATTTCCAATCCTCTTTCATTAGTCTCTCTTAAGCTACATCATCCCCCGCTAAGAGTCACAGGAGATGTAGTATATAACAGTCCTTCCATGTAGGCTAGAACGCCGTGAATTATGACTCAGCCACTACAGTATAATGTATTTTCTATAGTGTTTGGTCTTTTACTTTTTTACTCTTATGGTATGATTTATCTGAGCTATTGTTAATACAGGTCAGATTTATTTTATTTTATTTTAACATGAATATATTCACATTAGACTCGGAGGTGTTAAGTGGGGAGGGGTTAAATGGGGAGGGGGGTTACAGTAAAATAGCAGTGAGTTCTTTTGAGGCCCCATGGCTCTCAAATGGGTATTGTGTTAGTGCAGTGTTTCTCAAAGTGGGGGGCATGACAGGGGGGCCTGAGATTTATAAAAAAAAAAAAAAAAAAAAAAAATTGATTACAGAAAATTATCACTAAAGTGCTATCTGTTGCAGCTGCACTGTTCTCCATGAAAATACCATTTCTCAAAATCTGAAAATCATTATTTAATTAATAAAACACAGAAAAGGATCACCAAGTTACTCTGGATAAAAAAAACCTTTACAGACAACATTGAGACAAAGCTTCCTGACACATCTCCATCCAAACTCAGGCGCACCGAACTATCTGAACAATGTCACACGGTCGAAAAGGGCGCTCGTCTATTGGGCAGTGGAAATGTGTGTGTGGCTGCAAGCCTGTGTGTGCGTGCGCGCGCGTGTGTGTGTGTGTCTGTGTGTGGACTGCGAGCCCTCCAGATCAGCGGAGGCGAGTATTGACGTGGCATTGATCCATTGATCCAATGCCGTGCGCCTCGGTAATAATAATAAGCCGCGTTTTTTCTTCCTTCTTCCCAAGATGCACAGTTAGATAGATAGATAGATAGATAGATAGATAGATAGATAGATAGATAGATAGATAGATAGATAGATAGATAGATAGATAGATAGATAGATAGATAGATAGATAGATAGATAGATAGATAGATAGATAGATAGATAGATAGATAGATAGATAGATAGATAGATAGATAGATAGATAGATAGATAGATAGATAGATGCAGTGTGCTTGTTTTGCAGTGAGTGCTGTGAGCAGTGGTAATAATAATCACTTCCTATATTTGGTTCGCGTTTGGTCCGATGAAGCGAACCGAGACCGACGTTTTCAGGCGGACCAGAGTTCGCCTGTTTGGTCCGACGCGCATTCACACAAACCCGAAAAACCGGACTATCGAATTCTGGTCCGAAAGTCTGGACCAAACAGCCCCTGTGTGAAAGCGACCTGAGAGTGTGGTGCTGAGTACCAAGTATCTCATGATGCAGCAGTTAAGGTGTTGATACCATTCAGCACCACATACAGTATCTGTGTGAAGCTGGCTTTTCATCTATGACAGCTCTGAAAACAAAATATAGGGCCAATTTGAAAGGTCACGATATTGGTGTTATTTCAATCAATTTAAACATGGCCCATTTCATGACTATTTTGTTGGGGCGAGGGGGGGGGGGGGGGGCCCAAAATATTTTGGTCCGCCAAAGGGGGGCCTGACAGAAAAAGTTTGAGAAGCACTGTGTTAGTGTCATGGTTCATAAAACATAGATTGAAAAGTATCCGCCCGATTTGTACAAGTGAAAAAATAATTGAAGCTTGCCTAACAAGACTCCATTATCTGTGGCTGGTCACAGATTATCCCAGACCTGGGCACTGAGAGTAAATATAACCAAAACTAAAGTTATGATATTCCAAAAAAGACCCAGCCTACAACAACACAAATTCATCCTAGACACAATTGTCCTCGAACACACAAAAAATCTCGGCCTAAACATCAGTGCTACAGGGAACTTCAACCAAGCTGTGAACAACCTGAGAGACAAAGCAAGAAGGGCTTTTTATTCTATCAAAAGGAACATCAAGCTAGACATTCCAATTCAAATCTGGCTCAAAATATTAGACTCTGTCATAGAACCCATTTCTCTGTATGGTTGCGAGGTCTGGGGCCCACTTGCAAACCAAGATTTCACAAAATGGGACAAACACCAAATTGAGACTTTAGCAAATCCATTCTGCACACCCAAGGGAAAACACCAAAAAATGCATGCAGAGCAGAACTAGGAAGATACCCACTAATTATCAAAATCATCATTTAAGCATTTCAATTCTATAATCACCTAAAAGAAAGTGACCCAGACATACTCCATAACAAAGCCCTCACCTACAGAGAGACCCTAGAGCATAGGTGTCAAACTCACGGCCCGCGGGCCAAATCCGGCCCGCCACGTCATTTGATGTGGCCCCCCAAGAGCTCAGGTAAAAACATTTTTTTTTTTTTTTTTTTTTTACATTAATATTGGGTTAAAAAATAGCAGTGTTCAAATAATTGTGGGTTAATGCGTTAATAAAGCTTTAACTTTGACAGCCTTAGTTATTACACATTCTTACACATACATGTATGTTGAACATCTGAGGTAACAAAGGAAAAAAGCCAAAAGCACTTACTCCTCAGACATTCTTTGACAATTTTACAGCCCAAAATACAAAAAAGATCCAGGCGGAATAGGTAACAAAGGGTTGAAGAAATATTGTCTGAACTGTCAGATGCAAACTGGCTGTGTGACATAACCGAGCATCTCGCTCAATTGAATAAGAAGCTGTAGGGACGCAAACAAGTCCCACCCAAAACTTGACCAATATAGTTGTGAACTGAGACAACCCTTATTTTGTTATTTTTGAGTACAGTTACAGTTGTGTGTTCATGCAGACACATAATAGCAATTTCATTACGAATTGAAAATGGGGGACCCTGATGTAAACAAGTCGAAAGTCTTTCTCTGGTCTGCATCCCCTTAACAATTGTGTGTATTGAGCTGTACTGTACTGTACCCATTCTGCAATCTGTTAATTAAAGTTAATTAAACTATCTTCCATTAGTTGGATGTATGGCCTCTGCAAGGTTGTGTGCAGCCATTTGTTTTTGTAACATCTGCTACATCTGTCCCACGTTTTCTTTGCAGCTCACAGTTGTTAGTTCTGCCCCTCTTGACTGTGACAAAAAGGTTTTGAACAAACTTAATGTCATAGCTTGTATTTGATGATATTCTTCTTTGTTATTTACTTGAATGGTTTGATCATTGATTGGTGGAGTAATATGGGGTTCTGATAAACTAAAATTATTTGTTAAAATAACATAAGCTAACATATATTTTTACATTTATGCAAATGAATATGCAATATGTATAACTTGAATAAGTAATAAATACAGAAACACCATGTTTAACAATATGTAAATGTGTAGCTACATTTATTTTACATTACATTAACATTTATACGGTCTTTGGCCCTTTGAGGGCAACCATAATGCTGATGTGGCCCTCTGTGAAAATGAGTTTGACACCCCTGCCCTAGAGAGATGCCCACTCAGCTAGATGGTTCTGGGACTCTGCTCACAAAACACAAGCAGAGCCACCAGACAGAGACCACACTGGACTAAACCAAATTATAAGAAAACAAAAGGAAATCTATCTGACACATTGGAAATAATCAACCCAAAACCAGAGCAAATTGGAATGCTATTTGGCCCTAAACAGAGAGTACACAGTGGCAGAATACCTGAGCACTGTGACTGATCCAAATCTAAGAAGATCCTTGATAGGTACAGATTCAGCGAGCATAGCCTAGCCATCGAGAAAGGCTGCCATAGGCAGACCATGGCTCCCAAGAGAAGACAGACTGTGCACTCACTGCACACAAGAAGAGGTGTAAACTTCTTAACAACCTGCCCACTATACCAAGACATCAGAGACATATACTTCCCACAAATTGCAAACACCCAAAGAGACTTTGAAAACATGGCAAATAACTCAAAACTCCCATACCTACTAGGAGAAATACAAGAATGTGCAAACACAGCAGTAAGATTTGTGAGCTGCTGTGACAAGAAAAGGACATCCAACGGAATACAACCACCATAAAGACTGTCAATCACACAAAAGAAATCCTTCTGTACTGTACTGATTTCTTCGGATTTCTCTGTTTAATTGTTTTGCTTTGTTTGGCTTTGGCAATGTAAACGTATTTTTCCCATGTCAATAAAGCCCCATTGAATTGAAAAATGTTATATATAGAGAGAGAGAGAGAGAGAGAGAGAGAGAGAGAGAGAGAGAGAGAGAGAGAGAGAGAGAGAGAGAGAGAGAGAGAGAGAGAGAGAGAGAGAGAGAGAAATACACACAGTAAAGCACCCCCCAAAATAATTCCATTGATGTGCCCTTTCTTTTTGGGTGGCCCAAAATGTCTGTGCATGTCCCTGTCTGCACCCTTATGCTTCACTTGGCTCTGGAAGATATGCATTACAGCAGAAACCTCTTATGCCTTTCACTTGCACACACGCACACACACACACACACACACACATATACACACACACATACACACATACATACATACATACATACATACATACATACATACATACATACATACATACATACATACATACATACATACATACATACATACATACATACATACATACATACACACACACACACACACACATACACACACACACACACACACACATGCACGCGCACACACACACACACGCGCACACACACACACACATATTGTATACACTATTCCGGAGAGCCATGGTGTGAAAAGTGCATCATTACAGTACATCACATCCACTATCAAGCATCATCTTGGAGGACTCTGGATTCATTGACTTGCATGAGCTTCAGATATGAAATCCCACCCACTGACACATAAATACACATGAGGCTACACTGACACACACTAACGACCACACATACAGACCAACACTACTAGCATGGAAATACTTACTTATTATTATTTTGGGGGGTGCTTTACTGTGTATCTCTCTCTCTCTCTCTCTCTCTCTCTCTCTCTCTCTCTCTCTCTCTCTCTCTCTCTCTCTCTGTCTCTCTCTCTCTCTCTCTCACTCTCACCTCCCACACACATGAACACGCACGTCACATGTCGCACACACCACCACTATAGCAGCATGTTCTTGTTTCTTTTATTCTTTTATTACAGATCCCCATTAGTCATCACCGCAGCAACAACTAGTCTTCCTGGGGTCCACACACAACAAAAACAGTACATACATACATAACATTATAGTAGCATACATTAAAAAATATATTCCAATATTCCTACATACAAATTATTCCAAATAGCATTACAGTACACAAACAGAGTATCAGATCACAGAAAATACAATAAAAGGGATTAAACTCTGACAGTCATATCTTTACAGTGTAAACTACAGTATCTGTGTTTTTCTTTAATGTAAACTAATTTCTTTTTCTCTCAATGCTCTTTTCAAATTATTTTTAAAACGTATCTTACTGGTTATCTGAGTAAGATGTACTGGCAGTTTATTCCAATATGACATGGCTCTATATAACACAGTTTTCTTTGCTGCATTGGTTTTTGGTAGTAGCAGTGTGAACGTTTCCCTACAGGCATGCCTAGTGCCATACTTGTGTCGATCATGTGTACATGTTAGCTGTGAATACAAACAGATAGGTTCTCTTGAGATATTCCTCATGAACAAGATCAGCCTGCAATCCAGTCTGTCTTCCACCTTCAACTGTTAACTGTCATGTTAACTTCTGGTGTGATTATTGAGCTCATACTGTATATCTCAACGTAGCCGAGAGTGGTTGGTTGAGGAAACATTAGGTGGAGGGAACATTAGGTGGAGGGAACATTAGATTGAGGGAACATTAGGTTGAGGAAGCATTAGGTGGAGGGAACATTAGGTGGAGGGAACATTAGGTGGAGGGAACATTAGATTGAGGGAACATTAGGTTGAGGAAGCATTAGCAAAAGGGAACATTGGACTGAGGGAACAGGGTTGAGGAAACAGGGCTGAGGGAACAAAAAAAAAATCTAACCCTAACTAACCATACTGTCATGCACTTGTCCTAATAAACTAACCTACACAAACAGTACTGTATTTGCAAATCTGGTATGTCATAAATGTATAGATGTAGCAGTACTGACTATCTGTATGTCATGTATGTCATATATGTCCTGATGAATTGAAAATGGGGGACCCTGATGTAAACAAGACGAAAGTCTTTCTCTGGTCTGCATCCCCTTAACAATTGTGTGTATTGAGCTGTACTGTATTGTACCCATTCTGCAATCTGTTAATTAATAAAGTTTTCAATCAATCAATCAATCACTGTAGCACTCAACACTTTGATGAACATTGTTACTCAGCTGATAGAGTTGTGCCCTTCCTGATGGCTTGTCGTACAGAACTTGTAAGTCGCTTTGGATAAAAGCGTCAGCTAAATGACTAAATGTAAATGTAAATGTGAGGGAACATAAGGCAGACATCCAGTGGACCTGCTAATTAGAAGTTTGTAGTACCACTTGTAATTTTCATCAATTAATCCAAAACCGATTGCTTTGAAATTTGTATATTACTTTGGAATTAGTGGTATCCCAGTACCACCTGGCCACAAAACACTTTTTTTCAACATCCTTGTAATATTGCAAAGGAGTGAGTTCCAATGTATGGCTAATTTGGAACCAACTAATCCCAATTAAAAATTCAAGGCTGTGCAGTCAATGCAACACATTGCTTTCATTTAATTTCAAACCTTTCCCTCAGTTACAATGAATGAATGAATGAATGAATGAATGAATGAATGAATGAATGAATGAAAAGTTTATTAACAGATTGCAGAATGGGTACAGTACAGTACAGCTCAATACATACAATTGTTAAGAGGATGCAGACCTGAGAAAGACTTTCGTCTTGTTTCCATCAGGGTCCCCCATTTTCAATTCATCATAATGTACAATCACGGCGAGTGTACATACAGAAATTAGAAAAAAACATATAAAATCACACAGCATATAAAATCATAACAATAAGACAACAAGATGAGGCAAAAAGCAATTAAAACACATACAACTTGATTGACAAAGGTTGGATGTTGACAGAATCAGGCTATGGGGCGACAATAATGTGGTCAAGAGGCATGGTTTCTATCTTTAGCCTTTGGCGTGGTTTATTTCATTCACATGGTTAAACAGCAGCACATGAGTCCTTCTCTCCGTGAGAGGTAGGTGGGGAAGAAGAGATAGAGGGGGAGGAGACATCTCTTTTTATACTCGCCACCTGGTGGTATCATGAGTGGCTCCGCCTAGAGCCCTCTATTGGAAACAGTTATATATGCAGTTAGACAGTTACTAGCAATCCTACATAGAACCTCTAACTTTAACATTGGAGATCAAGGTTTTAAACTCTGCAACAGAGAGTGCAGGGGAGAATCTCAAGCTTTAAGTACTGTTAAAGGGCATCATAATTAAATGCAGATTTATCCTGTTCTGAGCATACTCAGGGGACGTTAACTCATTGACCGCCGGGAATTAGTCGGGCCCCGTTCTAGCACTGCCACGCTTTAAAAGATAGGAGTGCGTCACCTTGTTTGTAGAGCTATAACTATATTCTATATTATAACTATGGATACAATACTATGCCCCATTTGACATCACCTATCTATCGTTCAATATGTGAAAAAGAATAAATTTCTTCATCCATATGTTCCTGTGTTATACCGTGGTGAATATAAGTATGGTTGTACCGTGGTCTGGGGTAATTCCCTGAAGGGCTGAGTAATAGCCTTATACGTCAATTCTAGTATAAACGTTGCCGTTTCTTGCCTGTACAGTACACGCTATTATTCCCAAATCAAATCTATATCATAGGTATTATGTTTCATCATCGTTTCTGATTATTTGATTACCAGTAACGGCATTCGTATTGAACACTAAAAAACGCTTATCAGCCCGATCGGTATAAAAGCATTGCACGATCAAGCAAAAATGTACGTCAAATAGTCCTTACCTGTGATCGGGAGTATTCCAAAAATAATATTCCAATTGTTTGATCGCCATCTGGTACATCTGATGTCCATTTGATCCACGACATAACCCACCACAACATATGGATCGGGGATATTTGACGCACCAGGAGAACCGCTAGACTGGCCCGACAAGGAAAAGTGAGCCCGGTGACATTTGACCATTGCACAGGCCAAGATACAAGGTTTCAAAGGGTGCTCGATACGGCCATCTAGCTGGATGCAGCCGGTATTGCACTTTGGCGATCTCAGTCTCATTCCCTATGGTAACACCAAGGTCCCTGGATGAATAATGAATACAAATATCAAATCAATCAATATCAAATAACGATATTTGGTTCGCGTTTGGTCCGATGAAGCGAACCGAGACCGACGTTTTCAGGCGGACCAGAGTTCGCCTGTTTGGTCCGACGCGCATTCACACAAACCCGAAAAACCGGACTATCGAATTCTGGTCCGAAAGTCTGGACCAAACAGCCCCTGTGTGAAAGCGACCTGAGAGTGTGGTGCTGAGTACCAAGTATCTCATGATGCAGCAGTTAAGGTGTTGATACCATTCAGCACCACATACAGTATCTGTGTGAAGCTGGCTTTTCATCTATGACAGCTCTGAAAACAAAATATAGGGCCAATTTGAAAGGTCACGATATTGGTGTTATTTCAATCAATTTAAACATGGCCCATTTCATGACTATTTTGTTGGGGCGAGGGGGGGGGGGGGGCCCAAAATATTTTGGTCCGCCAAAGGGGGGCCTGACAGAAAAAGTTTGAGAAGCACTGTGTTAGTGTCATGGTTCATAAAACATAGATTGAAAAGTATCCGCCCGATTTGTACAAGTGAAAAAATAATTGAAGCTTGCCTAACAAGACTCCATTATCTGTGGCTGGTCACAGATTATCCCAGACCTGGGCACTGAGAGTAAATATAACCAAAACTAAAGTTATGATATTCCAAAAAAGACCCAGCCTACAACAACACAAATTCATCCTAGACACAATTGTCCTCGAACACACAAAAAATCTCGGCCTAAACATCAGTGCTACAGGGAACTTCAACCAAGCTGTGAACAACCTGAGAGACAAAGCAAGAAGGGCTTTTTATTCTATCAAAAGGAACATCAAGCTAGACATTCCAATTCAAATCTGGCTCAAAATATTAGACTCTGTCATAGAACCCATTTCTCTGTATGGTTGCGAGGTCTGGGGCCCACTTGCAAACCAAGATTTCACAAAATGGGACAAACACCAAATTGAGACTTTAGCAAATCCATTCTGCACACCCAAGGGAAAACACCAAAAAATGCATGCAGAGCAGAACTAGGAAGATACCCACTAATTATCAAAATCATCATTTAAGCATTTCAATTCTATAATCACCTAAAAGAAAGTGACCCAGACATACTCCATAACAAAGCCCTCACCTACAGAGAGACCCTAGAGCATAGGTGTCAAACTCACGGCCCGCGGGCCAAATCCGGCCCGCCACGTCATTTGATGTGGCCCCCCAAGAGCTCAGGTAAAAACATTTTATTTTTTTTTTTTTTTTTACATTAATATTGGGTTAAAAAATAGCAGTGTTCAAATAATTGTGGGTTAATGCGTTAATAAAGCTTTAACTTTGACAGCCTTAGTTATTACACATTCTTACACATACATGTATGTTGAACATCTGAGGTAACAAAGGAAAAAAGCCAAAAGCACTTACTCCTCAGACATTCTTTGACAATTTTACAGCCCAAAATACAAAAAAGATCCAGGCGGAATAGGTAACAAAGGGTTGAAGAAATATTGTCTGAACTGTCAGATGCAAACTGGCTGTGTGACATAACCGAGCATCTCGCTCAATTGAATAAGAAGCTGTAGGGACGCAAACAAGTCCCACCCAAAACTTGACCAATATAGTTGTGAACTGAGACAACCCTTATTTTGTTATTTTTGAGTACAGTTACAGTTGTGTGTTCATGCAGACACATAATAGCAATTTCATTACGAATTGAAAATGGGGGACCCTGATGTAAACAAGTCGAAAGTCTTTCTCTGGTCTGCATCCCCTTAACAATTGTGTGTATTGAGCTGTACTGTACTGTACCCATTCTGCAATCTGTTAATTAAAGTTAATTAAACTATCTTCCATTAGTTGGATGTATGGCCTCTGCAAGGTTGTGTGCAGCCATTTGTTTTTGTAACATCTGCTACATCTGTCCCACGTTTTCTTTGCAGCTCACAGTTGTTAGTTCTGCCCCTCTTGACTGTGACAAAAAGGTTTTGAACAAACTTAATGTCATAGCTTGTATTTGATGATATTCTTCTTTGTTATTTACTTGAATGGTTTGATCATTGATTGGTGGAGTAATATGGGGTTCTGATAAACTAAAATTATTTGTTAAAATAACATAAGCTAACATATATTTTTACATTTATGCAAATGAATATGCAATATGTATAACTTGAATAAGTAATAAATACAGAAACACCATGTTTAACAATATGTAAATGTGTAGCTACATTTATTTTACATTACATTAACATTTATACGGTCTTTGGCCCTTTGAGGGCAACCATAATGCTGATGTGGCCCTCTGTGAAAATGAGTTTGACACCCCTGCCCTAGAGAGATGCCCACTCAGCTAGATGGTTCTGGGACTCTGCTCACAAAACACAAGCAGAGCCACCAGACAGAGACCACACTGGACTAAACCAAATTATAAGAAAACAAAAGGAAATCTATCTGACACATTGGAAATAATCAACCCAAAACCAGAGCAAATTGGAATGCTATTTGGCCCTAAACAGAGAGTACACAGTGGCAGAATACCTGAGCACTGTGACTGATCCAAATCTAAGAAGATCCTTGATAGGTACAGATTCAGCGAGCATAGCCTAGCCATCGAGAAAGGCTGCCATAGGCAGACCATGGCTCCCAAGAGAAGACAGACTGTGCACTCACTGCACACAAGAAGAGGTGTAAACTTCTTAACAACCTGCCCACTATACCAAGACATCAGAGACATATACTTCCCACAAATTGCAAACACCCAAAGAGACTTTGAAAACATGGCAAATAACTCAAAAC
>NC_140183.1:28715277-28815277 GCF_963971535.1 Notolepis coatsorum
TTCATCAATTAATCCAAAACCGATTGCTTTGAAATTTGTATATTACTTTGGAATTAGTGGTATCCCAGTACCACCTGGCCACAAAACACTTTTTTTCAACATCCTTGTAATATTGCAAAGGAGTGAGTTCCAATGTATGGCTAATTTGGAACCAACTAATCCCAATTAAAAATTCAAGGCTGTGCAGTCAATGCAACACATTGCTTTCATTTAATTTCAAACCTTTCCCTCAGTTACAATGAATGAATGAATGAATGAATGAATGAATGAATGAATGAATGAATGAATGAAAAGTTTATTAACAGATTGCAGAATGGGTACAGTACAGTACAGCTCAATACATACAATTGTTAAGAGGATGCAGACCTGAGAAAGACTTTCGTCTTGTTTCCATCAGGGTCCCCCATTTTCAATTCATCATAATGTACAATCACGGCGAGTGTACATACAGAAATTAGAAAAAAACATATAAAATCACACAGCATATAAAATCATAACAATAAGACAACAAGATGAGGCAAAAAGCAATTAAAACACATACAACTTGATTGACAAAGGTTGGATGTTGACAGAATCAGGCTATGGGGCGACAATAATGTGGTCAAGAGGCATGGTTTCTATCTTTAGCCTTTGGCGTGGTTTATTTCATTCACATGGTTAAACAGCAGCACATGAGTCCTTCTCTCCGTGAGAGGTAGGTGGGGAAGAAGAGATAGAGGGGGAGGAGACATCTCTTTTTATACTCGCCACCTGGTGGTATCATGAGTGGCTCCGCCTAGAGCCCTCTATTGGAAACAGTTATATATGCAGTTAGACAGTTACTAGCAATCCTACATAGAACCTCTAACTTTAACATTGGAGATCAAGGTTTTAAACTCTGCAACAGAGAGTGCAGGGGAGAATCTCAAGCTTTAAGTACTGTTAAAGGGCATCATAATTAAATGCAGATTTATCCTGTTCTGAGCATACTCAGGGGACGTTAACTCATTGACCGCCGGGAATTAGTCGGGCCCCGTTCTAGCACTGCCACGCTTTAAAAGATAGGAGTGCGTCACCTTGTTTGTAGAGCTATAACTATATTCTATATTATAACTATGGATACAATACTATGCCCCATTTGACATCACCTATCTATCGTTCAATATGTGAAAAAGAATACATTTCTTCATCCATATGTTCCTGTGTTATACCGTGGTGAATATAAGTATGGTTGTACCGTGGTCTGGGGTAATTCCCTGAAGGGCTGAGTAATAGCCTTATACGTCAATTCTAGTATAAACGTTGCCGTTTCTTGCCTGTACAGTACACGCTATTATTCCCAAATCAAATCTATATCATAGGTATTATGTTTCATCATCGTTTCTGATTATTTGATTACCAGTAACGGCATTCGTATTGAACACTAAAAAACGCTTATCAGCCCGATCGGTATAAAAGCATTGCACGATCAAGCAAAAATGTACGTCAAATAGTCCTTACCTGTGATCGGGAGTATTCCAAAAATAATATTCCAATTGTTTGATCGCCATCTGGTACATCTGATGTCCATTTGATCCACGACATAACCCACCACAACATATGGATCGGGGATATTTGACGCACCAGGAGAACCGCTAGACTGGCCCGACAAGGAAAAGTGAGCCCGGTGACATTTGACCATTGCACAGGCCAAGATACAAGGTTTCAAAGGGTGCTCGATACGGCCATCTAGCTGGATGCAGCCGGTATTGCACTTTGGCGATCTCAGTCTCATTCCCTATGGTAACACCAAGGTCCCTGGATGAATAATGAATACAAATATCAAATCAATCAATATCAAATAACGAGTATACTCGTTGTTGGCGTTCAAGCGTTGGCTCCCAATAACGAGTAAACTCATTATTGGCGGGGAATGAGTGAAGGACCAGCCGGTCACGTATCTATAATATGTATAATATTATGTTCCAAAATTCCATTCCAATAATGATGTAATGTAGTATAAGGAGGTAGCTTACCAATAAGGGCCTTACAAATGTACAAATACCAGTGTTTGTTGCACCTCTGACAGGCAGACAGACAGACAGAAATTCACTTCAATGAGGAATCAAGTAATAAATACTATGCGAATGGCCAAAGCAAATTATTTCATGGACATGATCAAAGATGCTAAAGGGAATGGTAAGATAATTTGGCAACATATTAATAAACTAATTGGTAGACAAAACAAACATAACAACACAAAATTAGAACTCAAAATTTATAATGAATTAGTGAAAACCCCACTGACTCTAGCCACCCAATTCAACTGTTTCTTTTTGGATTCTGTCCAGGAGATAACACAGTGTTTTACCCCATCTGATGCCATCCATAGTACTATTAATCATGCACAACCTATTTTTAATTTAGAGGAAATAACAGAGCTGGAGGTGACCAATATTATTGGTACACTAAACAGTTCCAAAGCTAAGGACGCTATGGGCTTGATACCAATTTTTTTGAAAACCCATATAGAATCTTTGGTCCCCCCAATCACACATCTGGTCAATCTGTCCTTCAGGGAATCAACTGTTCCTTCAGCATTGAAGGTGGCCACGGTTGCCCCAATCTTTAAATCTGGACAAAAAAATGACATTGCTAACTACCGGCCAATCAGTATTCTCCCGGTCATATTTAAAGTAGCTGAGAAGTGGGTAGTAAAGCTATTGAATGAACATCTAAATAAAAGCTGTACCCTCTTGCACCCCATGCAATTCGGGTTCCATGCCCATCATTCAACAGAATCAGCAAACTGTATGTTCTTAGAAAAAGTAAAATACTCACTGGACACACATTACTGTGTTGGTGCCGTCTTCGTTGATTTGAAGTGGGCATTTGATACTGTCAACCACCAGGGTCTATTGTCCAAACTTAGACATTTAAATTTCTCTGAAAGAGCTATATTGTGGATGAAATCATATCTATCCAGTAGAAAGCAATGTGTCTGTGTTGATGGTGTCAAATCTCCCTACCTTGACTGTTATACAGGCCTTCCACAGGGTTCAAGTCTTGGGCCAATACTGTTCTCATTATTTATCAATTACCTACCTGATGCATGCCATAACACCAATGTCCAAATGTATGCTGACGACTGTGTAATCTTTACATCTGCAAAATCAATACAAGATGCCTCTGCAACTCTGACATCTGCAATGACCCATGTTCAAGACTGGCTAACAAAATGTTGAATGCCGATGGGTTGTCTCTATCTATCTCAGGTCACTTACTCAAGATATAAACCTGTGGCTGCCCGATATCCCCCAGCGAGGTGCTAAACTCGCTAAGTTCTCGGGTCAATTACTATTTCCTAATCACGCTTACTTCATAGTCACTAGTTAGTTATATCCAGTTGATATGAAATATAAGCATAGAAGAGTTGTTAACCTCTTCTTTGTTTGTAATAAACCGAATGTATGTCTGGGAGAACTCTTTTGCCTTATTATAATAGTAATATTATTATCACCATCACCGTCACCGCCACTATCCTCATTTGTGAGGAAAGGCCTGTAATGCTAATCATTTGTAAGCCTGATGATATTACTACTCTTTTAATAAGTATTATTACTGCTAATAGTGTAATATTAGCGTACTAACAATAATTTGCAAGCCCCATAACCCCTTATCAGTTTGACAGGTCCATCAATCCGTGGCCACCGATCGTCCGGCCCTGCAGTGGCGAGACTCTCAGCTTCCCACAAACCCAATGGAGCCCGTCGAACACAGTGGCTACCGGCGCTTGCAAACAACAAACAGTGAAACTAAGCATTACTACTGTCAATAGTATACATATATATAATATCCTTTATATAACTTTAGCTGAAAAGCAGTAACCAGCCATTGATTCAATCTGCATGGCTTCCAGAATATAGCTATACCGTTTTTTACCTCAGATGAAAGCAGGGCGAGGCCAGCGTCGTGACACATTGTGATAGAACGGCACGGAGGAAAGCAGTCCACGAATTCAATAAGTATTTAAACAAAGTTATTTTAATTAGAAAAAGCAAGTTACAAAGATTCTGTCTTGAAAATGTCCAATCCAGTTAAAATGAGTATAAAACAAAACATCTCTCTCTTAGCATAGCAAAAACTCTCTTTGTCATTTAAAAGATTTAGAGCATCTAAAAAAACAGAGTCTTATCATAGGGACGCCACTCTGAAAAATTGCCAGGCCATGCCCCAATACACCGCTCGACATTTCCTGGCTTAAAAAAACTGAAAATCTGACTCGTCAAGACTGGAGAAGTCACTTATATACCGGTCCTGTATCATATCAAGACCTCTTTACTATTGGTCTAAATACAGTGATGTCATAGTGATGTCATTCTACCAGCCAATCAACACATAACACATAAAGATGACCACTCCTCCCCTTTCTAGCCGTTACTGTAACTGAGAGAGTAATAGATTTCTTTGTGCTGGGAAAGCCCCTAGAATTCCATCTGCCTCTACATGGGTCCCGGCTTTCAATTGGAATAGCCTGTACGCCTATATATATATATATATGTTTTTAATCTAGATTAATCTATCTGCAATCCTGGATTTAATCTAGATTAATCTAGATTAAAATGGCTAAAAAAAAAACCTGCCGAAGGCATTCAAAATATGTGTGTTCTACCCAAATAATGACCAGAAGTAAGTCCTTACTTTTTCTTTCCTCCTTATGTTTCTCAGGCCAGGTGGCCCATTACACCATGAGCCCATCTCCCGTTTCCAAAATGCATTACAGACTGTTTGAAAAAGCTGTTTTGCTATGATAATTGGTAATGAAATATCAAAATAATGTTCAATAAGATGTACTTGTGTTTAATAAGTTGTTTTATTCAGAAGTTAACACAAATAAATAATATTACCAGTACAGTACAGTATCTAGCACTCTCAGGAGCAAAACAGAAAGAATCATTTCAAACTTGAACTATGTGACATGGCTTGAATCAACTGCTCCAGTGGAGTTGCTCAGTGGCCAATGGTGTCAACTGTGGTTGTACTGGGCAGCTCCCAGGTGTGAATGGAACTGTGTGAATGTGAAGCAGGGCGTTCCTGAAAAAGAGCATCTGTGCTCAGCGAACCTACCCTGGGTAAATAAAGGTAAAAAAAAAAAAAATGTAAAATGCGTTAATTATATTATCGCGCGATACTAGTATAGCGTTAACACAGCACGTTAACGCTGTTAACGGCCCAGCTCTAATATATATATATATATATACAGATATATATACATGTACAATACAGACATATACCGTATATACAGTACTCATATACATTGGTGGATATGTTTTACACATCATATCATCATCATTCTCCCTCTGCTTCTGTCAAGGTCAGCGCTCTGTGACCACCAGTGATGCCACAGATTACTTGTAAAAGTAATCTGATTACTGATTACTCCTTTAAAAAGTAATCTAAGTTACTTTACTGATTACTTGATTATCAGAGTAACTTAGTTACTTTGAAAGTAACTAGGTTACGAAGTCGTCGTCGTTCCCCCAACAGTTTTTTTTTAAACGCTTTATTGAAAGTGCATACATTTTTTTAACTTGTTTCTCTGCACATAACGTAAATTGTTAAACTAGTGCTTCAGCTTCTGTACCATCAAGTATGGTAAAGTAAGTAAGTAAGTAAGTAAGTAAGTAAGTGCACCTTTCATACATGTCATGTAGCTCAAAGTGCTGTACACAAACATAGGCATATATAACGATAAAAGCAATAAAGTCACAGTGATCAGTTAAGATCAATGTTTAAAAAAATATAATAATAATAATAATAATAATAATAATAATAATAATAATAATAATAATAATAATAATAATAATAATAATAATAATAATAATAATAATAATAATAATAATAATAATAATAATAATAATAATAATAATAATAACGGAAAACATGAACAGTCTATGATGCTCACAGCATTAGAGCAGCCAGCCAGTGGTTTTACAAAACCAGTGTATCACATCTAACAAATGCAGGCTGAACTATTCAATTATATCAACTGTAACTATTAAATTGTTTTTATAAATGTCTCTCTATAAACATACAATCAGTCTCTCTTTAACATGTAAATTAACTGTAAATCTGGCAAATAAGAGCTTTTGCTCTGCCACCATCAACCCTCCTGTACCTAGTCGAAGCGTCGGCTAGTGTTGTGATTCCAGATGCTTTCAATGCAATTGGATGTGCTGTTTTTAGCGGTAGACAGTATTTTGTTTCCTCCGCATATGAATGTCATCTTGCGGTTTCACTTTTAATTTTGCCAAACGTTTTGGGGTGGAATTCTCCGACGACGGAGCCCTGCTGTCACACGATTGGCGCATATGTCACATGACGTGCTGTGAAGACCCGCCCTACTCTGCCTCTGATTCGCAGACTGTGGATGGGGAATGTGATTGGACGAAAGCAGAGTCCAGTCACGCCGCGCGACACATTCTTGTATTTAACCCTTTCACTGCCACACCACGTCACTCCCAATAAGAAAAACAGCTCAAAATGTATTTTTGACTGTCGAAAACGAAATAAAATACTGCATTCCGCCTGCATTATGAATTTATGATGAGATAGTAATGAAATAGTAACTCACAGCCACTTGGACAAGTAACTGCAATCAGATTACTGGCTTTTAAAGATTAATGCGTTAGATTACTATTTTCGGGGAAAAGTTATCAGATTACAATAACGCGTTACTTAGTAACGCGTTACTGGCATCACTGGTGACCACATTCCTGGCTTCACAGCACAGAGGCCTCTTCTCTTTCCATTCTGACTGTGCATATTCCATTAACTATAGTATAGTTTATAGTGTATATAGTTATACAGGTTATATAAGAATACAAAAAGACATCCGTCATATCAGAGGCCTACTCGTCCTGTTATCAAGCTTATAATACACTTATATTTAATCCTTTATAATGCTTAATATATTACATCATACAAGGGACACAAGTCAGAGAGAGAGAACAGGATGTCAAAAATACAAAAAGGGTCACTTCGTGGCACTTCAACACCGCCTCTGTCATCCTGGTCGGTCACTTTCCACTGTCCTAATAGCGTCTGTACGGGGGGACGAGATGGCAATTGCGGGGTCACGTGGCTGTGACTCTCCACACCCCCTCTGTCATCTTGGTTCCCTGGTACCCTGGTAGCCGGCGGGAAGACTTGCATCTGTTGTTCCCTGGCACCCTGGTAGCCGGCGGGAAGACTTGCATCTGTTGTTCCCTGGCTGGACGGCCCGACAGGATAGGGGCCACGTCGTTGCTTGGTAGCCGGCGGGAAGACTTGCATCTGTTGTTCCCAGCCAATGCACCCAGTTGTTGTCGTCTGAAGAACACAATGTCATAGTTCTTATGGTCACCCCCTCTGACCTCTTGGATCTCTCCCGTAGTTTGAGGTAGGTCGAATTGTCACTTCTCGGGTGACCCCACGGGTCCCCGAGAATTGTAGCAGCAGTCCTCTATTGAAGTGTGGTTGGCCTGGTTGTGTGACCCTGTCCGTAGGCCACGCAGGACATCACAGATATAGTCCACAGAGGACTCATTTCTTTTCTCTCTTTCAGGTCCATTCAGGGCTCTCGTCGCCCTGTAACTTGGGTCCATGTCACAGGATATGCGGGCATAATATCCCCTGTTTCATCGCCTGCCCATTCTCCTTCATCTGTTAGCACTGGCTCATTAGCCTGCTGTTATCATCTGTTAGCACTGGCTCATTAGCCTGCTGTTAGCATCCGTTAGCACTGGCTCATTAGCCTGCTGTTATCATCTGTTAGCAATGGCTAGTTAGCCTGCTGTTATCATCTGTTAGCAATGCCGATCACAAAGTAGAGCTTTCTACTGGAGTGTGAGAGACTGATCCTTCTATAGGGTGATATTCACAAGTAGAGCTTTCTACTAGAGCGTGAGCGACTGATCCTTCCGTAGGGTGCTAATCACAAAGTAGAGCTTTCTACTGGAGTGTGAGAGACTGATCCTTCCGTAGGGTGTTATTCCCGAGTAGAGCTTTCTACTAGAGCGTGAGCGACTGATCCTTCCGTAGGGTGATATTCACAAGTAGAGCTTTCTACTGAAGTGTGAGAGACGGATCCTTCTATAGGGTGATAATCACAAAGTAGAGCTTTCTACTGAAGTGTGAGAGACGGATCCTTCTATAGGGTGATAATCACAAAGTAGAGCTTTCTACTGAAGTGTGATATTCCAGAGTAGATCTTTCTACTCGAGTGTGACTTTAAGCCTTTTTTTTAGGTTGCTAGTCTTCCCACACTGGGCACAGCAGTAAGGTTTCTCTCCTGTGTGTACCATGTGGTGTCGTTTAAGGTATGCCTGTCTCTTGAAGCTCTTCCCACATTGGTCACAGCAGTAAGGTTTCTCTCCTGTGTGTACCATGTGGTGGCTTTCTAGTTCTGCCTTCGTCTTGAGGCTCCTTCCACACTGGTCACAGCAGTAAGGTTTTTCTCCTGTGTGTATCATGTGATGTCTTTTAAGGTGAGTCTTCGTCTTGAAGCTCCTGCCACAAGTAGAGCTTTCTACTGAAGTGTGAGAGACGGATCCTTCTATAGGGTGATAATCACAAAGTAGAGCTTTCTACTGAAGTGTGAGAGACGGATCCTTCTATAGGGTGATAATCACAAAGTAGAGCTTTCTACTGAAGTGTGATATTCCAGAGTAGAGCTTTCTACTCGAGTGTGACTTTAAGCCTTTTTTTTTAGGTTGCTAGTCGCTAGTAGAGCTTTCTACTTAGGTTTTGACTTTAGGTAAACATTACGTTACCTTTTAGTCGCGAGTAAACGTTACTTCAATCACAAAAATAGAGCTTTCTACTGAAGTGTGATATTCCCGAGTAGAGCTTTCTACTCGAGTGTGACTTTAAGCCTTTTTTTAGGTTGCTAGTCGCTAGTAGAGCTTTCTATAGGTTCTGACTTTAGGTAAACATTACGTTACCTTTTAGTCGCGAGTAAACGTTACTTCAATCACCAAAATAGAGCTTTCTACTGAAGTGTGATATTCCCGAGTAGAGCTTTCTACTCAAGTGTGACTTTAAGCCTTTTTTTAGGTTGCTAGTCGCTAGTAGAGCTTTCTACTTAGGTTTTGACTCAAATCTGTAATACATTTTACTCCAGAGGCACCTGACAGCAGTCATTTAAGTTCATATTCTCTTGGCTGTTAATACTTATTCAATTAGTATAAAGCCCAACTCACGGATGTTCTAAGCCCCAGAACCTCCGATCCGTTTTGACAGACCTATAAACCAGTGACTTGGCCGCCTAAGCACCACAGCGTCCTGTATGCTGAAGCTTCCAAGTCCCCACAAATCTGATAGGCCCGTCGGATATAGAGACCCTGATGCTCGCTCTGTCCCCCCGCGTCAAGGTGCTAAGCTTGATGAGAGTTTGCAGAGTCTTAATTTTTATCCATAGGCGCTGGTGAGTGTACATCTCATGCAGCTGATATGGTTGGTACGGGTGTAACCTACCAGATGGTTACTGTCAGGAAATCCCCTTTGCCTTGAATGAAATAGATTACAAATTATTTCGTCCTCTTTACTCTGGTTTAGAGAAAAGACAGACATCTTTACATAGTATACTTAAAATCTATACATGTGATGTATTGTAAGTTCTGACTTTGTCGTGAAGGTCTTCCCACACTGGGCACAGCAGTACGGTTTCTCTCCAGTGTGTACCATGTGGTGTTGTTTAAGGTGAGTCTTCGTCTTGAAGCTCTTTCCACTCTGGTCACAGCAGTACGGTCTCTCTCCTGTGTGTACCATGTGGTGTCGTTTAAGTTGAGTCTTCCTCTTGAAGCTAATGTCACACTGGTCACAGCAATAAGGTCTCTCTCCTGTGTGTACCATGTGGTGACTTTTAAGCTCTTCCTTCGTTCCGTGATCATCATTAAATGCTTTATGTAGTATGGGTGATATATTGATCAGAGCAGTTTGCATGGATAATAATAAACAAACAGGCTGAAAGTAACGTCAGCGTCCTCTTACCGTTCGACGATGAGACTGGAGGAAAAAGATCCCACTTATTTGACGGCAATCACCTAAATCCATTTTTGTTTGTATAATCATAATACACGGCCAAATCGTATCGATTATTGCTTTATGGCAGCGATCGCTACACACGGACGTGTGTATACAGTCCTGCAACAATATGCGAGTGGCCGGACGCATTTCGGAGACGCACCGAGATTGACTCGTCCATTTCCGGTTTGGCAACTCGCCGATCATCCACCAGGGGGCAGTATTGAAGCGTTGCAGAGTTGTGCCGGCTCACACTGCATCAGACCAGGCTCCGTGAGGGAAATATGAATAACATGGCGAAAAAATTGTATATGATCTCAATAACGTCGTACGCCGTGGATTGGCAGAATTTGCATGAACTTGAAACACGTTGTACAACGTTTTTGGCGCAGGATGTGTTAAGCAGGCTATTTATTTATTGAAAGAGTTTTTTATGTCTCCTGTTTAGGGACTACAGGTGTAAATTAGCTCTTGCTACAACCATGCATTTTGTATTTTGTACTTGATGTTCATTGACATGTGTTGTCCCTACCAAATAAACTATCAAATCAAATCTCCATCAGACAGTTCCAACCAACCTTCTCATAAAGTACACAGTGATGAGTGTTGTATTTATCTTTAGCAATTAATCTGAGGGCAGAGTGATATACAGAGTTCAAGGATATATAAATAGTGAAGAGGACAGGACCTAGAATTGAACCCTGTAGCACACCTTTAGTTATTGATAAAAATTCTGATTGGGCATAACTGGACTTTACACACTGACGTCTCCCTGACAGATAATCTTGGAACCAAACACATGCATTTCTATCCAAACAGATACTACCTAATCGTTTTAAGAGTAAATGGTGATTGACTGTAACACAAGCTTTTGACAGATTACAATAAAGAGGGCAGCACAATATTTCTTCTTGTCTAAAGCCGATATTATGTCATTAGTAACTAAAGAGATGGCTGATAATGTGCTATGGTTGGCTATGAACCAGGGCTCGAGACTAACACCGTCCCGTCATCCCGGGGACGATAAAATTTATATTTGGGACGAACAGAAATCCTCCCCGGGATGCAAGTGGTATGAAGAGGATTCTCTTTTTTACTTGGAGATGTCAATTGAGCCGACTGTCAGTGCGCATGCGCATATCACTGTCAAACGGTGCAAGTCTCGTCATCTCGTGCCACTGTCGGTCGCTTAGTAGTTGACAGTGGCATGAGACCACTGCACAAGACCCGCAGAAATATCAGAATGTTTATAGAATATTTAATAAAAATGCCTGCGGTACTGGCCATCCTCTCAGTCAAGAGAGCACTCGCAAATATGCTGCACATATCACTAACGGTGCACTGTCTCGTGCCACTGTTGGTCGCTTAGTTGATGCTCGCCCCCTCGCTGTCTTGCTCTCTCTCTCTCTCTCTCTCTCAGAAGTAGTATTTCCAAAAAAAAATGTATGGCTGGAAAAACTCTCTGGGTCCATAGCCTGAAGTCTTGTGTAAATTTCACAAAACTCCGTTCAGAAATGAATGATTAGAAACGGTTTTGGTCAAAAGTAAGAGAGCTCAGAAAACGATTTTCTCATACACTTCAATGCATTCGACAGAAAATTCTCTTCCTGTTTTGGCTCGAGACTTTTCACCTAGATCCCTGATTCGCTCATTCACACGTGGGGTACCATTGAAAAGCCCTACTCATTGGTTACAACCCTGTCCAATAGATTTCGAGATCGCCAAATGATTGACGGAGGTAGAGGCTCAAGAGTCAGGAGTGGTATTTGAAAAAATTAAAAATTTGCCGTGTGTGTGTGTGGGTGTGTGTGTGTGTGTGTGTGTGAATGAATGAATGAATGAAAACTTTATTTAACAGATTGCAGAATGGGTACAATACAGTACGGCTCAATACATACAATTGTTAAGGGGATGCAGACCTGAGAAAGACGTTTGTCTTGTTTCCATCAGGGTCCCCCATTTTCAATTCATATAGACATATATGACATACATGACATACAGATAGTCAGTACTGCTACATCTATACATTTATGACATACCAGATTTGCAAATACAGTACTGTTTGTGATACAGAAGGAGTCAAGAAAAGGGAGTATATACATTTGACGTAGAAACTGTACATTGGAGGTTGGGTGGGGGGGGTTGGGTACATTGGGATATTGACAACCATACTGGGTAATTTACATTGGAGGTGGTTGGGGGGGGGGGGGGGGGGGCGGGGGGCATACTGTATAAACAAGTAACACTGTACATTGAGGGGGGGGGGGAGGAGACACTGTACAAACAAACACAATTGTACATTGAACTATTGACAAAACCATACTAGGTAAATGACTGTACATTGGAGGGGGTTGGAATGATTGGGTTAGGATATTTACAGGGGCCAGTGTTGAATTGCAGTCTCCCGTAGGTGTCCCTTGAGAGAGGTTTTGAAAGTGGGTAGTGATCCACATTCCTTTACAGCTTTGGGTAGGGCGTTCCACATTGATGTGGCATAATTGCGAAACGTGTTTAGTCCCTTATTTGAGCCGAATCTGGGTTTGACATGATTTGTGGAGCTCCCTCTGGTGTTGTGATCGTGGTATTCACTGACCTTTGGGAAGTATTTTGACATGTACATGGGTACCTTGGTCGTGTAGTGTATCTTGTAGACCAGGCCCATTGCAAGTTGTTGTACTCTGTCGTCTACTCTAAGCCATCCTAGGTTGTCGAAGTGGGCAGGGGTGAGGTGGGTTCTAGGAGTAAGGTCAAGCAGTAGTCTGACCAGTTTGTTTTGAGATGTTTGTAATTTTGTTTTTAGCGCCTTTGAGGTGCTTTGGTACCATGAGGTGCAAGCATAGTCGTAGTACCCCTGAATGAGTGCTCCTGCCAGAGTCTTCAGGGTGTTCTTGTTTACCAGAGAGGAGATCCGGTACAAGAATCGAGTTCGTTGGTTGACTTTTTTTATTACATTGGATGCCATTTTGTCACAGGAGAGATTAGCCTCTAGGATGGACCCCAGGTAGGTAATTTCATCTTTCCTTGTGACAATATTGTCACCCACTGTAACTGAGAAGCCGTCGGTCTTGCTGAGTTTGTTATTTGAACCGAAGAGAATGGACTCTGTTTTGCCCATGTGTAATGATAGTTTGTTATCAGCGAGCCATATGCAGATTCTGCCTAGTTCCGAGCTGAGGGTTTTTTCAACCTGTAACTTGTTCTTGTCAGAGACCAGCAGGGCTGAGTCGTCCGCAAACAGGAACAAGTTGCAGTCACAAGCTGACGACATGTCATTTGCATAAATTAGGAACAGTAGCGGTCCTAGTATGCTTCCTTGTGGAACACCACAAGGTGTGTGTGTGTGTGTGTGTATGCGTGTGCGTGTGTGTGTGTCAGGGGCGTAATTAACGGGGGGGACACGGGGGACATGTCCCCTGCTCGTTTTCAGAAGGCAGTTATTGTCCCCTGCACTTTTTTACCGTCCAAAACAATGTTACACGATAATAAACGGAGACGCGACGCAGCACTAGGACCACACGGAAAATGACTGCTAGTTCCCTCTGAGCTTAGGTCTCTGACGACCTGAGCTATTGTTATGCAAAGCAGAGTAGGGTACTTGGCGAGGGACGAGTCACATTTTTGTATGCACGCGCCAAGTACCTGGCTACTTGTCTTTGCATAACAATAGCTCAGGTCGTCAGGTGTGTTCAAATACATAGGACGGAACACACAGAGCTCCCTGCCCCCTCCCCTCAAAGTTTGATGTGTAGGGGAGAATGGGGATAGTTGTCACACTTTTTACTCTAGTGTGAATTGCTCATCATCAAAACATCTTTCAATAGTCATTCCTACATTAAATTGAAGCTTACGATGTTGGCTTGAAATGTGTTCCAACGTATTGTAACAAAAAGTTAATCACCTATCAAAGACAGTCTGACACATTGTGACAACCAACCCCATCCTGGGGGCGTGTAGCATAATGACAAGCAAGCAGTGCAAAAATGCGGAAGCATTCGTCACCGCACGCCACTACGGTAAAGCGCCTTTCTTTTCAGGCCCGCTTTGGGAGCTGTCGCGCGGAAATAGGCTGTCTATTGCCATTCTCTTTGACAAACTCTAACCTTAACCAGCTCCTTAACAGCGCCTAAACTTAACCGTTCTAACCTTAACCAACTCCAAAACAATGCCTAACCTTAACCTTAACCTTAACCATGCCTAACCTTAACCATAGAAAGAATATTGCCATTCTCTTTGACAAACTCTAACCTTAATCAGCTCCTTAACAGCGCCTAAACTTAACCGTTCTAACCTTAACCAACTCCGAAACAATGCCTAACCTTAACCTTAACCTTAACCATGCCTAACCTTAACCATAGAAAGAATATTGCCATTCTCTTTGACAAACTCTAACCTTAACCAGCTCCTTAACAGCGCCTAAACTTAACCGTTCTAACCTTAACCAACTCCGAAACAATGCCTAACCTTAACCTTAACCTTAACCATGCCTAACCTTAACCGGCGAAAGAATACACGTTAAAAAAAAAACACGTTAAAAAAATTATATTTGATGGGATTCGAACTCGCCAGCAACGAGCCGTAGGATCCACAGCCATGCAGTCTTGCCAATTGAGCTATTTCTGGATACTGAATAAGGGGCGGTTTCTGGCATCCGCTCGTGTCGAACCAAGGCGGGATCTCATGCGCATGCGCGGGCACCTCGCGAGCACGCCGGCGCACGCACGCACCTGAGCGAGCACGCCGCCGCCGGTGCACGCACCTGGGCGCTGGGCGAAGGAAAATGAAAGGCGCATTACCGCACGCCACTACGGTACCTGCGGTGACGAATGCTTCCGCATTCTTGCACTGCTTGCTTGACATTAAGGAATAGGCATCCTGGGGATGGTTGTCACACACTATGGGGTTGGCTGTCACCATGTGTTTTAATGGGAAAAATCTTAAAAAGAAGACAAGAAGGCAGAACTAAATTTGAAAGTTTAATTGAATTGACAAGTTGACAAATACATAACTTAATGCATCTTAACATGAACAAGAAACACATCTTTAGGCCATCCTATATAACAAAATAAGAACACAATAAATCAACCTAACAATAATAGCCTACACAACATGTGACAACCAACCCCAAATAAAATGTGACGACTAACCAACCCCAACTGGAATGTCTTGATAGCATCAAGGCTAACAGCCATCTAACAACTAGTTAGCTAGCTAACAACAATCTAAACTATAGCTATCCCTTCACACTTTTTAAGGGTAATAATTGTTTCATTATAAACCAATTGTGTAAAAGCCTAGAAGAAAAATACTGAGGAGCGGAATATTTACAAATGGACATGAAAAACACAAAACGTCCTCTCACCTCAAATTCAGCTGTTTCACTCCAAAGATGACAATGTAGGTGAACTCTGACCCCAATTCTGGACATTTAAATACCAAAGTACCCTCTGGTTGTGAAATATATCCATGTGATAACCTATCCATGTGACAACGTCCACCGTTATCCCCTATATAAAAAGTCACTTGTCTATTTTAATGTCTATTTTATTATTGTATTATTGCACAATCGATGCAGGCATGACCATAAGAGTTAGAGTTTTATTAAACGTGTTTGTTATATAACTTATGTACGAGTTTGAGTTATATTAACGTTTTGTACCTGTAATAAAATTTGATTAAAAGTGATTGGCGTCTGTGAAATATCTGTCTATGACCTCGTTGTATTTAAAAGCCTCTAGGCTGTTGTTTTATACATACAGTATGTTGTCTACTTGACCCTCAAAGTGCACCAGATTGATGCATTTAAAATTATAAATGTTCAACATTTTCGCCGGACCACGCCCATTAAAACACAGTGCAACTAGGTATGAAATCACCAACGCACTACTGACCACGCCCCCAAATGTGTCCCCCCCCCCCCCCACCATTGAAAACAAAATTCCTAGGGCAGGAGTCAGCAACCTTTACTATCAAAAGAGCAATTTTCCCCCCCTCCCACCAAATACGCCTGACGATTGCATACCCAAAGTAATTTGCGATGTATTATACTTTATACTTATAGCACACAATTTGTTGCATTTATGAAATTATAAAACAACAAAATGGAAATGTTTTGACATTTTATTGCTGTTTTTACCTGTTATAACAAAGGAAAACCTCAAACTCTTATGAAGAGGAGAAAAAAGACTGGCATCTGTAGACCTACTTTGAAATAAAACCCCAAACTATGCAGGTATATTTGAGTCCTTCCCTTATTTGTGGAAAATGTATAAAATAAAAAGTAGTCCACTTTGAAAAAAGACTGGCATCTGTAGACCTACTTTGAAATAAAACACAGAACTATGCAGCTCTATTTGAGTCCTTCCCTTATTTGTGGAAAATAAAAATAAAAGTAAATCTTTCTTTGTTCGCACATTTCTCAGCACATATGAGAAAATCAAAGTTTTTGATTGATTGATTGAAAATTGTATTAACAGATTGCAGAATGGGTACAATACAGTACAGCTAAATACACACAATTGTTAAGGGGATGCAGACCAGAGAAAGACGTTCATCTTGTTTACATCAGGGTCCCCCATTTTCAAAGCCTGCATCGTTAGTCGTGAAAGCAAATTAATCTGTCCACGCTGAATTAAACCCTCTATTTTCCTCTGAGACTTTCCTTTTTTTGGATTTATCCATGGTTAGGTTACTGGGGGATCGGAAACTCAAGATTAGCCACCTGTAGATGGCAGGGAGAGGCGCAGGGTGTGATGTATATTTTAGTTGGCGAAATATTTTAGTCAACGAAATTTTTTATTTATTTCAGTGTCACAGTATCACCTCGATCTCCAAAATAAGGTGTTAAAAAATTAAATGAAAAAAAATTATAATTTATTTTATTTTCTATTTTATTTTTTGCAACATGGAGCCACAGCAGAGTCGCTAAAGAGCCGTATGGGGCTCCGGAGCCGCGGGTTGCCGACCCCTGCCCTAGGCTAGGGCCTAGTGGCAGCTTACAGGCAGTGTAAGACCAGTTACCTTCACGTCTATGGCCCTATGTGTCCTTGTTCCATGAAGAAGTGATATAGTGCAGGTTTAAACAGTAGACCATGTGCAGGTATAAATATAGAATGTTTGTTGTAAAGCCTAGGTTATTCAGCTGTGGCATCTAAGTTGAATGTGCAGGTAAAATAAACACCTGTTTGTACCTCTAATAAACACCTGATCGTATTGGTTTGACGTAGTAAATAAACGGTCAGAGGTCTGCTGGAGGTTTTACAATATGTCGTCTGTTGTTCTACTACTACAGCTGCCACCTCTAAGTGTTTTTTGGTTTAGATGGATGTGAAAAGCCAACAGCTCCTGGCAGACTGAGCTCTGGTCACACAGCAGCTCTGTGGCAACTTACTTCTGAGCAATAACACACTCTGTATTGGGATGATTGATCTGGGCCATGTTAGGAGACCAGAGAGAGGGGGGTAGAGAGAAGAAGAGAGAGAGAGAGAGAGAGAGAGAGAGAGAGAGAGAGAGAGAGAGAGAGAGAGAGAGAGAGAGAGAGAGAGAGAGAGAGAGAGAGAGAGCGAGAGAGAGAGAGATGGAGAGAGAAAGGGAGAGAGAGAAGAAAGAGAGAAGGAGAGTGAGAGGGAGAAAAAGGGAGGGAGAGGGGGAGAGGAAAGAAGATAGGGATAGAGAGAGGGGGAGAGGAAAGGAGAGAGGGAGATAGAGAGGGAGGGGAAAGGGGGGAATCCTTTGACCTGACTCCCACTGTCATGCCTCCCACTCACAAAGCAGGCAGCTCCTTGGATCTCATATTCTCCCGTAACTCCAACATCATTAACACCACGGTAACTCCCCTCCATATATCTGACACTTCTTTGTATCACTAACTCTTATGCTTAACCCCAAACCATCTCAGTCAGATGCAACCTGCACTCCCTATCCCCCTCCACCCTCTCCTCCGACATCCTATCCGCTCTACCTTTGAGTGAGACTTTCTCTGCCTACACCCTCCTCTCAGCCCTCTCAACCTCCTTCGACAAGCTCTGTGCCCTCGTCGAGAGGCCTGTACCACCCGCCGTTTCCCCACCCAGTCCATGGCTGTTGGATGCAATGAGAGAAGGTCCTGAGAGCGGCCGAGAGAAAGTATAGAAAGTCAGGCCTCACTGGTGACATCACCACCTATCACAACCTCTTGTTAGTTTTCTCCAAAACCATTACTACTGCTAAAGCTTCTTTCTTTCACCATAAGATCAAGGCCTTGGCTAAGAACCTTCGCAAACTGCACGCCATCATGTCCTCCTTCCTCACTCCCCCTCCACCCCCCTCCTCTCTTTACTTTGCGATTTTCTTTGACCTGTCATATCGTGCGGCGAAGGAAACGGCTCCTGCCTTGTATACCTCCGATCAATGGGCTCTAACTACACACTCTCAAGACCTGAATTTCGAATTTCCAAAAACTACACTTCCCAGCTCACGCCAGCCCCTGTCAGTCATCTGATTTCTAGCGTGACGTTTTTTTAACGTTATTTTCGAGATCATATCTCATGGGTCGAACAAACCTGAACGTTATTGCCATAAAATAGAATGTAGTCCGTTTCTTTACCTTTCTGTGAACGCCTAGAAAAAAAACGCGGCTCAATCAGATGAAAAATGGCGGAGCAATTTACATTACAAAAAAGTAACTGTACTTACAGTAGATTTCATTCACAGTTTTTGCTGCCCTGTTAGGGGTGCCTGGTGGTACTAAATCCAGATTAAACTCTGCCATTGGAAAGAGGAGCTTTGGCCCGGTCCATAGATGTGTGACTTGGCCATAATAAGGTCATTTATAGGCCTGATATTCTATATTCATATTTCAAATAGCATGTGTCCGGATGGCAAAATTCAGTACTCTATCTACAAAAAAACCTGTAAATCATCTGCCCTTTATTCATTTGCTTAGATCTTTTGTACACTTGATCTCAAGAATGTGCTGAATGAGTTTCACATCTGGTCAATGTTAGCATGGTGTTATTCCCCGTCAAAAAGATAATTGATATTCTCCTTTGGTTCATTACAATTTACTCAAGCCTAGTAACAGACACAATATTTATGACACTGGGAATACATTCCCTGAGATCATAGATGTCCCTAGATACCAAGAACATGCAAATGGACCTTGTAGAAGTAGAGCAATCTTCCATTGACTTTTTTACGTGAATTTTCTGAAAATATGACTATGGCTTAAGATGCCATAGATTGCATTAGTGCACCAGGATGTAATTGATCCAATCAGCTGCATTCCACATGGGGAAATGGGAAGTAGGAAGGGGATACATGCATGCAACAAGTAAACAATAACATTCATTTTGGACCCACAATTTTTTTTTAAATGATACATTAAAATAATTCTGAGGAAAAGCAATACCATTATTATGCACCCTTCTAAAAGCTCTGTATATATATTACTATATATTAGGGCTGCACAATTAATCAAAAAAATATTGCGATCTCAATTCATAGACCTATGCGATCTCATTTCTAAATTATGAAGATTAAAAAAAAAAATCGTTACAAAAAAAACGTTTACTTTACCCTTTTTAATTATGACGAAAAATAAGAATTGTGTGAGAGAATCGCGATCTCAATTCTTAGAGAGAAAAATCGTGATTCACATTTTAGCAAGAATAATGCAGCCCTACTATATATAATATATATATATATATAATTATTATAAATTCTTGTATATATAGCATCTTTAACACATTGGACCCGAGTATAGTCGGGTTAACTCGCAAACGCTTGAGCGCCAATCACGAGTATAGTCGGGTTTTAATCGCTATTTCTTTTATTAGCGATATCCATTCATTTTCATCCATCCAACCTGATGTTATCGTTGGGAATGGGTCTGAGCTCGCAAAAGGGCAAATACCGCTGCCTATCGTCTTCCGGATGGTATTGCACATCATTGGATTGGATTGGCTGGGACTGTGTATAAAAAAAAAAGTCCGGTCCAGGTTTTGACTGGGGACACTCTGAGCAGTGTAGATTATGTGTTTTGGATATATAACGTTGGATCAATAAACGCGATCAATATTTGGAATGGCGATCAGGAATTGGATTAATCTTTTTGCAGGACATCAGATGTGAGGTAAGGACTCTATGTTACCAATCTTGGGTTAATCAGATGTTTCTTTCACAGCGATCACAACATGTCTGTGTGTGTGTATGTGTGTGTGTGTGTGTGTGTGTGTGTGTGTGTGTGTGTGTGTGTGTGTGTGTGTGTGTGTGTGTGTGTGTGTGTGTGTGTGTGTGTGTGTGTGTGTGTGTGTGCGTGCCGTTGGCGCCGACCCAAGGCACGGATAAACAATTTTTCAGCCCGCTTCTGTATCGTGCATGAGGACACATATACTATCGATAATCTAGCATTTATTTGAAAACGATTAATAAATCAGCCGAATAATGACAACGTGTCTTGTATATTCCACTAAAGGGCTATTATCGTGTCTTTCTCTGGAATTACTAGAAATCACCAAAACTATACTCGTATTCAAAACGGTATAAAACGGAAATGTACAGATGAAAAAACAATCTGTTGCAAGCAACTCATTGATAAGCGACGGGTGTATTAGACCCATAGCCATAATTTAAGATATATTTTAAGCACTCGCAAATCTCCCCGTCCTCCCATTGATTAAAGCAGCGACCATCTAGACCTATACATACTTTGCATGGTTTAGTAAACTTTGTATGTATTCAGAAAGTATGCCAAAGTTGTGTTAAATTGAAACCACTTACGTTGTACTTAGTGTAATAATGTAGTGCGACAGCAGCAACGCTATACCAATCGAGCCAGATCAAGAGTGGAAGGAGTTGAACTGTCCAACTCTGTTATCCATGTAAACCATGCTGGGAATTGAAATCTAGATGGAAAAGTAAAATGTCAACTGTGGTTCTCATCATACTGGCTTTTATCTGCTGATATAATAAACTATCCTCCTTGAAGAGAGTCAAGAGACATATGTAATCCAAGAAGAACTGCCATCCAGCATTCATATTACATTCTGTGTGGCTACACTATTCTGTCAGATGAGACTTTGATAAATAATTTAAGCCTCCACTGCCTAGTGGCTGAAAAGTCTAACCAATGAGGAATTTGTCTTTTAGCCTAGATGGTGAGCAAGCAATATCCGAGGCTTGAGACTGTGAGATGGACTGGATTAACACTTTGACGACCGTTCGGCGCCGTCTAATATGGTGCAAGAGGACCAAGGTTTGTTGACAAACCAATGTGTCTTTGTAGAGCTATATCTATACTTTATAGTATTGCTATCTGTCCATTCTCATTGTCACTTGAGTTCATAAAGAGTCCCTTCAAAATGGCTTAAAGAAAAGAAAAATCCATCAATAGGTTGTCATTTTATAGCGCCGTGAATATAAGCTTTATCGCAGATTTCGTCTCATATATTTTCTGGAAAGCTACTTATAGAGCTAAAGGCTACTAACGTTATATTCAACGGCATTTCTGTTGTATATATTCTAATGAAATAACACAAACTGCTTATGAACTGGACTATCCCATAGCATCTATGGATGAAAGGGGGGCGGCGGGGAACGTCGATTAGTATTATTGATTACCGATAGAGTGTCTGTGGAAGTAGCCACATTCACTGATCGAATGCTTGCGTCTCACAACAATGTCTAATCCGGCTGTAATTTATACCCTACATACAGCATTTCCCCGTTATCGACCGGCATCTGGTAGATCGATATGTCCATTGGTTGATGATAAATCCCCTTATTCCATGGTGAGATCTGCGATTTGAAGCGTGATACACGGTTCATGATGTTCGCTTGGGATTAGAGTAATATGATACTCTGTTGGAGGGTAAAAAAAAAAAAAAATCCATTCGCCCACAATGATACTGCAGTGGAGCGATGGCGCCCCTAAGAGGATCTGGCCGGTATTGCACATATACGTGGCTCTGATCCACAACGCATGGATTCGAAACACGTATTAACTCGTGGCTGGTCCCCATTGTGTTAAAATTGTCACAGTTGGGGCAGTCTGGGCCTAACAACCACCCCTAGGCGTGATCTAATGAGTATAACACACTCCATCGCATGATGTAATGCTTAATTGCATCGCGCCCTCTTCTATAGCAAGTTGACAGTTTGAACGACATGTCTGCAAACCAATCAGTAGTTCACTCTCATTTGGAGCATAAATATATCCACTGGGTCAAACCGTCTGGTTTGCCCTACAAAGCCACAGGAAGAGCAGTGAACATTTAAACGTGGCTAAGCTGCTTCAGTTTTTCCACATGACTGAAACCCCTCATTGCCAATTTCTCTGAGCGAGAGCGCTGCAGCAGAGCACATAAACACATTCAGAATTGAAAAGCACCAGATGCGCCAGATACATTTCAAATGCTGTATTTTGGATTTCAATTTAGAGCACTCATATTGCCAATTATATTAAACACACAATCAGACACGTGCACACATAGGGTCCAAAGGGTGCTTGAGAACCTGCCCTTTTCCCCTCAAAGTCATAAAGTGACATTTCTTCACTGATGTTAATTGTATTACATTTTTTGTTTATTTTCTATTCTTAAGTTAAGTTTCAAAGGATTTCACCAGAGGGGTCAAAGTGCAGGGTCAGCCATCTGCATTGCTGCTGGAGCAGATAATGTGTTCACTGTGTTCGCTCAAGGACATTCTGTCAAGGATAGGATAAGATGAGATTGAATAATATAAGGTAACGTAACGTAAAATAAGGTAAAGTAAGTAGGATAAGATAAAGTAAGGTAAGATGAGAAAAGTATGAGTATGAGAAAAGATAAGGAAAAGTAAGGTAAAGTAAGATGAGATTGGATAAGATAAGGTAAGGTAAGATAAAATAAAGTAAGGTAAAGTAAGATAAGGTAAAGTGAGGTAAGGTAAGATAGGGGAAAGTAAGGTAAGGTAAGATGAGAAGAGAAAGATAAGATAAGATAAGATAAGAAAAGGTAAAGTAAGGTAAGGTAAGATAAGATGAGATACCATCTGTTTTTTTTCCATATGCTTACAGTCACCAATAAGAATAAATTCTTAAAGGGGCGGCTACGTGGCGTAGTGGGCAAGGCGCTCGCCACGAATGCGGAGACATTGCTTTCAGTTTAGCTGGTCGTTCATACTAATACACATTGGCCGTATTAGGGGGTGGGAAACTGATGGGTGGGGATCGGGCGTTGTGGACAGCGACTCCTACAGGTCGGTTGGTGCGCCTGCGCAGTAGAATCATGAAGTGTCGGGGGCAGCGTGAGCCTCCCACGCGTTACTCCTCGCCACTGAGAGATCGAGCTGCGCAGGTGAAAAGATGCGACTGCTGTTACCCTCAAGTACCGGAGGGGACTTGTGCTATGTATGACTTAGTCCACATTGCAGCCGGCTTGTGGGAGGCAAGAAACAGCGTTCGTGACAGGGGAGGGTTGAATTGGATGATACGAAATTGGGATGGGAGAAAATATAGAAAATGGGAGAAAAAGTGGATAAAAAAAAAAAATAAAAATAAGATAACAAATTTAGCCAGCAACCTCATTGGTATTCCCACCCCCAACTTATCTTGTATCACCTCATCGCTCATCATACAATGACGCAGACCACCCACTCTACCAGCACTTTACCTCCCTTCCTTCTGGCCATAGATATGGACTACCCCTTTTGGCAAGAGCTTTGTTCCCATAGCCATACAAGCTTTAAACAATTAAGTGCGCCAGAGGGCGGTAGAGCGCCACCCGCTTTAATCAATGGGAGGAGTGGGAGATTTGCGAGTGCTTAAAATATATCTTAAATTATGGCTATGGGTCTAATACACTCGTCGATTATCAGTGAGTTGCTTGCAGTCAACATGTACAAAACGGATTGTTTTTTCATCGGTACATTTCCATTCTATACCGTTTTGAATACGAGTATAGTTTTGGTGATTTCTAGTAATTCCAGAGAAAGACGCGATAATAGCCCTTTAGTGGAATACACAAAACATGTGGTCATTTTCCGGCTGATTATCGAATCTTCCTGAAATCAACGCTAGATCATCATTATTGTCCTTCATCATGCACGCATGCAATGTTGTTTAGACCGGCACGCCGCCCCCCCCCCCCCCCCCCCCCCCCCACCCTCCTCCTACCCAATCTGATGTCCTGCAAAAAAGATTAATCCAATTCCTGATCGCCATTCCAAATATTGCTCGCGTTTATTGATCCATTGTTATATATTTGCGAGCTCAGACCCATTCCCAACGATAACATCAGGTTGGATGGATGAAAATTAATAGATATCGCTAAATAACGATTAAAACCCGACTATACTGGCGCTCAAGCGATGGCGAGTTAACCCGACTATCATCGGTCTGGCGTCCAATGAGTTAAGTTACATGAAATCCAGTATGTGGTATATACAGTAGAGTATCAATCCATGTATTTGTCTCTGCTGTGTGACCCCTGTAATTAAGTGTTCCTGTAAATCCTGTATTTTGTATAATTATGTATGTCTTACTTGTTTGTGCTATATGTATGCACATATAGTAGGCTACTGTGGAAAATAATTTCTTCCTGCACTTCCTTTACCCTTTTCCAAGACCGGAGAGCTCTACCATCGCCAGCCAAGCAGACACAGTGAAAAAGGCCACCACTTTTAAGTCTCATCATAGAGATCATCATAATTTGTTTGCAACCCTTTGCTCTCTAGTAACAATTTATGATTAAACCGGTTATGCTTCCTGCATAAAGGCAGCAACAGTGCTTCAGAGATGGGGAGTGATGAAAGGATTCGGCCAAGAGATGAGTGAGCACCTGCGCTCATCTAGATTTTGTCCATGTTATCAAGACCCCTATCTGTATGCAGCCTAATGCTTTTATTCTCACTTAGTAATACAGAACTAATGGCGCTCTGTAACGTTTGGGGTTTTGCTCTCCTCAGGGAGCAAAGCCTTACCTGGCGGTAATTGACCTGTCTATCTGCCCTGATTGCATTCATTGGCACCTGGTGTGTCTAGTTAGGTTGGCTTCATATGCTCTTCCTTGTTAGTTACCATTGAGACTGTCAGTCGATCACTGAACCTACCCGTGAGTACACCGTTGTGAGTAACGCTACTGCCATGGAGAATAAGTTAGTTCGACATTTGTAGTATTTGCCGTGCCTTGCATTATCGATTGTATTACCTTTTTGTGTGCTTATTTAGCACCGTCGCCCGACGTGTTTTGTTTTGTGATATGTTTGAGACAGTGTTTTCTCCCCTTTGCTTTCCCCATTTTGCTATATAGTTCAGTTTATGTGTTTGTGAGACGTGTTTTGAAGACTTGATTTCTCCCCTTTACTTTCCCTCCTTTTGGAGACAAATTATTCTCCCATTTTGTTTGTGCGCCGTTGTCGGCATGTATGCCTTTTATATTCAAACAATAAATAGCCTTTTGTTTGAGAATCAACACCTGCCTCTCGTCTATCCATTCTACACTGCACCTGGGTCCAACACACCTACCAAAACGCTAACAGCGCTCTGTGTTGTGTCATAAAGACATTTGTTTATTTCCCTCTCCTCCGAACACAGTCTCCTCTAGACTTTGTGCTCCTTCGTGTTCAAACTCTCCTCTTTCAAACCCACTCCTTTGTGTTCTGCAGAGGTCGCTGTCTCTTGGTGTCTTGTCATATAGCCTATACCCATCCATAAGTATGCTTTCACAGTCTGGTAATGTGTGTTTGTAAGAGTGTACACATCTAGCTGATACCTGCATACGAGTCCCAGGGCTATTCGTGACACAATGTTAAGCATGCAAATGCAAAACAGGGGACTCTGTGAAAGCCCACAGAACAAGAAGATTGCCCAAAGAGCCACACAGTAGGACAGGGATTGGCTGAAATTCAAGTTTCAACCAGCAAGCCTGAGTGTGATTGGAATAAGTCAAATAAGATTAGTCAGGCACAGGAGATATAATATAAGAGATGGTTAAGTAAGGTAAGATAAACCCAGGAGATGAGATCAGAACAGATAAGCACACTGGCTGTTGCAGAGAACCAAACCTTTTTACATCACTGTTAATGAGACGGTCTCTCCAACCACGAGCCACCAGAACCAAACCTTTTTACATCACTGTTAATGGGACGGCCTCTCTAACCACCCGGCCACCAGAACCAAACCTTTTTACATCACTGTTAATAGGATGGTCTCTCCAGCCACCAGAACCAAAACTTCTCCTTCACTGTTAAAGGGGCACTTCACCAAAAAACAATGCTCCTCCACAATACAGCTCCATGAAATTATGTAGAAAAATAGCAATACCTTGTCTTATAGGGACTGCTATCTTCATTCATATAATTTCATTGAACTGTAACTAACACAGCACCAGGATTCAATGTCTATGATGACATCATTGGTGGCCATATTCATAACTAATTTACTCTCAATAATCAGTGTTGCTTTTTGGTGAAGTGCCCCTAAATGGAATGGCATCTCCAGCCGGCAGCCACCAGGACATACTCACGGTGATGTGAGTATGCAAATAATATATAATGGTGGTTGCAGTGAGCCTTGTCCTTAATTGAAAGGCTCCATGCACCAGAGGCTTTGCCTGCTTAATATTATCCCTGTGGCCACAATGTTCTGAGAGCGTTCCCTGATGGACGATGGGGAGTTTTCCCCAGTAATATTGGAAAGGCAGCTCCTGATGCAGTCAACAGTACAAAGGTATGATTGATTAAGCTCATTTAACAATGCACAATTAATGATTGAGCTTTCTCTTAATAATCCTCTGTTTTTAAATTAGTGTCCCCTGTTCCAGATACAGTTAGTGTCCCCTGTTCCAGATACAGTATCTGTTGTGGTGCGGTGGGGGTATATGGAAATGATATTTCATAAGCATTCATCTGATAGTCAGGATGTTTTGTTTGGGTAAAGAGAAAGCGTGTGATGATATTCTCCGGGGGGCTGAGACCGGTGCGCTCGCCTGGAATATTTCATCCATGTAATTACATCCTACCATACCTGCGCAGAGTTTGATTCCAGGTCACGCAGGGCTCTCTCACATCATCTCTCTCTCTCTCACTTCCTTTCCATTAATGTTCATAGCGCTGTCTGATGATTTGGGTGGGATTGTGAAGGCATGTTGACTGCCCATTCTCCCGTAAATGCTTCTTGTCTTTTAGCTCAGCTGAAATGATCCTGTGCATAGAATTTATTAGATTTATTTTATTTATTTATTTATTTATTTATTTGTTTAGCTGCGGTGCCCCCACTGTTGAAAGAGATATTCCACCACTACTAGAAAAACCTAAAGAATATCCTTCATCTGGGATTATTGCTTACACAAAGTAACCAAATATATGCACATTTTGAGGTGAAAATTTTTCAATGGGGTGTTCCTTGACCTTTCACCTAAAGGCATCTGAATGTGGAAGGGCTCACTGGAAGAGTCTCACCTTTACATCCATGCCCAGTTCATGCTATAGACCCATTGGGGTTAGGGTCAAAACCATGCAGGTTATTTGCATGCAGTACAATAATGTTATTTTAGCTTTTTGAAATATATATATGGGTTATATCATAATAATTCAGCATACTGTAAATTTGAGACTCTGAATCAATGTGACTGATACCATTTTTTTTAACTTGTATAAAATGACCTCTGTATATTATATATATCGTATATATTATATTACCTCTAGGTTAATCACGGAACCGTGAAACTTTACACCCATAAACAAGAGACTTGGGCCAATAAGAGGATGTGTGGTCTATCTACTAGATGCTTTGTTAATAAGGGGGGGGGGGGGGGGGGGGGGGGGGTTTATGAGCCATTTTAAGAAAAAGGAGCTTGTTGTCCAATAAGAGAACTATTCTTGCAGAAATATCTTAGGGATGCTCAGATACACATACAGATAGATGACAGTATCTGATATCTGGCCGACAAAGAACCATACCAGCATCATTTAAAAAATAAAATGTATCCCTGTTTTTAACTAATGTTGTGTTCATAGGTGTATAGAAGTTAGATGTGAGGGGCTTGCAGTAGTGCTAGTTAAAGTAAAAAGTGCTGTGGTTTTCACAAAGATGAATTACCTAAATGCATAGCAACTTTCAATAATACTGTGAATGGCATTTAGTAAGGCTGGCTGAGATCTAGTCAAACATACACTTTATAAACCTATGAACAACATTAGTTAACAACAGTGGACCTCATTCTCGAATGGACTTACGAGAAAGTTACCAATACATTTCTTAGTAACTCGATTTACGTTACGAACTTTTTTGGCATTCTCGAATGGCTTCTTTTCGTAAATTTGTTCGTAGCTACGAACAGGATTTATGAACTCGAAAAGGCAGTCGTAAGTCGGACAGACAGGTGTGCACCTGTGTTTTTAACTGCTTCATTTGGGAGAAATCCTTGGGGATTGTGTTCACTTCGATTCTACAGACATCCTGGGAATGAACCTCTTATGCCCGATACATTTGTATCCAAGAGTAAAGACCCTAACCATGTCACAACAGCAGTCATAGTGTATATTTTCAACAATACATTTGTTTACCAATAGTCTAAAGTGTTATTAGTGAGATTTTAGTTTATGGAATGTCTTCATAATTTAGCGAATATCCGCCATTTTGAATTAGTGTCGCGTCACCGTTTGTAGCCATATGAGGAGAGGGCATCCAGAGCTCTCAATGAGCGTTGAAATTTAGAAAAACTACATTTCCTAGCAGATTCCAGCTTCATGCAAGCAAATGACTTCTGTATCATTCTTTTTTATTTCTCTGGATTCTCTATCACAAAACTGAACGTTATTGGCATAGATTGGAGCGCAGTTAGTGTGTCTACCTTCTGTGAACGTTTAGCAACAATCTGTGTTGCAATCTGATCCAAAATGGCGGAGCCATATCCATTATAAGAATGGAACTGTATATACAGTCGATTTCATTCACGGTTCTTGCTGCACACCTGCATACTAAATCCAAATTGTCTGCCATTTGAAAGAGTCAAGTTAGAATGAATGAATATACTGTAGGTGGGATGCACATCATGAATGAATGAATGAATGAATTCATATAAGTGGGATACACACAATGAATGAATGAATATAGGTGGCCGTGGGATACACATAATGAATGAATGAATGAATATAGGTGGGATACACATAATTAATTAATTAATTGATCAATGTATTAATATAGGTGGGGTATGCGTAATTAATTAATATAGGTGAGATACACACAATGAATGAATGAATTAATATAAATGGGATACATATAATGATTGAATTAATGACTGACTGAATGGATGAATATAGTTGGGATACACATAATGAATGAATTAATGAATATAAGTGGGATACACATAATGAATAAATTAATATAGGTGGGAAACACATAATGAATGAATGCATATGGGTGGGATACACATAATGAATGAATTAATTCATATAAAAAAATACATATAGGTGGGATACACATAATTAATGAATGAATATAGGTGGGATACACATAATGAATACATGAATGAATGAATGAATGAATGAATGAATGAATGAATGAATGAATGAATGAATGAATGAATGAATGAATGAATACAGGTGGGATACACATAATGAATGACTGAATCATGGAGTTGTCATGTGTTAAAGGGGCACTTCACCAAAAAACATCTACATTTTACACGCACATCCCAAACCTGTAATTGCACAAATTAATCTAGTATGACAGTTACTGAATTTGAATATGCTCTCCAGTGATGTCATCGGGGGACCCCGGATCCTTACTATTCAGCTAATTACAGCTGAATGAAATGATGTAGGCCACAGGGACTGCAGAAACAACTCTATGTGGATTAATCACAGAGGCTGGTTACTATGGATATACTAATATACAGATGTTGTGGAACCACCACCACCATGCTGCGTCCAATTCCAATTTTTAAGTTCAACATATCACACAAAGCAAATGTATTTTCTGCCCTTTGCACATTATGGGTTAGCCTTCTCTAATGGAGAAACATGGATTAAGAGTGTAATAATTGTATAGGCGGTTAGGTGGCCGAGCGGAGATTGCGTTCGTCACCAACCCTGGTCGAATCCAGCTCACAGCTCCGGGGTTGTCACCAGCTTGGCTGGCCGTCTGCACCAATACAATTGGCTGTATTAATAATAATAATATAATAATACTTCATTTTATATAGCGCCTTTCAGAGGACCCAAGGTCGCTTTACATAAGGGGGGGGGGGGGGGGGGGAGATAACAAGTCAACAAACATAGTGGACAGACACAACACATACATATATTGGAGGGTGGGAGAAGCTGGCGGGGTGGGTCCGGGTCGTTGTAAACAGCGACTCCTACAGTTCGGTCGGGGCGCCTGCTAAGCGCGGATAGGACTTGAGGGGGATAGTGTGGTCCTCCCACACGCTACGCCCTCTCGATGAGAATCCGCGCTGCCAGGTGAAAAGAAGCGGTGATTGGCTGGACGTGTGTCGGAGGAAGCACGTGGTAGCCTCCACTCTCCCAGATGATCTGACTGTGGGGGGTAAGTGCGCAGCGACCAGGAAGGGACTGGGAATTGGCATACGACTAACATTGGGATGGGAGAAAATCGGAGGAAAATGGAGGGGGAAAAAGACCAATAAAAAAAAAAAAAAAAAGTGTAATAATTGTTGTCCATTGAGGCCAAACGAATGGCCTCTATTGTTCAGTAACAGTAAGAGTCCTCTCAGCTGACACTTCAGGTGTTATTATTCTCCTCAGAGTAGAGTCCTGCCTAATAATAACGTATGCTAATTGGCCCGGTTGAAAATCCAACCAGGGCCCCGTTCCCCGTACCTGGATAACTGAGTTAGCCGGATAACTTTCGGTTAAGTCTGACTTAAGCCGGACTTTCCGGTTCCCCGTACCTGGATTGTCCAAATCACCATGACAACAGATCCAAAAGTTTGAGCCTGGTCGAAAGCAGGGTTTAAGTTCAAGTTAGCCGGATGAAGCACAGCCACGCCCCCGCAAAGAAGTGACAGCTCTTTCCTGAAATTATTCCCACAGTCTAGGATCTGCTTTATACCATTCTGAATTACGTTTTTGTGCTCCATTCTTCCAGAGGGGGCTTTTGAAATGTAAAATAGACCCAAAATGCTGATACTAAATTCACTTTGTCCTAAATAATGCACGTTATATATACCGTGGCGCTCGCTCGGTGCGATGTACACATTATGTGGTTATTTTAACAACGCGCAGCATTGCAAATGTGAATCCCGCTGGGATATTTTTAATGATTGAAACCTATCGCTCGTTTGGCTCTGATTCCTTTCATATTCTCCGCTGTGGATGTTTAATGGAGCGCCTGGATTATGTTTCATTCAAGCATAAAATTGAAGTGTCTATGCGTGGATTGTGGATCTTGTCTCGTTCATTAATGTATAAACAATGAATTTATCCCATCTGGCACAGTGGCGCAGCGGTAGTGCTCAATCCTGGCAACCCAGCGACCGGGGTTCGAAACCCCGTGTTTCCAATATAATTTTTTGGAATATAATATTAATGATTATACGCCAAAGTAGCCTAGTTTTAAGTTAAAATATTATAAATCTACATGCATTGAGGATGTCATTCTTTATATAGCTCTCAACGTGCACCAAATTGAATTATTCCTACATCGCAAAAAGAAGGGAAAGACTAGGTTTCGAACCCCGGTCGTCTGCGTGAAAGTCAAAAGAAGAACCCGTTACACCACAGTGGAGATAAGTAAAAGATCGACCATACATCAATCAATGGGAAGAGAGCCGTATCGTTATTTTGTATAACAGTTTAACTAATTATTTTCGCTAGCAAGATCTCATTTGATTATTCAATCCAGCAGGCAAGTTTAAAGAAATATAATCTGATTGATTGAGGTAATGAGGGACTTAAAATTAGCCTATAGATAACGCATTTAACTTGTCGGCGAGGCGATTGAGCCGTACTGCAATATGTTAATAAAGTTTTAAATCAATTAATCAATCAATGCCGCTAGAGAATCAGGATCTCTGCTATCGATACGTGCTGGCTTTTCAACTGGAGCGGCCACGCGCACTTATCCTGGGTCTCAAGTCTGGCTTGAGTTAACGAGACTGAATCCACCTTCGAGGAACAGGAAAATCCCGGCTTCAAACATCGGGTTAACTGAATCTGGATAATGACATCTTGATCGACTTAGTTGAACCAGGTACGGGGAACGGGGCCCAGAGAAAGCACCAATCAGGTCAACAGAACCAGACCCTGGATTACATTTTTTTTTTAAGTAGGTGGAACTAGCAGCTAGTGATACAGTTTGACAGCACATCAAGTTGAAGATTGTATTGCTGACACAACCGGAAGAATGTTCTGAAGATTTCACACTGAAGGTAGCAGTTCATTTGGAAGAAAATGTCTGATATTATTGTGTAAATGGACTGCATTTATACAACTCTTTTATCCATAGCACTTTACAACATATGCCTCACACTCACACATTCACGCAGTGGCGAATATTCATGGAAACCAAGGGAAGCCAAGCTTCCCCAATAATATGAACAGTAAAAAAAAATGTAAATGTAATATATATATATATATATATATATATATTTGTATATAGTTTACAATAATAATTAAAAAATCATTATTTTTCATCTCTGTTATAATTTTTTTTTCGAATTTTCTCCCTCTTCTCCTTCTCACTCTCGCTAACACTCTGTCAGACTTACTGAGGCAGGCTGGCAGTCACTCTGTGCTCACTGCAGCTCAGGCTGAATAGAGAACATTTGCAGAGGGGGAGGTGTCTTTTTCTAGCATCCTGGTCTGTCCACATTGTGGTTGGTTGTGGACTCCTCAACCAATTATTAGCCAATAAGATTCGAGCTTAATAAAGGGGTTGGGTTAATGTAACACGGGCCGTCTGGCTGCCAAGTAGTCTAGCGTCTTCAAATTTGCCGCCCTGGGGGCGGGCCAGTCCAGAACGTTTCCACCGATTGACCAATCAAATCACATTAAAAGCTAAACGTGACGACGTCATCGCCTCGGCCTCGCGGCCACGTTCGAATCAAAACAACAATACGATTTAGGCTGGAGGGAACCCCGGAGATAGCTAGCTAGCGTTATGTGAGTCTTAATGTCTAAACAAACAGCATTGTTTGATTGATTGAAATTCGGATTCTTCTCTCGGATTAAATCATTGAGGAGACCTGAGATTCGCTCAGCTGCAGAAAAGTTTAGGAGAATACCTGAATACCCACAGGACTTGGAGAACTTTGTGGACGAGTTGCTTTACTTTACTTAATTTGGACCACGGTACGTCAGCTGCAACAATGGTGAGTACCTAATAACCTAATAACTTTTCATAAGTGATGCCGCTGTCTGTGTGTGTGTGTGTGTGTGTGTGTGTGTGTGTGTGTGTGTGTGTGTGTGTGTGTGTGTGTGTGTGTGTGTGTGTGTGTGTGGAACCATACTACTGTATATGTTCTGCCGTGTCATATCATACTGTGTTATTGTTTGATGGGGCGCCGACTCGCAGAGTCATACTGTACATGGTCTGCTTGTGTTAGATGGGCAGAGCCATAGGCTACTGTATACATGTATGTTCTGCCATGTCAGCAATATCTTGCAAGACGCTGAAACGCTCCGACTGCGACATCAGGCCATTCATTAATTTCAACCTAGAACCTACCTAAATGATCTCTCTCTCTCTCTCTCTCTCTCTCTCTCTCTCTCTCTCTCTCTCTCTCTCTCTCTCTCTCTCTCTCTCTGATTCATAATCAAACCAGACCTCCTGCAGGCAACCACTGTGTGTGTGTGTATATATATTTGTGTTGTGTGTGTGTAATATTCCAAAGGAGAGAGAGAGCGAGGGAGGGATAAATATATTATATATATATATATATTATTTGCCTTAAATATGAAAAAAATATATAAAAAAGATTGTATTAATAAAAATAATTTATATATATTTTTTTGGCATCCTCTGTTATTTTACCCACGCCACGCCACTGCATTCACGGTGGAGGCAACCATGCAATGTGCCAACCTGCTCACCGAGAGCAGTTAGGGGTTAAACGTCTTGCTCAAGGACACTTCCACACACTGTGTCCCACACAGGAGGAGCCGGAATCTAACCGGGACTGCTGTTGCCCCTATGTGTGACAGCCTAAGGCTTTTAAATGGATAGTTTTTAAGAAGCCCATCTGATTTGTCACTAGTGGGGAGTCCCTATAATATGCTTAAAATATATTTAAAATAAATAAAGTGTATTGTAAAAATTTATAAATATAAAAAAAAAATGCTGGTGCAAATGGGTTTATATCATGTCTCATATATGTTTAATGATTATATTCTTATAATACCAGAGATATACAGTATGCCTTAAATGTAATATCTGTAATGCCGTCAAACAGCGACCTATAGGCAAAGGTTAATGTTTTTCTTCTTGTCTGATGTGTGGGTTGGAGTTGATTGGGGATAGGGGGAGGGGTTGCTGAAGGTGACAGCATGTCATATCTCGGTGATCCCTCTCTGGCCCCCAGGGACCAGCACAGCAGGGTAGGTTAATGGGGAAGAAATCTGACCACAAACCCATAGCTCTGCATCACCTATTACTGTCAATCACCACAGACACTTTACAAAACCATAGTATACAGTAGTAAAAATAATAACACACTGCAGAGAATCAAATGGGAAGAGTGGAGATTGAATACATATGGATCATACAGGAAGAAAAACATTGCAGTACCTGAATATTATTCATTGAGCAGTAGTCCCCTCCACACACACACACACACACACACACACACACACACACACACACACACACACACACACACACACACACACACACACACACACACACACACACACACACACACATTATATAATATCATACCATATACTCAAGAAGGCAAGAGGCAAGAAGCAAAGGCCCTGGCCCAGAAGAGAGTGAGATGGAGAGCTCTGGTGGACGCCCTATGCCCCCCAACGGCGTAAAGAGGATTAAGTCATATACTCTAGATCTGCTGGGTTTCTATAGTGCAGTTACTTCACATGACATAAGTAAGCTATATGAATAAAAAGCCATTTCACACCACTACAGGCAGCCAGACTGATAGCAGGTCCTTGGAATAGGTTGGGGAATAAATCCTGGTTTCAGCACCTAACCACCTCCACAAGTACCGTATATTACATACAAAACACTTCCTATGGAAAATATAGCAAAACTGACTCACATCGAAAACTAGAACTGATTATTGTAAGGCCAATATGGAGTGACTATATGAGAAGTTCATTAAATCAATCTCACTTGAAGTAGACTCATTGTACACAGCGCTGCAGCCTGCAGGCATTGGGTTCTTCTTACTGTATGGCAACAACAATGACATCAAAAACCGTGTAGGATTTCTAATTAAAAAAAATGTATTAGCAAACCCTGGTCCGAAATATAGGCCACTTTTCACCTCATCCTAAATCATTTTAAACACCTGCATCTTATATTATCCTATCTTCCTGTATTATCACTGTCTTCCAATATTTCCACAAAACATGAATGGAAATTTCACTACAGAATGTAAGTCCGTTGCTATCTTTGGACTACAGGCAGCTCACAATAAAAGTTGACATGTCAAGTGTATTTTTCAATAATATGAAGCAATTATTTTAGAAAATTGACTTTTCCTATTGGATTACTGAAGGACTTTTTATTGACTTATTATTGGGGATTCCCGAGGTGTCCGTTTGTCACCTGGGCAGCCACTACCCATGCACGTGCTGCTCACTGGACCGGTGGACCCCACCCTCGGCAGCGCCTCTCCAGAATCTGAATGGAGTCCCAATGTTGAGGCTTGAGTTTATTGTTAATTAGACATGCTCTGTTGTACCGAATGACGAATACAAGGATAAAGGTCATAATTATGCTATCAGCTCATAACCAAACTGCGGTATAAATCATATAGGCTATAGGCCTACTATTTATTTAAATCTATTCACCATAATCGTAAATGTGTAAATCCTTACCTGTCTGTTTCTTGGTTATAGGCTAAGATTGACAAGGATGTCAAGTCTGTGATTTTAAGTAGAACTATATATTTTGTATTGTCTCTTGCAGTGGCACAAACTACCAAATGATTTAACAGTTAATGATCGTGGGGTTGAGTTGATACCCCCTCACTCACACATCGCACAGATAAGATCGACGCTCACACCTGTACAGTAATTTGATTAAACTAATGTGCAACAGCCCCCCCCCCCCCCCCCTCTATACGCATCCACACCATGCATAGCACAGGACACATGCATCAGCATCACAACTCACCATAATTAACGCGTGGAAATTAATCCCCCCCAAAAAATTTAAGACAAAAAGTTTGCGAATTCAACGTCTGTGCCCTTGGATATTATGAGCGCACTGGCGGCTGAGAGAGATGAGCGCTCCACAGAGAGCCGAGCCCCATAGTATCAATCCATTGTTCATCGGCCAGCTGTTTGGTCTCCCCTTGCGCTCAGCAGCCTCCCTCCTTTCTTCTATGGAAGTCGCTGGTGGAGAGACTCTAGACTAGAACATACTTTAACTGGCTCGCCTCACTTTCGATGGGGGGGGGGCCGGGGGGGGAAGACCCATCACCTGCCCGGCGACGGCGCGTGAAATGTTCCCTTGACGACAGCGACCTCTACTGGCTAATCCATTCATCAATTTCAGATCGTGATGTAGGATATCATTCATTCATTTTACAATATTCACAATTCACAATAATACATATTTCCATAAAAGAAAATAAAAAGTGTTTCATAATTAGCACATCTCAATTTGCACATTCCATGAGCGAAAAGGAGCAGGGAGAAGAAAATCGTATTTTGTCTGCTCCTTACAAACATAAATAAACAATATAAATAGATGGTCTGTCAATTACAATTATTTAATAATGGGCAGAAGCAACACCGTTCTAGTCAAACACTTAGCTATCTATACTATTGTGTTATGTGTGTTATATTATTGAGCCTGCTTATTGCAATTGCATTCTGCCCTATATGCAGTAACATAGCATATTAATGACTGTATAATATATTCATCATAATGTATAGCTTGCAGACAAATTTAGCCTACAATCGCTTTATGGCTAGTTCTTGCTCAGCAATATTCCTGCATGATGCAATTTGTTTTTATCAACTTGTAGAACAATATTCACAGATTAATTTGCCTCAATGCCTACGAACATAGGCAGACAACAGACATGCATGTTGTGGTAAACTGTTAGCTGAAAATACAAGATAAGATATTCCTTTAATAATCTCCTTGGGGAAATGCAGGTGCCATGCATTTGGGGAGGGGGAGGGGAGGTACAGGTAGGTACAGGCAGGGTAATATAAATGGAAATAAAATATAGAGAGTAAGAATATGAGAGTAGAGGTAAAGAACAAGATAAAATAGTAATAAAAAGTAAAAAGATAAAAGGTGATAAGGATGAGGGTCTGGTCAGTCGTACATGGTGAGACATATAGTATACTCTATCAATAACAATAACACGCCTGTAGAGGGACTCTGTGTTGTCGGTCCAGTCCAGTTCATTGTTCAAGTGTACTCCTGCAGGAACTTGAAGGTCTCCACCATCTCCACCTCATCCCCTCGGATAGTGATGAGAGTAGGGGGCCTCTTCTTGCTTCGCAGGTAGTCTATCAACAGCTCCTATAGGTCAGGCTGATGTTGAGTTAAAGGTGGTTGCCGTCGCAGTGTCGCACCAGCCCACAAAGCTCTCCACCAGGACTCATTGTCGTCTGTGATGTAACTGACGGTGGAGGAGTTATCTGAGAACCTCTGTAGGTACATCCTTGAGTAATAGCAGAAGTTGGAGTTGTAGAGGGTGAACAGGAAGGGTGACAGCACAGTTCCTTGGTGTGTTGCTCAACAGCACATCTGACCGGCTGCCCTGAGTCTGACGGTTGAGGAAATCAGCGATGAGCTTTTCGACTATAGTCACAAAGGGTGGATAGTGTCAAAGGACATCAAAGGACATGACTCTCAATGCGCTGTGCAGCCTCTCCAGATGCAGGAGCATGTAGATAATGGCATTCACCACCTCAGTGTTTGTCCAGGGAGGGGCCCAGCCTCTCAAAGGTGTTCATGATGTGTGAATGAATGAATGAATGAAAACTTTATTTAACAGATTTCAGAATGGGTACAATACAGTACGGCTCAATACATACAATACATACAATTGCAGACCAGAGAAAGCCGTTTGTCTTGTTTACATCAGGGTCCCCCATTTTCAATTAATGATGTGTGACATCAGAGTGACTGGCCTATAGTTGTTGAGTGCGCTTGGGCATCCCCGGCGTAATGCTGGGGGCTGGGATTCAACACAATGACATCACTGGTGGCCATATTCAAACTAATTTACTCTCAATAGTAAGTGCCCCTTTAGAGTCAATTCTCAGCATAATCTATGCTGTGCTTCATACTGGGGATAGGGGTAAGAAAATCAAAACAATAATTAAGAAATGTGGAGGACCTTCAAACCTGGTTTATTTTTTATTAAAGCACACTGGTGAATTGTGATACCAGGAATGTAGATGCGCGCATCATGCGCCACCCAGCCGCCTTTGACTGACCACATATTCTTGACAGCCTCTGCCAGAGGGCGACATTTCTGTATGAAAACTGAATCGGCAAACGTTCACATTACAGAAGAGAGAAGAGTCAAGTCCCTTGTTGGCCTGGGAGCATTTTCAGCTCTACAACTTCTGCAGTTGATATGATATGTAAAGGCAAATAATCATCATGATTTAATTTGATGAGTGACAAAAAGAAAACACACACAACACATTGATTTACAAAGCCACAGAGATATAAAAGACTAATTCTGTCAAGTACATTGAGGAGATTGTTTAGAATAGCATACTCACATCTCGACCTACTTTTATAGAACTTGTCAAGTTTCAGCAGTCTTACCTTACCTCTACTTACCTATGTAAGTGCATCTACAAGTAAGCTATAGTGACCACTGCTGATCACTGCATATTTCAATAAAACAGACAATTCTGAGTCTAATGTACGTGTTTGTTTTGACATTTGATGTGGCTTTACATATTTATTACCTTTGAAAAGGTTGGTAAAGTTGTAGGTTTGAGTGGTCTGTGCATCTTTGCCTTGCACAGAAGGTTTGGGGAGTGTTTGGTTACCGGCTGCTGCCTTGCTGGAAGATTCTAAGCTTAACAACAAACACAGTTGGTCAAACACCTCAAGTGAAAATAGTTCCTTTACTGATAATATAAAAATGGCAACATTAAAAAAAAAACAAGTATCTTTGACATTGAAAAATATATTAGACAGAATAATGCTGTACATAGTTTATTTATACTTCAGATGATATTTAGACTCAAAATGAATGGAAGTGAATGAGGAGCCTGATACCTGGGAGGAATGGTGGTGTTGACAGCAGACGACAGGGACAGCAGTGGTCACTAGTTTGCTAGTAGATTGATTGATTGATTGATTGATTGATTGATTGATTGATTGATTGATTGATTGATTGAAAACTTTATTAACAGATTGCAGAATGGGTACAATAGAGTACAGCTCAATACAAACAATTGTTAAGGGGATGCAGACCAGAAAAATACTTTTTAAGACATTTATGACATACAGATATACAGTACTGTTTCATCCTGACATTTATGACATACAAGATATACAGTACTGAGAAAGAGATCATAAAAAAATATATACATTAGAGGGGGAATAAACTGTACATTGGAGGGGGTTGGGTGGGTGGGTTTGGACATTTACCAGGGCCAGTTTCGAATTGTAGCCACCCGTAGGTGCTCTTTGAGAGATAGACTTTGACAATTGTTTTAGTGATGATGATGATTAGTAGTTTAGGGCACAAAATACAAATAGAAAAAAAGACTTGAATGTTGTGTCAACAAAGAAGATATCCAGTCCATGATATCCAGTGCATATGAAAACATATAGTTTGAACCTTAACAATAAATAATCTGATCAAAATCACATGGGAAAATGTGTTATGTGTCTCTATAGAATTGTTTATGAAAAACTATAATATTTAGGGCATAACAGCATGGAGACGATCTTTATTACAATATTATTTCCAATAATAACCTAAATCCATATCGTCCAATCACTACATTTTAGTAAAAAGGGAAAATAGAGATGTGTATATGTGCAATAAAGGGTTCAAATTAAAAAATAAACCCCATGGGACATTATTCCAACCTGTTACCTGTCAGAATCTTAAAATAGACACTTCAAGTCCTAAGAAAAAACAGATGGTGAAAAAAAATCCACCCTGTGCAGGTAGACCTATATGTTTCCATTCTAGACTAATAGATTACTTTAGCTAGATGCTTTTTTTTTCTTCTACTAAAGTGAACCATCCCTTTAAATTGTGTCGGTCAACCATTTTGGAACCAAACGAACCCTCCCCTCTTAAAAAAAAGTTTCATGCGGAAGTCGCATCTCAGGCGTCGACTTAGAACAACGCTGTGGGTTTGGGAAAGTTGATTACTGAAGGAAAGCCTGTAACGGTAAGTGTCTGCAGTTTGTTTTGGTGCAGGTGCATCTATTAGAATATTATTTCACCAACTTTCGGATTTAATGTAAGACGTTATGGCTTTCGCTTTCACTGTCCAAGTCTTTTATTTATTTTTATTTTTTCCAATACATCCTCCTATTTCCTAACTTGTGCTCCAGGGTCCAACCATGGCCAACACAGACGTGTACAGCCCGACGACCGTTTCCGAACCCAAACCCAACCAGTGGCTCGTTGTCCCTACAGAGACTCTGGATACGATCCGGTGTTTGGTCAAAGTCGCGGAGGTGGTGAGTTGAATACTAGGCTGCCTGGCCACATGTGCGCGTGCAGTCGTTCGTTTGTCCCCATCGTCGTCCGCAAACTTCCATTGACAGTTCCAAGACACATTGGGCTTGTTTGAGATTACTTTATGAGAGTAGGCGATTACAGCCGGGGGAGGAGTAAAAAAGTCGGAACACTTCAGACGCTTTATCATGTTTGATTGATTGAAAACTTGATTAACAGATTGCAGAATGGGTACCGTACAATACAGTACGGCTCAATACAAAACAAACTGCTAAGACTCGAGGATGCAGACCAGAAAAAGACTTTCGTCTTGTTTACATCGGGGTCCCCCATTTTCAATTAATCATGGGGGGGGGATTTCTAATTGCAGCTACCCGTAGGTGCTCTTTGAGAGTGGTTTTGAAGGAGGGTAGGGATTCACATTCCTTCACGGTTGTGGGTAGGGCGTTCCACATTATTGTTTGCATAATTGCTAAACGTGTTTAGTCCCTAGTTTGAGAGCCGAATCTGGGTTGAACATGATTTGTAGAACTCCCGCTTGTCTTTTGGGTGTGGAATTCACTGACCTTTGGGAAGTATTTTGACATGTACATGGGTACCTTAGTGGTGTAGTGTATCTTGTATGTAGACCAGGCCCATTGCAAGTTGTTGTACTCTGTCGTCTACTCAGCCATGCTAGGTTGTCAAAATGTGCAGGTGTAAGGTGGGTTTTGTGAGTACTAGGCAAAGCAGTAGTCTGACCCGTTTGTTTTGTGATGTTTGTAGCCTTGTTTTAAGGGCCTTTGAGGTGCTTTGGTACCATGAGGTGCAAGCATAGTCGTAGTACCCTTGAATGAGTGCTCCTGTTAAGAGTCTTCAAGGTATTCTTGTTTACCAGAGAGGAGATCCGGTACAAGAATCTTGTTCGTTGGTTGACTTTTTTGATAACATTGTTTGCCATTTTGTCACATGAAAGATTTGCCTCGGAACCCAGGTAGGTAATTTCATTTCAATGTAAGATTCGTGCAACGAGATAAAGGCCTATATCTATATATTATCATTTCGAGAGCAGTGAATGTTTGGCCAGCGAATTATCCTTTGGATTTCATGTGGTGGTGTGACGGGGTCCTCTCTCAAACTCCTTTGAATCTCCCATAAACACAGGCGTAGTCGGAAGGATCTTGTTGGTGGTTTTTATTTCCCGGCCTGCCAAGGTGCAGAGGTGATATATTTTTACAAAAATGTGAAAAGTGAAAGTAACATAAAACAAGATACCCTATAATTACTTACTATATCTAACAAAAGTGGAAAAAAGAGAAAACAAAACACAATATACTTACTACTTAACACTACACAATGTCTAAATATGCAAATACACTACTACTTCCACTACAAGCAATGCCAACACGTTTTCAAAGGGATTCCCGTTACCTTCACTGTAACTCGGCCAACTCAAGACTGCCTTCCCTGGGCCAAAGCAGCTCTCTTATATCCAATAGCCCCTCCCACTAGGCTTTAAACGGGATGTACATAATAAACACATTAAACCAATTCCTACACACAAAATATATATCCTCCACTATATCACACATACTTTCCAACTGTTTTAATGAAAGATAACCAGTTACAGTACAATGCCAAACGATACAATAATATCGCTCACGTGACCATGGCCTTGCGCCAACCCCTCCCATTTAACCTGGCGGAAATGTGCGCCTCTGCTTGGCCAACGCGTCAGCCTAGGAAGTGCCGGAGGAGTGCAGAGGCGAATGCATCGTGACAATGTAAGTGAATAAATGTATATGTGATGAACGGAGCACTCCAAAGTTGCGCACCCTTGGTTGTGCTATGACAACGGAAAAGGAATGGATTGTGAGAATTCGGACATTTGGACATACTAAGAAAACTGACGGGAGGGAATGTTTGGTGTGTATGCATTGCTTCGTGGCATATATGGCGTGTGTGTGTTTTCATGTCTGCTGTCCACATGAAACACACCACATTACATTATATGGGTTATATGGTTATACATTATAACATGGAATGACGGACAATGAGTGAGTGTGTATGTGTTGTCTACTGCCCACAGTCGGTGACGGAGCCGCTCCGAATGTCAGTATGTCAGATGGAGTAAAGTTATTTGAAGAAGCTCTTGGTACACAAACTCCTGTATCCAATAATAATAAATGAGAGACTATCTGATAGACTTCTCATAACTTCCTTGTGGGTGGTGACAACTTTTCTGAGCCAATAAACGCTTTGCGCAAACCAGAGCAAGTTGTTTCCCATCATGCATGAGGTTGAGTAGTTGGTGCAGAGCAAATGCGCCGCCTAGCCCTGAAAACTGCAAGTGCCTCGCTCATGAGATTTCTGCGGCTCGTGCAGTCAGATTTCCAGAGCAAGGACAACATTCTAACCGTTAGGGCTGAGCCCAAACGTTCGAATTTTCTTTCATGCATACGTTTACGCGTTATCCCCTGGTAAATATAAGTATAGTTTACGAGTGATCCGGCATAATTCCTGAAAAGCTGAGTTTTAGGGCGCTACGTGTATTCTACTATAAGCGTTGGCGTTTCTTGCCTGGACACGCTACTATTTCCAATCAAATGTATATAATAGGTATTATGTTTCATAATGAATTCATGAAAGGGGGGGGGGTCGTTTCTTTATGCTTTGATGGCCAGTAACGGCATTCGTGTTGAACACTACAGACGCTGATCAGCTGGATCGATATGAAAACATTGTTGGATCAAGCTGAAATTAATGTCCGATAGTCCTTACCTTTTGGTCGGGGGTATTCCAAAAAGAATATTCCAATTGTCTGATCGCGATTTCCAGTATTGGTGTCCATCTGGTCCCGCACATAATTTGGCACAAGTTATGGATCGAGTGTGCCAGATGCGTTTCGAAGTGGTCAGATGAAGTGATTTACTCGGCTCCGTTTAAATTTATAAATTTAAATTAAAACACTGTCTGGAACAGTGTTTACTGCACTCTCGATACTGCCACCTAGCCGGATCTGGCCGGTACTGCACCCTCGGGGTCCCAGTGTGCCTTTAATGGCAACATCCAGGTCCGTGACATTGAATAGAATATTAAAACCAAAAAATTGAGGATTTAGTTTGAGGATATTTATATATAAAAAAAAAATTACTAAGTTCGAAGCCCAAAAACAGGCTTCGGGCACAGCCCTACTAACCGTCATGCAACGCACTTGGAAAGGCGCTAGTCAAAACTGCACAGGCCTAGCTCATCTCAAACAAGCCCATTGCCTCTCATGGCCGAAGTTGTTTTGAGCACATGTATAGTCAATTGGTCCTGTTGTTCAGCCTCACAATGCTATTGGTTAGTAAATGTGTTTATATGTCCCACCCTCTGGCCTCTGAAGTTGCTAATGTCTTTTTAACCTCTTAAGCCTGAGATATACAGTAAAAGTGTATTTTCAGCATTACGTTTGTTTACCAATGATTTTAACTGTTATTAGTGAAATATAAGATTATAGAAATCTCAGGGCATTGAGTCAGAAACCGGCACATATTGACAGGAGGAAGTGGAGCAGCCAAAAGTGAGTAGTCTTTTAAAGGAAGAGACTCTGGGCTTTCGAATTTCGAAAAACTACCCTACCCAGCTCACGCCAGCCCCTGTCAATAATTTTTTGGGATTATCTCCCACAAACCTGAATGTTATTGCCATAAAACAGAAATGCAGTTCGTTTCTCTACCTTTCTGTGAATGTCTAGCAAAAAACGGTGTTGCAATATGATAAAAAATGGTGGAGAAATTTACATTATAAAAAAGATGGCAGAATTCAGTACTGTATCTACAAAGCCTTCTGTTTAATCATCTTCCCTTTATTAATTTGCTTAGATTTTTCAGGTCTGGTAAATTTTAGCATGGTGTTATTCAGTCAAAGATTAAATTTTTTTTTTTTTAAATAGAATTGATATTCTTATTTGGTTCATTACAATTTACTCAGCGTAGTAACTAGAGCTGGGCCGTTAACGGCGTTAACGTGCTGCGTTAACGCTATACTAGTATCGCGCGATAATATAATTAACGCATTAACTCTTTCAGTGCCACTCACGAGATTTCTCGTGTTTTTTTATAGGTGGTTGCTAGCCACTCACGAGATTTCTCGGAATTTTTTTTTTTTTTTTTTTTTTGCGATCTGAAAAATTATTGCATCACCCGAGCCTACCCGAGTATTGCCGAGCTGCGCCGGTGATCACTGTGGAAAAAAGCGCCCCCTGTCGTCTCCCAGATGACATAAGTGATTTTGGAATGGACTCAATGAAAATGAATGGGGAAAAAAATCCGGTACTCCACATTTTCCAGTTCACTGATCCAGCCGGGGTTACTAGAGTTCATTCTGGAGCCTCAGATCTCCGCGGATCATGGAGAACCACTGTGTCGCGTTGGATCCATACACGTATCGATTTTTTCGAATGGTGATCAGGAATTGGAATATACCAGTTGGATACCATCTGATGTCAGGTAAGGACTCTATGTTATCAGTGGTAGGATAATCAGAGTAATTTTGATGAAGTTATAAGCTGTTTTGTGAAATCTCTTCTTTCGTTTTCACTGTAAAAGTCCGAGAGGAAATCAACAAGGCGATTGTCCGCGCGCAGCCGTAATGTGCGTGCGTGCACGTATAATATTGATCATCTAGCGTTTATTTGAAAACGATTCATAAAAAGGCAGACGAATATCAACGTTGTGGAATATTCCACTAAAAGACGATTTTCATAGAATGCTCCAGAATGAGTTGTTTTTTATATCAAAACGGGGGCTTTTCTAACTGCTCTGAAACGGCAACGACGCGATAAAAAAACAATCTGCCTTCACAGCACTGTCTGGAACATAGTCTTTGATAATGCGATGGGCAGATTAGACACATAGCCATAATTTAAAACATAGATTAGGCGATATTAACGTTAACATTGGCGCGGATGGTGGCATTCAAGCGGTAAAATGGAAAACCAGGCATGGCATTTAAAGAGTTAATCTAAAAAAAAAAAAAATTACATTTTTTTTTCTACCTTTATTTACCCAGGGTAGGTTCGCTGAGCACAGATGTTCTTTTCCATTCACACCTGGGAGCTGCCCAGTACAACCACAGTTGACACCATTGGCCACTGAGCAACTCCACTGGAGCAGTTGATTCAAGCCATGTCACATAGTTCAAGTTTGAAATGATTCTTTCTGTTTTGCTCCTGAGAGTGTGCTAGATACTGTACTGTACTGGTAATATTATGTATTTGTGTTAACTTCTGAATAAAACAACTTATTAAACACAAGTACATCTTATTGAACATTATTTTGATATTTCATTACCAATTATCATAGCAAAACAGCTTTTTCAAACAGTCTGTAATGCATTTTGGAAACGGGAGATGGGCTCATGGTGTAATGGGCCACCTGGCCTGAGAAACATAAGGAGGAAAGAAAAAGTAAGGACTTACTTCTGGTCATTATTTGGGTAGAACACACATATTTTGAATGCCTTCGGCATTTTTTTTTTTTTTTTTTTTAGCCATTTTAATCTAGATTAATCTAGATTAAATCCAGGATTGCAGATAGATTAATCTAGATTAAAAAAATTAATCTATGCCCACCTCTAGTAGTAACAGACACAACAGGCACTGGGAATACATTCCCTGAGATCCAGATGTCCCTAGATTCAGATACCAAGAACATGCAAATGGACCATTTAAAAAAAAATCTGTAAATGTTTATTATGCGTCCTTATGGAATGAGTGACATAACAAAAATATATATATATATTGTACTTTTTTAATTTACATTTTTTTTATGGATGGAGCCACACATTGACGGGCAAAGAGCCACATGCGGCTCACAAGCCGCGGGTTGGCCACCCCTGCCCTATATCGTCCGGGTCATGCACCGGCATTATATAGTCCCTACTGCATATCGCTACAGGCTTGATTTGGTTGATATCCAAGGGGATGGACATAAAAGGCATTAGTGATCATTTCCACAACAACGGTTGTGGGTAACATTTTGGGTACTTCTATGTCGACATACCTTCTGTTAAAAATGCATCAAGAAGGCGGCTGGGTGGCGCAGCGGACATTGCGCTCGTCACCAACGCAAGAGACACCGGGTTCGACTCCGGCTGTCGGCGCTGCCTCCGGCGTGGGCCAGCCATCATACTAATTCAATTGGCAGAATTAGTGGGTGGAAGTCGATGGGTGGTAATCTGGACGTTGTGGACAGCGACTCCTACAGGTCAGTTGGGGACGCCTGCACAGCAGAGACAGGAAATGGCGGGGTTAGTGTGAGCCTCCCACACGTTACACCTCGCCAATGAGAGTTCGCGCTGGCAGGTGAAAAGATGTGACAGGCTGCCTCCTCGTGTACCGGAGGGGACACGTGATGCAAGGCTTCTATCCTCCCTACAACCGGCCAGTGGGGGGCATATGCAAGCAACGTTCAAGACGGGAGGGAAGAATTGGCACATTGGAATTGGGATGGGAGAAAAATAGAAAGTGGATGCATCAAGAATGAAAAACAAGATTTTCATTGTACTCTCATAATCGGAGACGCATTCTTATCAAATGCGCGTGTCCTGCCTTATGTTTATCAAGTTGAGGATCCTCTATGAATGAGTTTGAGAAGATAAATAACATAAGGCATAACTGACATCTACAACATTTTCTCACAGGTGACCTTGTATTGAGATCCGAAACTCCTGTTATCTCAACATTTAAACAAATGAAAAGGATTTATTTCATATTGTACCGATAAATCCATTAGAGTCGGTGGGCAGGGGACTGTTGTTCTTGTTAGTAGGGATGCACCGATATGAAAATTTGCCACAGATACCGATACCGATTGTTCAACTAACACAATCGGCCGATACCGATATTTGTGGCAATTTTTTTAATTTCTTTTGTAATATATATATTTTTATGAAACTACTGTATATTTGTGTTACAAATTGTGCTCACCGATATGAACATAGGCCTCTTTACTTACTTAAAAAAAGGAAACATCAACACCAGTATGTTCTGCAGGGCTACAGCTAGATACTAGTTCTCCCAGTATGGTCTACCGGCTGGGCTGCAGCTGGATACTATTGTCTCAACCAGAGCCAGACCAATGAAATTTTGATTGACAGTCGATTCTGCCAATTACGTCACACACCGCTTGCACCCGCCTCTGCTGTTACCACCAATCGGCAAGCGCGTATACATTTTTTACTTCCGCTTTTGTCCGCCACTGATTTTGACGAGAGGTATTCTACAACAACAACGGCGTCGCGGTCGACGTTTAGCTTTTAGCTCCGCAGGATGACTTAAACGAGGCATAATGATTTTACTGCAACGAATGTTATAATAAAACAAAGCCTTTCTATACATGTGTCTGATTGAAAACTTTAACAGATTGCAGAATGGGTAAAACTCAGGGCTCTATGAGCAACGGAAGGAACTGAGCTAGTATGAACGCATAATGCTTGCTACGTTCGGGTAAATAATATGCTGATGTTATTGAACGTGTAACACTAACTATATAACGTTAATGCCACAAAACGAATGCCTTGTGTGTGTGTGGGGGACTGGGGACGGCGTTGTGCAGGTCGCGAGTGAACTTTTTTTTGTCTTTTGACGCTACACAAATTGATGGATATTTATTGGCTATTGCCATCGGCACATTCGAGCTTATCGGCCGATAGGCCGATTGCAGTCAACAAGGCACTTATCGGCCGATACCGATACCTGACGATACATCGGTGCACCCCTACTTGTTAGGAGTTAAGAACTCTACATGGCACAGTGAATATGGCACAGTGAATATCTAAAAGTCGGAGAGGGCTTGCTGAGATTGAACAATGATTTGGCAAAGGCGTTGTTTTGCTTTGAGGTCTAGGCTACAATCCAAATTCTATTTTGGAGAACTCAATATTCTGAAGCTAGACTGGGAAGTGTGATCATCAGCATGTTTTTAGTTGTGTCAAGAGTTTTGTGGGGGATGCTGCGCTGGTTGCGTCACACTCTGGTCGTCATCTGTACCGCATGTGGCCGGTCAGACCGTACGTGAGCTTGCAGCGCCACTCCTGGGATGTGTCTCCTCTCGGCGTGCCAGTGTAGCGTGTTCTGTTGATTAGCATGGAAGCAGTGGTTGCTGTTCACTTCCATGACTGAGCCTGTGTAGTTTGGAGGTGATAATGATTCCTATGCATTAGGGGTGGGAATCGCCAGAGACCTCACGATACGATACTATCGCGATACTTGCGATAGTGTGTGTGTGTGGGCTACTGTACTATTACAGGTATTGAAATGAACAATGCAACTTCCTTATACAAAAAAAATATATATATATTTTATGAATAATTAAATATCGATACTTGGCGTCCCTGTATCGATACAGTATCGCCACGCAAAGTATCGCGATACTACTACGTCTCGATTCCCCCCCCCCCCACCCCTACTATGCATTGATATTTATCAAGTTCTATAATTCCAAAATGGAATTCTGAGAGAACCATTTGGACACACATCAAAGGGGTTTTCCATAATTAGGCCATTGACATGTGTCAGCCATGGATGAGTGTGAAATGTTCAGTGTTGGGGAGTAATTAACTACTATAGTTACTGTAAATAACTAGTTTAACGTAATTTTGCAGTAGTCTAGTGGTAGTTTAACTGCATTCAAAACTCTGTAGCTTTTTCAGTAGTTAAAGGAACATGCCGACTTTTTGGAACATACGTGTATTTGCAGTCTTCCCCAGAGTCGGACAAGAAGATGAGTACCCTTCTCATCTCTGTGTGTGCAGTACAGAGAGAGAGACCCGCAGGGAAAGTAAACGAAATGCAGGGTTGCCTGAATACTTTTACCAACGGATTTCCAGTTCCGCGTTCTGCGCTCTGATTGGCCACTGACGTTTCTGGTCGCGCCAATCGTGTGACGCCTGTTTCTTTCACTGGTTAAGCTTAGGCACTCTTTCGAAGTTGGTTACGGTTAGAGTTTCTCTTAGAGCAGGGCGATAGAACACCAGCCCTGATTCCATACTCTAACCTTAACCAACTTCGAAAGAGTCGCCTAAGCTTAAAGGAAAACGCCAACATTTTGGAAAATTAGCTTATTTGCCATCTTCCCTGGAGTTAGACAAGAAGATACATACCTTTGTTGTCTCTGTGCATGCAGTAGGCTTAGGGAACGCCCGCTCCGTTAGCTTAACTTCATCACTGGAAGTGGGTCAGACTTGTACCCTCAAGTTCCCTACAGTCACGAAAGGATCCGAACCGATTGAAGTTTATGGATACCATGACTTAAACTCCTTACCTTGACGATTAAAAGCCTCCCCAATTTAGAAAACAGTATTCCCATGGCTGGTGTTGATATGCTGCTACTGTAGCTAACGAAAAACAACAACCGGACACTCAAGCAGATAACGTGGGTAATATCTTCCGGTCGGGGGGGTTTCAAAATAAAAGGGCGACGTCTATAGCAGCGGAAATACGTTTATTTTGTACATTATCTAACGTTAACACGAACCTAAACTAACGTTACAACTAACCTAAAGTTAGTTTAGGTTCGTGTTAACGTTAGATAATGTACAAAATAAAAGTGTTTCCGCTGCTATAGACGTCGCTCTTTTATTTTGAAACCCCCCCCCGACCGGAAGATATTACCCTCGTTATCTGCTTGAGTGTCCAGTTGTTGTTTTTCGTTAGCTACAGTAGCAGCATATCAACACCAGCCGCATATCAACACCAGCCATGGGAATACTGTTTTCTAAATTGGGGAGGCTTTTAATCGTCAAGGTAAGAGGAGTTTAAGTCATGGTATCCATAAACTTCAATCGGTTCGGATCCTTTCGTGACTGTAGGGAACTTGAGGTTACAAGTCTGACCCACTTCCAGTGATGAAGCTAAGCTAACGGGGCGGGCGTTCCCTAAGCCTACTGCACGCACAGAGACACGCACAGAGACAACAAAGGTATGTATCTTCTTGTCTAACTCCAGGGAAGATGGCAAATAAGCTAATTTCCCAAAATGTTGGCGTTTTCCTTTAACCAGTGATAAACTAGGCGTTTGCTGCTGTTCGAGGCGGAAATGGGCGCGTCACGCGATTGGGCGCACATGTCACATGACCAGAAACGTCAGTGGCCAATCAGATCGCACCAGAAACGTCAGTGGCCAATCGGATCGCAGAACGCGGAACTGGAAATCCGTTGGTAAAAGAATAGACGCTGCAGGATTTCATATCCAAATGTTGGCCATTTTGTTAAATTACTTCATAACACAATGTTCAATATTCAAGCTTAGCATTGTCATGGGCAAGAGAGAAAATGGCCTATAACATGAGTATTTTCTGACTAGTGTTTAAAAAATGGGCTGGGTGCATTTGTAATAGGACAGCTAAAAGCAAGGCAGTTGACCCTGACTTGACTTGAGCTTTCTCAATAAAGCTACTGTACACAAGAAAGCAAGTAGGAACTGAAAGTGCTGCCCTGCATGTAAAAGTAAAGGTTTGGTTGAGTCTTTTAGAAAAGGGCTGCCGTTTGCATTTATTTTGGCGGTTTACCATCACATCAGCGTTGCAAAACTTTCATGGGTGGTGAAGGATGTGCCTGTGTCATGCTGGATTCCGGTTGGCCAGAGGTGATTCATTTAGACTCTGGAATAGTAGTCTTGACACAGTTCTTGCTCTTCTATGTCTGTCTTCGATGTCCTTTATATCGGCAGCTGGTGTAGGCTTGGCTTCACAGGTATGAGTTGCTTTCAAAATGCTAAAGTAAGAAAGGTTTCCTGGAATCATTGGGCCTCATTCATGAAGCGATATAAGAACTAGCATTAACTAGCATTTCCTCTTATTTTGTTCTTACATGGGATTCAGCAATGTTTTCTTATTGTTGCTTTTCTCTCAGGCAAGACCAAATTCTAAGAGTGGTCGAGAGCACTCTTACCCAGATAAGAAACTCTTACCCAGATGAGAAACATGTAAAAAAGCCTACCATTCTTCATAATAATAATAATTGTATATAGCGCTTTTCCTAATGCTCAAAGACACTTTACAAAACAAACAATATAATACAATACAGTTTTAGTAGATACAAATATATATATAAAATGGTGAGAGAGGAAGGAGTTCATGGGTTGAAAGCAAACCATTGGTCATTTGCCCCCAAATACATTGCCCCTAAATTAGGGCTGGGCGATTAATCGATATTATCGATTAATTCGAATGAATGATTTAGGACGATTAAAAAAAATATATCTTTTTTTCAAGAGTCACCTTTTATTTTACAAAAAGTGATGTTTGGTGAAAGTTAGATTTGCACTTTATTAATCCCAATAGGGACATTCATCTTTGTTTGATCAAGAGTAACCTTTTATATTATATATATTATTATAATCTTTTTTAAGTGACTATTGGTGAAAGTTAGGTTTGTGCTTCAATCCCAATGGGGACATTCATCTTGGTTTGATAATTTGTGTCAAATAAAAACAACGGTTATTTGAATGATTTCCTTGGCGTTTCTAGTTTTCATGAGAAAAAAATCGATAAAAAAAAATTATAATAATCGGGGATTTTATTTTTAGGCCATATCGCCCAGCCCTACCCCAAATACGACTTTATAAACCCAGAACTTTTCAATAATAATTATTATTATTATAACTTATTGCGTGCGTTCTGCTTCTGAAATGGATTATATATTGCTGTTGGAACAGTTAGATGCTGGCTGCCCAGGCCGTACGCATATTTACAACCTCTCCTCTCTTCTCTGCTCCACACCTAAAGTTCTGAGCGCCCTCAGAGTTTTAGCCACAGTCACATTTCAGAGAGCGATGACGGGTGACAGATCCGGTATTTCCGAACCCAGTATTTCCGAACCTATAGGTTCGGAAATACCGGATCTGTCACCGGTCATCTCTCCCTGAAAGGAGAGGGCATAGGATCAGCGGCATATACATATCAGTATACTGCACGATTGGTTCTTGACAAGCGCGCAGCCAGTCGTTCAGTATTGACAAAGCCTACTTTGCTAGAACGATTTATTTCGCACTATACAGTAAGTATAAGTCTCTGGAGCGTAACAGTAAGAAGCATTTTGTATGAAAGTATTCTGTACTTCTGTATGACAACTATTAAAGAACTTGAACTTGAACTTTATTTGTCATCGATTAACACACACACATGCGATGAGCGACCCACAGGAACACACACGCATGCACTGAGTCGCAAGTCGTGAGACATGTTTGTGTGTGTATCATTTTGAGATCGATCGCAAATCGCTTCCTGTTGAATATATCAGACAGGGATCAGATGCCGAACCATGGCTGTTTTACACACGCCTCATTCACCTTATAAGGAGATGGTGGGCATGTCTGTATGCAAATGAATTTAGTGCAAACACGCATTTCAGTTTAAGAATGAGTGGGATTCATCATGCAAATCACCTGGGTAAGCACAGATTTGGACGTTAAGAACCGCTTGATGAATGTGGCGGTGGCTTTTCTTATTGTTCTCTTAAGAGACAGGTAAGCAAGAATATAAGAGAAATAATAAGAGTATTGTTGAATGAGGCCCATTGGTCCTTGAAAGAAAGGTTTCCGTTATGACAATACAATGTATCCACTAGGGATCGGCTTGAGTAATGTTTTCCCAGATCCAGTACTCATGAATTACTCAAGTAGTGCAAAATTAAATTTAAACGTATGGTTGCAGCAATAAAGAGATATGATGCGGAAACACGCATACACACTCGCACGCTAGCGGTTTTATGTCTCTCTCCACGGACATAACGATGCAGAGCAATATTCCCGTTGCTTAATGCATATTGTCAGTCAAAACGGTCAGTTATAATTACATTACCTCCACTGTCTGCAGCAGGTCATGGAGCGGCAATATCAATAGTGTAGTGGCCGGTTGTCATTCCCTAAATATTTTGACAACGCACCACGGTGCACCTACTTAAGATGTTTTCTACTCGGGTAACAAAGTTGTGGATGTTGACAGAGTTTGAATGTCCAGGCTGCAGCTGATGTAGTTTGCAAGGTTTGTTGTCCAAAAGAAAATTATGATTTTAAGAACGGAACATTTTCTCTCTATTGCTCCGTGGCTCTACGTCTGTGACTTCGTTAGGAAAATGTGTCTCTCAGCAGGTGCATAACGTTGCTCTAATTACAGAGCCTCTTTTAACCCTTTCACTGCCACACTACAGAAGGTTAACCTTCTGTAGTGTGGCAGTGAAAGGGCTAACATGCTGTTGTGTGGCAGTGAAAGGGTTAACCTTCTGTGTATTGTCGCAGTGAAAGGGTTAACCGTTTGGCAGTGCGGCAGTGAAAGGGTTAAGAGGTGGTGTGCCCCTAGTGTTCGAAACATAAATACAACCCTATTACCATAAATAATACAATTTCCAACATGTCGGTTTTGGCTTCTACAAATAGTATATAAACTCTACGCAAAGTGGGCGACATGTTGTTGGCACAATTTGGAAATGCAAAAACGCAAACTGAGGTTTATCTTTTGAATAACGCTAAGCTAACAACTTTTGTGGTAACTTTAAGTGTACTATCCATGCTCCACAGCTTCCAGCAACAAAATCACGCCTTGTGGGATTTCGGAGCAAGATTTCAAACAATGTTTGTTTCATTGGCACAAACTAGGGCTGACCGTAGTCGGTCGAAAGGAGCTGTAGTCGACTGCCAACCTCTTAGTTGAATACAAAAAAAAAAATTATAATTTATTTTATTTCTTATTTTATTTTTTATCATTCTTTCCAAAAGAAAAGAGGCCTAGAAGCGTGGCTAACGCTAATGGCACGCATCCCAGAGGCTAAAGGCCCTCCCATAGTCGAGCGGACCATACACGGAGCAGACTCCCGCGGGCTCAAAGCTGACCCAAAGGGTACTCAAAGCAGACCCAACGCAGAGTCCAAGTGCGAAGCTCCTATTTTCTGACGCGCGGACGTCCGTGGCACCCACTTGGTGTCAAACAAACTGGCGCGAGGTGTAAACTGGCGCAAGACATGTAGGAAATTGGTCCGCGGAGATCCGCTCGACTATGAAAGCTCAGTCCAGTGGACCTCCGCAGAGTCCAGTCCGTGTACAGTCCGCTCGACTATGGGAGCACCTTAACTGCCTAAGAAAACAGGCACAGAGGCACTGAAAGAGGATTTCACCCATCTAATGAGCACACTACTAGACTAGACAAATATCAAGATGTATCCATCAGTGAACCAATTGCATGCTTTTGCAGAGGACAAGAAGCCTTCAGTCGACTCCTTCAGACATTAAGCACCCCCCACAGCCCAAATGGAATGATGAAAATATTGTACTTTTTTTTTTTTTTTTTTTTTTATGTCAAATTTCGCCCAATCATAGTCTACTATCCAAATACATCCCTACCTGTCTTAGTCCATTTATTTACTTCTTGGTTATTTGGGTCTTTATTAGACTTAAGATTTTTTTGGTTGATCTGTCATCTCATGAAGCTAGAATAATTACTTCCTGTAAAATGATAAGCACATCTCTGGCTTCACAGTTATGCTTTTTCATAAGCATTAGATTTAACGAGGTCCTTCCTTCAGTATAATTCTGTTATTTTGCAGGAGGACAATAATGTGGGAAACTGATATCTTGCCCGCGAATGTTCCTAGTGTTTGCTTTGCTCCCGGTGTTTCCTCTCCAAATCATGACCACCTGTTACACTCTGCATCATGGAGATGACCTTTCTAGAATGTCCAGGTGGAATGTTACAAAACTGCCTGCCTATATAAATGTATGTTTTGTCAACAGAAAAAAACGGGCCCTGGTTACCTGAGGGATGTTGTTAAAAGAGTGCAACCAACACACATGCATGCGCAGCCACACACACAATTAATAAAAAATGGGCTCAACCTATTTACCCTTTTCAATACTGCTGCAAGGAAATTCTTTTCATTTACTTTTTTAATGTATATATTGTGGATGACTGTATAGTAAAATCTATACCTTATTACCTTTACAGGGATCCATGATGGTATACCTTCATAATTGGTAAGACGAAAAATCTGGTTTTGTGACGGTAGGTTATTTCAGTTAGATGTCGTGACAGTAGGCTATTTCAGTCAGGTGTTGTGACGGTAGGCTATTTCAGTCACCTTGGCAACGCCTTGGCTTCAGTAGGGATAGATGCAGTGAGCTTATATTGAATTTGTCATTTGGTGTGTTGATCCTTTTTCTGTCTGCTAAAATACCTCTCTTGGGGGTTTAAATTAGGCTAGCTGATCCATATCTGCTTCCATTCATTTGTGCTAAGATATGCTAGCTTGCCAGATAGCCTTCTACTGAACACAGAGGAAATTGGTATCCATCTTATTGTCTGACTCTGGAGAAGATGGTACATGCATTTCCCATAATGTTGGCGTGTTTCTTTTGAGAGCGACTGAGTTAACAAATGGAGACATGCTTTGTTCTCTGTCTCTCGGCTCCCTGCTAACCAGAGTCCGGTGTGCCCCACACTGCAGATGAAATTAGCGGCGGGATGCTAAATCCTATTAGTGGAGGTATATTTAAAACGATGGCATGCCCTCTGCCTCGCTCCTCTTCAGTGTGTCAAACACGTGTGCTTCATCTTTATTTGAGGTGCTTGAGGAGAGAAATGACTGTCTGCCTCTAATTAAAATAGTTGGCTGAAAGGAAATTTATGTAGGGAAATCCCTTTCTTTTTTATACCCCTCATGCAGCCACAAATAGCCATACTTTTCATAATGTACACAATGTGAAATGCAATGAAAGGCGTGGTGGTATTTTAGATGGAGAGCACTCCTCTTGCAATATTACAGTGTAATTTAAGAATAAATTTCTTGGTTGCCTATATCCCTTTGAGAACCATCTAGCCTAAATATACACATTTCACCAGACAGGCTAAAGTGCAGAATCAGCCACTTTGCCCCTGAGCATGTAGAATAGGCCCACGGGCATCATCGGGGCTTGAACTTGTGACCCTCCTTTACAGGGCAGTTCCTCTAACAAGTCTACCATGTTGTCTGTGTAGTATCAGTGTTTGGATATAATGCTGAACTAGTAGGAATCTTTTAGTTTTTTGGACAGATGGACATTCCTAATGAGAATTCCTGATTTCCTGCATTGCCGCTGTTCTTTCCTCCTGCTTTTTGTGTAGTATTGATCACATCCCTGACTAGGTCAAGACTCTCAAGAGGCAGTGTGACCTTTAAGGCAGAGGGCTTCCCACGATCATGAGAACAAGATGATCGAGATGAAATGATTATTGTGCCGCATGCCGTTTTGCTCAAATTTTGTCTTGTAAAAAACGCAGTTGGTAACTTTTAGAAGATGACTGAAAGGCCATCATCATGTGATGTTCTCAAATCATGTTTAACACATTGGGTGCCAACAACGAGAAACCTAATACTGAAATCTCGTTGTTGGCCGCCATGCGTTGAGTGCCAATGACGAGAAATCTTGTTATTTAATCGTTATTTTTTTTATTAGCGATATCCATTCATTTTTCATCCATCCAGCCTCACGTTATCATTGGTACTGGCTCTGAGCTCAAAGGGCAAATACCGCCCCCTATCGTCTCCCGGATGGTATTGCATGGGAATGCATCAGAAAGAAAAACTCCGGGCTCCACATTTTACTTCTGAGGCATGTAACATGAGACTATTGCATCCACTGAGGGAACTGGAAGAAGTGTTATGTTATGTGTTTCGAGGTATAACGTTTGATCAATAAACGCGATCGATATTTGGAATGGCGATCAGGAATTGGATTAATCTTTTTGCAGAACTTCTGATCTGAGGTAAGGACTTTATTTTACCAGTATTGGGTTAATCAAGAGTTTTTTTTCACAGCGTTCACAACGTGTCTCCTGTGTGTGTACAGTGTGTGCGTAACGTTAGCGCCAGGCACGGCATAGATAATCGATTTTTCAGCCCGCTTCTCTAGCGTGCATAAGTACACATATACTATCTATAATCTAGCGTTTATTTGAAAACGATTCATAAATCAGCCGGAAAATGACAACGTGTTGTGTGTATTCCAGTAAATGGCTATTACTGCAGAATCTTTTTTTCTTTCTAGAAATTTCCTAAACTATACTCGTATTCAAAACGGAAATGTACTGATGAAAAAACTATCCGTTTTGTACATGTTGACTGCAAGCAAGTCATTGATAAGCGACGGGTGTATTAGAACCATAGCCATAATTTAAGATATAGTTTAAGCGTTCGCAAATGTGCTCGTCCTCTCATTTAGAGATGTGGCAACCAAGCGATAAATCGCGCACCCCCTGCTGGGAACCAATGTGTTAATAATCGTGATTTCAATATCAATAAAAATAATCATGATTATCTTTTTTGTCGTAATCAAGCAGCCCTAATACTGAACGAAAAGCCTCGTAATTTACTGGGGCAAATTGATATGGACTGAAATTAAACTAAATCTCCTGGGCGACATTAGGCTATGTCGTTATTATTTTATTTTACCCCACTAAACAGACAGACTTTCCATTGAAACTTAAGAAGTTGGACCATTTCAACTGTTTGACAAATAAGTGGCCCAGATTTTATGTTTAGGTAATATGAAATGCTTCTCTGACTAAGTAAAATGACATGGCATGGCATTGCCCAGGAAAATCGAATTTACCCGGATGTGATATGTAGCAAGCAAAGAGTAGCGGTACATATACAGCTGGGAACCAGCAATTACTGGGGTAAAATTGAGGCCTTTCAGACTTGAGTAGAGCATTTATTGTATAGCCTGTCTGTATCATTTGACGGAACATCTGTCTTTTATTACATACTTTGAAGTAGTATGAAGAAAATGGTACAGGCAGCAACACATTGATATAGAGGATGTGCAGGTGACGTCTGTTTCCTCCTCATACTGGACGGTATTCTGTGGAAAACAAGCGGTTACATAGAAGTGTATTATGATAATTTGGTTTCCCAATTAGAAATTGTAGCTACACTCAAATATCCGAATGCATGACTTTGTAACAATCAACGTTATAAAGTGCCAGCAACATAAGCACATCTCATTGGAATAATGTTACTTCAGTAAGACTAATTCCTCATGGCCACAAGGTAAACGCAAGATATGCTCCAGCTCCTAAGATAGAATTGTTGTGCACTCCTATTGACTGATTTAGTTAGCTACTGAAGTGTTACTTGGGGATTAGCATTGATAATTTGAGTACAAACTCAGAGACACAGTAGTGTCGCTGTGTGAGGCATTCTGCCGTAATGTAACTGGGTTCCCAGGAAACTAGGTTTCCACTCGTCCTGGAAAACCTAGAAATTCAAGAGACTAGATTCCCAGTCAGGGAAAACCTGGAAAGTGTACAAAAATGTCCTGATGAAATAATCAATGTTGTATTTTGTTTGAAACTCGACTATTGCTAGGATTATAGCAAATTTGGGCCCACACTCCCTTTTTGTTTTGGCCCACCATGGCATTTGACAAGCTCATGCTTATTCTCCTTATTTGGAAAGTGCTGTAAAATCATAACCGTAATGACTACAAAAGTACATTTTGTGCAACTAAAAAGTAAATGTGTCGATACTAGGCCTACCGGTTAATTGTATGACCGTTTGGAAGCAAGTGCTGTCCTGGATTGTCAAGAAAAACTCAAGGAACCTTGTGTAATCTCAATGGGTGCTCGGCTCACTTTCTAACTTGCCATTAATGAGTGTAAGTGAATATAAAGCTATTGAATTGTTTTACAAGTACAAGAGCTCAACAGAGCAATTATTTGTTTATAAGCAGTGACGACTTGTACTCATTTGACGGTGCTGTTGGGTTGTTTTGCCTGCAGTCAGTGCCCACATCAAAGTGATCTCACTTGTTTTGTGTCATCTGATGGACCCTTGTGATTGGCCTTTATACTTGTTTATTGACATCACCGATTGGCCAATCGATCGGGGGCTGGGGTGACTTGGATACACTGTCGGCAGTAGAAAATACTGTTCATACCCCACACAAATCATTGTTAATGTTATTGTGTCAGTTTTGGAATCATCTTTGTGGTGGGTCTGTCTGATAATGTGGTCAGCTGCCACAACATGTATGGGAAACACTGAAAAGGCCTCAGTAGTTTGTCTACTGTCTAGGCTCCTCTGCCTGGCTTATAGTGTCTAGGCTCCTCTGGCTGATGGTGTCTAGGCTCCTCTGGCTGATGGTGTCTACTGTCTAGGCTCCTCTGGCTGATGGTGCCTAGGCTCCTCTGGCTGATGGTGCCTAGGCTCCTCTGGCTGATGGTGCCTAGGCTCCTCTGGCTGATGGTGCCTAGACTCCTCTGGCTGATGGTGCCTAGGCTCCTCTGGCTGATGGTGCCTAGGCTCCTCTGGCTGATGGTGCCTAGGCTCCTCTGGCTGATGGTGCCTAGGCTCCTCTGGCTGATGGTGCCTAGACTCCTCTGGCTGATGGTGCCTAGACTCCTCTGGCTGATGGTGCCTAGGCTCCTCTGGCTGATGGTGCCTAGGCTCCTCTGGCTGATGGTGCCTAGGCTCCTCTGGCTGATGGTGCCTAGGCTCCTCTGGCTGATTGTGTCTAGGCTCCTCTGCCTGGCTTATAGTGTCTAGGCTCCTCTGGCTGATGGTGTCTAGGCTCCTCTGGCTGATGGTGCCTACTGCCTAGGCTCCTCTGGCTGATGGTGTCTAGGCTCCTCTGGCTGATGGTGTCTACTGTCTAGGCTCCTCTGGCTGATGGTCTAGGCTCCTCTGGCTGGTGTTTACAGTCTAGGCTCCTCTGGCTTATAGTGTCTAGGCTCTTCTGGCTGGTGTTTACCGTCTAGGCTCCTCTGGCTTATGGTGTCTAGGCTCCTCTGGCTGGTGTTTACCGGCTAGGCTTCTCTGGCTTATAGTGTCTAGGCTTCTCTGGCTGAGGACTTGGCTTGTGTCTTCCTGACCCACTTCTACATCAGTGGCAATCTAATTTAGAGATGAACGAAGTAATTAAATACATTTGGTATGTAATCAAATTACTTGGGGAAGGATGTCTGCTGTATTCTGCTGGACCTTTTCAGCCTCAACACATTGGACGCCAGACCCGAGATATCCCGGGTTAACTCTCCATGTGCTGGGCGCCAAACCCGAGAGAAGTCTGGTTTTAATCGTCATTTCTTTTATTAGCTATATCCATTCATAATTCATCCATCCAGCCTGATGTTATCATTGGGAATGGCTCTGAGATCGCAAACGGCCAATACCGCCGCCTAACGCCTTGCGGCCGGTATTTCACATCATTGGAAACCCTCTGGCTTGGGCTGTACGTCGATCTAAGAAGTCCGGTCCAGGTTTTCCTTCTCGGGCATGAGTAACGTTTATAACACATGGATTGGGGACACTCGAGCACCGCCAGTTCATGTGTTTTGGTGGATAACGTTGGACACACGATCGCGATCAGAATTTGGAATGGCGATCAGATAATTGGATTCTTCTTTTTGCAGTAAATCATATACAAGGTAAGGACTGTTATCAATCTTGCGTTGATCCGATATCTTTTTCCCCGCGATCGCAGCGTGTGTCTGCAATGTACTGTGTAATGTATGCCGTTGGTGGCGGTCGAAGCATGGAAAACGACCTCCCCCCCACCCTTTCGTGCATGCATGATGAAATATAATACCGATAATCTAGCGTTGATTTCAGAATGATTCTTGATCCAGGCGAGAAATGGCACGATTTATAATGAAATGTAGTAAAGCGCTGTTTGCCGGAGTTTCTACTTCTACAAGGACCATTTGCATATTCTTGGTATCTAGGGACATCTATGGACCTCAGTGAATGTATTCCCAGTGTCAGAAATATTGTGTCTATTACTAGGCTTGCTTAAATTGTGATGAAACAAAGGAGAATATGAATTCAGATTTTTCTTTGCATCTTTGACAGTGAATAACACCATGCTAATAATGACCAGACATGAAGAACTGATCCACTGATCTCGTTCAGTACTTGTATCTTCTTGATCTTGTGTACAAAAAATCTTTATTTTTGCCAGGGTGGCACCATTTTGAAACGAATTTCAAACCTAATTGTTGCTACATGCTAAAAATAGGGAAGAGAAACTAACTGCGCTTCAATATATACCAATAACGTAAAATTTCGTGGTTTATTAACGAGTAATAAGAGATATTAAAAGAATTCTTACAGAAGTAATTTGCTTGAAACCCCATAGAGGCCTTTGGGAAGTGTCGTTCGGAAAAATTCCAACGCTCATCGAAAGCTGTCTGTGTCCTCTCCAAAATGTCTGCAAAAACTACAATTCCCGACGTTCAAATTATCCAAAATGGTCGACTTTCACAAACTAAACTACACAAACGAAAATCTATCTAATAACACTTTAACCTATTGGTAAACTAACATATAGAGATGTTCCGATAAAAAATGTTCCTTCCCGATCCGATTCCGATACCATCGGCCGATACCGATCCGATACCAGTGCATACATAAAAAAATATATAAAATTATTATATAAAATTATAAAACTTTTATTATTATTATTTACAGCTACTGTTTTATATATACTGTTTTTTAGTAATAACTATAAAGTAATGGTATTTATTCAACAACAGGTGATTGTATAGATTAGTATTAGTATCATTAATTGACTGACGTTATACGGTGTTGCACTCCAGAAGGCTCCGGTAACTTCAGCTAGTAGCAGAGGCTCTGTTGTGATTTTTAATGCACAATAAATATTCAACATTCTCTTTTGAGACTCCGCCTCAGACTCTTTTGTGTGCGAGAGGTCGATCAGTTAGCCACATTAGCGTGAGCTAGGAGGTTAGCGTTAGCTAACGGTAGATGGAAATACAAACAATGTAACGTTACTGGTGAAAAGGTGATTTACCTTGGAATACTCCTGTCTGCAGGTCTGCAGCCATTATTGCTGGATTATGAATAGCCCCAACTTTAGCCAAGGTAACGTTAAAGCTAAAACTAGCTTTCGGTTAGCGCTTCAGCTAATGCTAAATAACACCAGCAAGCGAACACAGAGCTCCCCGTCAACACCCCTCTCTCGGGACAATGGCATTTAAGAAAGTATCTGCTGTTAAAATGACAAACAGCATTGACACTTTAATTCACGGTCGATTAAAAACACGTTTGTTTTATAATGCTCTCTCAGCAGACCGCAGTGTTGTTGATAAATTACGTCATATGGTATCGGAGGCTATACTTTCGGCGTACTTGCCGACTCATTTGTAATTTTTGGGTATTTTTTTGCAAATCTTCACGTGCATTCATATTAAATATATGTTCATGTAGCATTCTAAGGTGAGGTTGTTTGTGTTATTGGAATAGGCTTATTATTTAACCATAAGGATTTGTGGTTGGTTTTGTGAGAAGAATGTGGAAACTGATCTGAATCATAACTTTCTGGTCTCCTATGACCATGTAAAGAGGGTATAAGATGGGACATATTATGCGTACAGATGCAGCCATTCGTTTTCCTAACCATTTTGCTGTGACGAGCGCACGGTGGTCTAATGGCTGGTAACGTGTTTGGTACATGTACTGTAATGCCTCGTTTTATTAAATGTCCTTTGGGCGATAACAGCGAACCAGGAGGTGGAAAAGTCGACGGGAACTTCCTCATCAAAGCACTGCGTGCTCCGTCATTTTCTCTGTCGCGCAAAAGCAGTTTTCTTTTACTTTGAAAAATGGCCACTTCCACCTCTGTACCTCACTTTCGCTGACATATTACTGTCGGCTCCAATCAGCTATGAATGAAAATACGCCAGTAAAGTTGCTAAGCTAGCGAACATATTTGCATTCCTTATTCAATTCAGTAACTTTATGTTTTCAAAGAAGAGGAAATGCACATTCAACGCACAGAACAAAATGCGATGCCATCTTTGGACCCATCTAGAAGAATTCGCAATGCAATATAGCATGCAAAATTAAAATACCAGTGTGTCAAATCAGAATAGTATATGCAAAAGCTTATAACGGCACCAAAACATTAGATATTTCAAACTATTAAGTGAACAACTGAACCAAATTAGTAGGGATGCACCGAAATTTCGGCACCGAAAGTTTTCGGCCGAAAATGGCAAAAAATTGCCTTTCGGCTTTCGGCCGAAAGAGTTTTTTTCACCGAAAATATGTCACCGAAACAGAAACAACCTCGCGTGTTGTTGTGATGTCGCGCTGTCGGGAGTCGCGCTGTTTCTATGTAAACTGCGCGCAACGCGTCCAATAAATGAGTCTTTAACATGCTTTATATCCTTATTTACTATATGCCGCGGTTAATCACTGAGTGATCTAATATGCATATTATTCAGAGCGAGAGGGGGGGGATTGTGTTCCTGCCTATGTTATGTAGTTACTCTCCCTCGTCCCCGCTGTCGTCCACACTCAGCTGTGAGAGAATTGTTGAATAGATACACAAATGTTCTAGAATGTTTGATTATGACATCATACTGAGCTGTACTTTGTGACGTTATGTTATTTCGGGCATTCATAACATTATTTCGCGCGACTGTACATTGTAACGTTAACAGCCCAGCTGTCAACTGTACTTTGTAATGCTATGTTATTTCGGGCATTCATAACGTTATTTCGCGCGACTGTACATTGTAACGTTAACACAGCCCAGCTGTCAACTGTACTTTGTAATGCTATGTTATTTCGGGCATTCATAATGTTATTTTGCGCGACTGTACATTGTAATGTTAACACAGCCCAGCTGTCTGTCTGTCGCGCGTCTACTGTGCCGAGTCAAGCGAGCACATTCAGCTGGGGACTAGAAAGGTGCGCTCAGTAGAGCACAGATGTCCGCTGCGCAGCCAGAGAAAAGATGGAATTAATGTACTGTATGCATTCAGAAGTGCTGAATAAATGTTTTATGGACCTATAATAGTGATTATTTATTATTTAAGTTAAGTTTTGCCATAATCATATATTTTTCCATAATCATAATGTTCCACAACATTGGTAAAAAAAATCTATTCTATGAATCATTTTCGGCCTTTCGGTTTTCGGCCAACTGTTTTCTATTTTCGGTATCGGTTTCGGCCAAGATTTTCCCATTCGGTGCATCCCTACAAATTAGATGATATGTTCTACAAACGTATCAGTGTCAGAACAGTGGATATGTTCATCGTTGAAGTTTAATTATTGGTGCACTTTTCAAATACAACGGTCATTATAATAATAATAATAATAAATAATGTGGTTTGTAAACTGTTGTGTGCTGTATAGGGCTGGGCGATATGGCCTAAATATGATATCACGATATTTTCTGACCTTTCGGCGATACACGATACGCATCACGATGTTTTTCTTTTTTTCCCCAAACAATTCATTATGAGGCTTACCAAGACAGTATTTGAGTTTGCAAGTTAACATTAAAGACAAAATAAAATACCCATGCATTTAGCATTTTTATATTATATATTAGATTTAGATTATTGGATTATTAGATTATATATTGCATATATTTAGCAATGAGATATTATATGATTTAGATATGAAATATGATGAATTGAAAATGGGGGACCCTGATGTAAACAAGACGAAAGTCTTTCTCTGGTCTGCATCCTCCAGTCCACTGTTGACTGTTGTTGTATTGAGCTGTACTGTATTGTACCTATGCTGCAATCTGTTAATAACGTTTATATTCATTCAGTCTGCAAACAGAATCATTTTGATTGACAGTCGCGTCTGCCAATTACGTCACATCGCTTGCACCCGCCCTGCTGTTCTTAGCACCAATCGGCAAGCGCGACGCGCATATTCATTTTTTACTTCCGCCATTGGAGAGCTCAATGAAAACAACAATGGCAGCGGTAGCTCGCCGCGGCCGACGTTTAGCTTTTAGCTCTGCAGAATGACTAAACGACTGGAGGCATAATGATTTTACTGCAACGGATGTTATAATAAAAGCCTTTCCATACATCTGTCTGATTGAAAACGTTATTAACAGACCGCAGAATGGGCACAACGGAGTCAGCACGGGCTGAGATATGAACGGCTAATGCTTGCTATATCTAGGTCGACCTCGGTCGTTGCTATGTAAATACGCTGATGTTATTGAAAGTGTAACTATATAACGTCAATGCCACAAAACGAATGCCTTTGTTATCATAAGTAGTAACTTTTGATGCAGTAGTGTGTGTGTGGGGCGGCGCTGTTCAAAAGTGTCAACGTGTGGACCAGATTGACGCAACACAAGCCTCTTGGGCAAAACATCACGATATCCACGATACGTTTAAAAAGTGTATCGTTAATGAACTGTACCCGATATTTATATAATATCGTCATATCGCCCAGCCCTAGTGCTGTATATCCCAGGTGAGGCCAAAGGCAATTTTCCACCTTGCGTGGAAGTTGTACTTTATTGTAATATACAATACAGAGACTGTATCTGTGCCAGCGTGATAAGCAGCCTGGCAGTGGACCATTATAGGAAGTGACCATGTTCCTTCCTGTGCCCCCCCCCCCCCCCCACACACACACACACACACCCTCCTCCCCAATGCTCAACCCACTCATCTTGACTCATTGTGGTCTCGCCAGATTTCCTTGGGATTAGCCTTGCCTCAGTCCCCCGTTTGTTGGGGTTTTCAAGAAACGAAACGTACCAACCACACCCTTTCTCCAGATTCAGGGTGGTGCCACCGCTGGCGGATGGGGGGGGGGGGGGGGGGGGGTGAAATTAAATGACTGAACAATGTAATAGAGAGCCTGCGACCAAAGAGCCTCTTAGCTTGCGCCGTGCTTCATACTACAGCAGTTATTTGTGTTTGTGCTTTCCAGTTTGCGCTCTGCTCCACATCCGGTCTCTGAGACGTTTTGTGGTTATGCTTATGAAAGGGGTTGTTGTAAAACAGTGGCCTGGCCTACTGTCCTATGATTAGAACGGAAGAAGCCTCTTAATTGATGTCAGCAGACCTAATGCAGACTGTGCCCTGGAGGCGCTGGCTGAGAGGATCAAATTTAGATGATATGGATGAGAGCCTTATCTTCGTCCCACGGTATACCATATAATTTCTGGAATACACGGCTCACTCGAGGCAAAAACATTGGGTGGTTTTATCAGGAGGAAAAGCCAATTGGAGACTGCGTGATGTCATAGGGTTAGGCTGCACCTGCATAGATAATGTTATAGTTTGGTCTACGCCTGCATAGATGATGTTATAGTTTGGTCTACGCCTGCATAGATGATGTCAGAGTTAGGCTGCGTCATAGATAAATGTATTCTCAAAATACAGCTACCATTGCAATAGACTCTAGAGCTCCTGTCAGACAATAATAGATGCCAATTTCCTCTCTGTGCATTCAGTATAAGGCTATCTGGGTGCAAGCTAGCCTAGCACAGCACAAATTAATGGAAGCGGATACAGCTAGGCTACCTGATCCGTATATCTGCTTCCATTCATTAATTTGTGCTGTGCTAGGCTAGCTTTCAGCCAGATAGCTTTCTACTGAACGCATAGAGAAAATTGGTATCCATCATCGTGTCTGACTCTAGAGAATATGTTAAGTGTTCCTTTAACTACACCAATGGGAAATGTAGACTTTTCTAGACTTTGAGTACTATTTTCATTCTAGTTAAGAGTTGGTTTGGGAAACTCCAGGTCTGTTTGTTCCTTTGATACTGTATCTGTGATACTGTCAACAGAAGTAAACTTGGACAGAGCATAGAATTAAATGACAGGTATGGTATGGGATAAGCTCTGAAGTGACTTTCACAAACAAAGCTCTGATTTCAAACGGCTCTTGGATTGCATTGTTTTGACACCTCGTCTAGATTATACAGTTCAATCCCCCGCCATATCCGTAAACTTGCAGAAGAGCACCCGTCTCAGTTAGCTGTGTCTTATCGACATTCATTCAAAACAGAACTGTCAGTTTGCTCAGCTTGTAGAAATTGAAATATGCAGAACAGGAATTCTGTTTTGAGAGAAAAACAAGACTTTAATATAAAATGAGAACAATGATCTTGGCAGGTTGAGGATCTTATTGATCACCAATAAAGCCCCCACTTGAGAACTTCACAACGTTTTCACACAGGCAGTGTGTTCCTGTTAAAAAAAGGTCTATGCAATTTAGACAAACGGTGTCGTTCCACATGGACTTGCTCTGGCATTGTGCTGATTTCTTTATTTGACCTGAATCATCGTTCCGTTGTGATGAGGACATGTGATGATCAGACATAAAACTTAACCCAACTGGAGGAAAGATGGATACATTTTTGAGGAAATGGCATATGTAGTTCATTAGAGGTCATCTGGTGGAGTTTCTCTGGATGACTGGAGTTCTCGCGACACGTTGGTGAGTTACATTTCTGATTATCACATGTCCTCCTCGCAACAGAACCATAGGATTCAGGTAAATATGGGAAATGCCCCTTAAGAGGAAGCCCAATTTCTCTAAAACCAATGCACATGTGTGAAAGGTTTATGAATATTCGTTATTAATAGGATAAACTACTACAATCTGAACACTGTTGCCTATACTCATGTTTATACCCATCCACTGACTTCACTACCTACCCCAACCTATAGTCTACCCATACAATACTGTATGATAGCCATTTACAATAATACTGTATATATTTATCTATATTTCAGCGTATATTCCTGTTTATACAGTATATTTGTATATATACCATCACTGGCCACTGTGGCCAGTATGGCTTGGCTTACTACCGTAGTGTATTTATACTTTCATCACTGTTAGTGATGCACGATATATCGGCCGCCGATATGGCAGTTTTTTTACACATCGGTATCGGTCCGATATCAAGATGGGGCCGATATTAAAAAAAAAATAAAAAATTATGTTTACATGTTTTGGCCTTAAATAGTTTCAAAATATCAGTAATTTCTGAAAATAAGTTACAAAAGTAAAAAAAAAAGTGTGCGTTTTGGAAAATAGCTCTTTATTTGATTATCATAAAGTGTTTTCTATACAGAGATATCGACATCGGTAAATATCGGTATCGGCCAGAACAGCAATATTAATATCGGTTATCGGTATCGGCCACAATTTTCACATCGGTGCATCACTAATCACTGTACATAATACTGTACATAAACATTAGCATAACTCTGTAGCTTCATTTTATATATATATATATATATTAGAGCTGGGCCGTTATACTAGTATCGTGCGATAATATAATTAACGCATTAATCTAAAAAAATCTAAAAAAATCTAAAAAAAAAAAAATTACATTTTTTCTTTTTTTTTTACCTTTATTTACCCAGGGTAGGTTCGCTGAGCACAGATGCTCTTTTTCAGGAACGCCCTGCTTCACATTCACACAGTTCCATTCACACCTGGGAGCTGCCCAGTACAACCACAGTTGACACCATTGGCCACTGAGCAACTCCACTGGAGCAGTTGATTCAAGCCATGTCACATAGTTCAAGTTTGAAATGATTCTTTCTGTTTTGCTCCTGAGAGTGCTAGATACTGTACTGTACTGGTAATATTATTTATTTGTGTTTAACTTCTGAATAAAACAACTTATTAAACACAAGTACATCTTATTGAACATTATTTTGATATTTCATTACCAATTATCATAGCAAAACAGCTTTTTCAAACAGTCTGTAATGCATTTTGGAAACGGGAGATGGGCTCATGGTGTAATGGGCCACCTGGCCTGAGAAACATAAGGAGGAAAGAAAAAGTAAGGACTTACTTCTGGTCATTATTTGGGTAGAACACACATATTTTGAATGCCTTCGGCAGGTTTTTTTTTTTTTTTTTTTTTTTAGCCATTTTAATCTAGATTAAATCCAGGATTGCAGATAGATTAATCTAGATTAAAAAAAATAATCTATGCCCACCTCTAATATATATATATATATTTTTTTAACCTTTATTTTACCAGGTAGTCACTTGAGATCAATGATCTCTTTTCGACCAAGACCTGGCCAAAAAGGCAGCAAAACAAAAACAAACATACAAAATACACAAAACACAGATGGAGACATAAAAGGCAAAGTGGGGCAAGAGGATACATTTGAGCTGCAGCAAACAAGATTGAATGGGATTGGGAGAGATTGGAGGGTAGGGTAAAAAGGTAGAAATAGGATGGAAGGTGAGGCTTTGCAGGAGGTTGCTGGGGAGAGAATGTCAAATATAAAATATAACACCACATTATGCAGTGAAGCATCGACATTCTCCCATCTCATTCTTTAAAATGCTCTTAATTTGAACTTTAAAATCAGATATGGTAGTGAGGGCCTCTACTTAGTTCCAACTTCTCTTCCTTGTGCTGTACAATGAACATTTAATTATTCTAAAACTCCTGAACATTCTCTTGAAGCACCATAATGCAGTGTTTAAGACAACAGTGCCACCTGGTGGTGAATGCTTGTAAGTGGGTGATGGTGTGAATGAATGAATGAATGAATGAGAACTTTATTTAACAGATTGCAGCATGGGTACAATACAGTACGGCTCAATACACACAATTGTTAAGGGGATGCAGACCAGAGAAAGACGTTTGTCTTGTTTGTCGTCTTTCTCTCTCAGCTTCTGTCCTTCGTGGCCTTCATCCTGGAAGAGGTGGTGTCCAACTGTATGAGCTGTGTCCCCCTCTACTTCTTTGAGTTTGTCAGCTGCACAGCTTTCCTCTTCACACTCCTCCTCCTTGTCCTCCTCGCCACCACGTTGCACAGGAAAGTTGGCATCAACTGCTGGCCCACCTTGGTACGTTTTGTGTGTTTGTGCACATTGCACATGTCTTTGTGTCAAGGTTCCTATGCAGGTATGGACAATCTATTAGATCATTTCCATGTCTTTAATGTTTGGGAGTTGCACAACAGAATCTCTAAATGCATGTTTGATGCACAAATGACCAGGGGGGTTGTTCCATTTGACACGTTGCGATACTTATTGTCAGATGTATAGAGTGATGCAGCCTAGTTGACCGTGATATTTCCTAAGCATCACCAGTATATAGGCCTATATCAAAGAAACACAACCTAAATACCATCAAGAAATTAAGCTCTGGGAAATTAGAATAGGAAAGTGTTGTCATTGTATAAAGTATCGGTGCTACTCATCAGTGCAAAGGGGTAGGTTGCACAAAAAAGACAGTCCATGTATTGTATGTGTATATGGAATTATGCAGGAATGGTAAATGTGTAAAAATGAGGATGCTCTGATATAGGGCTGCACTATGTATTGTTTTCTTACTGTCGTTACATTATCAAATCAATTCTCGGATTACCAATTTAAGACCGGTATCTGCCAGATATCTCATTCTGTTGGTGCATACCTACCTTAAATTCAATCAAGAATCCTAATTTAATAATTTGCTTTGTTCTCTATATTCTACCTCTTTCCTTGGCACTCTCACTCCCACTGACACTGCTGGTCTCTGTGGTATGCTGCTGAGGTCAAACACAAGACGTCTGTGAGAACCACTTGCTGGTTTGCTGATGATGTATTTCCGTATGCCCCATTGCCCCCCCCCCCCCCCCCCCCCCTTCCAGGATTTTGTCTACACTGCTCTGATCGCAGCCCTGTTCCTTATCGCCTCCATTGCCTTTGCCGCGGATAACGGTGCAAGTTCCCTGGAGCAGTCCGCAGTGGTAAGACGACATGCGTTTGTGGGGATGCAAACTTGTCACCTTTTCCTGCCATTTTGAATCCAAAATGGGTCATTTGTGTAGATCCAATGAGTATTGTACCCTAATACTATGCTACTATTCTTATACTACTACCTATCTTGCTAATATGTCTATACTACTGTGCACTCAAGCTCGATATTATTTGACGAACAATGCCACTGACCCTTAGCTGCCAGAGATGTACCCCTCCTGATGATATGTTGTTCACAATCTGTAAGTAGCTTTGGATAAAAGTAAATTGTTATCGAGCATCATTGCACCCGTCTCTTGAACTGGTGATTCGCATGTCGCTTTCCTCGTAAAAATTCCCTATTGACAATATAAATGTGAGGAACGATGTGTGCTAAATAATGTGTAGGAAATATTACCAGCTAAATAATTGTCTAACTCTCCCAATATTTGTATATATGTCTCTGTTTAGAACTCCACTTGATTGTATTTTTGCCCCCCTCCCTCTCCCCCCAAACTCCTTGCTTGTTGTTTTGCACAATACTGCCATTTATTTTCCATCTATTATCCCCTTTAGCATTTTGCTGCTCTTGTATTAAACTCTATTATATATATATATATATATATATATTTTTTTTTTATACTTCGCTAGTGTTTTATGAGGTTGTGTTTTGTGATCCCAGGGCATATGAAATCTATTTAAACCCCCATTGTAGACGTTCAAAAACACATTGGTCCTCAATGTGAAAATAAGTGGGGTTTTTCAGTTCTGGAAAGTTTTCTTTTTGGAGATGGAAGGTTTTGGCATGACTGCAATGATGCAAGCCTTGCTTCCCTCACTCACATCACTACCCAGTCATCTGGTGGTTCTGTTCAGCGTTGTTGCGTGATGTATATGCAACCTCTCTGCATCCCGGCCAAACATGTTATTGCTGGTTCTCTTCAGAACACCTGTCTATATGCATTATAGGAACATTGCAACATTATGGAAAATGTGCTTCCCATCTTCTCCAGAGTTGCACAAGAAGATCCATGCCAATTTCCTCTGTGCGTTCAGTAGAAAGCTATCCGCCTGCAAGCTAGCCTAGCTTGGCACAAATGAATGGAAGCGGATACAGTCTAACTATCCTAGCTGTTGGCCAAAAACGCCTCTCCCGGAGTTTTAAACTAGGCTAGTGGTCCGTATTCACTTCCATTCATGTGTGCTAGGCTACCTTACTGAACGCATAGAGAGGAAATTGGTATCGATCTTGTCTGACTCTGAAGATGGTAAGTGCATTTCCCATAATGTTGAACTGTTTTTCAATTGGTGCGGAAGCTCCCATGTTGTGGAAAAACTATATTTATTTAAACTCTACTCTTTTCCTAAGACAATCCTGGCCTTGTGTGTGTTTTCACAAGGAGAACGGGTGCCTAGACTGTTTCAGCGATTGCGTAATGTATTTATTTTCCTCCAGGCGTTTGGATTCCTGTCCTCCGTGGCGTTCGCCTTGGACGCAGGGCTGTTTGTGAAGAACAATGGTCTTCCTTTCAAACAGGGCAGCAAGCCAGGAGTCGGCAACGGCACGGCACAGCCGGCGGAACACGAGGTCCTCAACCCGGCAGCTTCTGGGGCGGAATGAGTTCTTTCCTCATACAGACACGCACGCATTGAAGACTTTGTTCAGGGGGGGCGGGGGGGGGGGGGGGGGGGGGGGGTGCGTAAAATATACAGGATGACTGGAAATGGGAGTCTTGAAATTATATCCCTTGAGACTTGTGTGTACATCCCACTAAAACGAGTGCCGAGATGAGGTCTATTTTAAACCTAAAAGCTGGCCAATTATCTGAAGTACTCAAGAGTTGAGAGTTAGAAAAGGTGACTACATAAGGTGTAGTGTTTTGGTAAACAATTAATTTTAATGCCTTTTTTTTTTTTTTTTTTTTAAGGGTGTTTTAGAAAATCAAAGACTGACATGGCGCACTCGAGGAACCACCGAGTAGCCTGCTGTGTTAAAAAAAAATATTTTAAGGTTTGAGTGGACGGTCCTGAAAGGGACTCTTTTTCAACCTGATCCCTTCCCCAGATCTTGTCGACTGATTCAACATATTTCCAGTGCCTTGCACGGTTGCACCATCACATTCCCATGTACCTTTGCACAAAGAATGGAATTTGCTTTCAATTCAGTCCAATCTAGTAATTTCATAGAGTATATTTCTAGATGATCTAGGGATAAGGGCTCAATACTCTTCATTAGCCAGTTAATTGTATAGTTTCTATTTACTTAATTGAATTGAAGTGAAACTGAATTTACCTTAACCTTGGCGCTAATACGTTCCCATGTGCCTTAGGTTGGACTGACCACCTCCTGGAAGCACCTTACTGTAGCTATGATCTTAATTTTTGCCTCTCACATGACGGCCGTCTCGAAATTGGCAAATTTACCTGCCTTTTTGATTTTTACAAACCACTACTGGGGCTGGGCGACATAGACTTTAATATCCCAGTAATTCTAATATCCCAGTAATTAAAAATAGTTATGTGATATCTACTTACATATGCAAAATCATGTTCAATAATCCCAATTGATGATCTGTAAATATTTATCTCCATATTGTAAGACATTTTAATTAATTTGTGCTTATCATTAATTCAGACATTTATGATATGATCCTACTGAAAGAGGATGAATGACTATATTGAATTATTATTAACTCCTTAACCACTGCATTGCTGTAGCCCATGTGACTAGTGACTTCAGCTGCTGATGGACAGTCCGTTTAGCCCCCTCCATCTCTCAACCACATCCACTACTTGTTCACATTACTACTTGTACAATTTGTTGTCTAAATTAATTATATATGATTTGTGAAATATTATAAATGTAAATTGAAAGTTTCATTCTGTACCATATCATGCTTCTTAATATCATGCAGTCGAGTGAGATGAACATCAATTGGATAATCGAATGGGATTTTCTATACCTAAGCAGATCCTTCTGAATATCATTATATATTTTTTTATATCTCTTTTCATATTGCCAAATCTACGGTTTGTCCTTGTGGGTAGCTTGGTTTTGAATGCTACTCTAGATGGTGATTGGTTGAAGAATAAGAACACTCTTAAGGAACACACCAACTTTTTGGTAAATTCGCTTATTTGCCATCTAAAGTTAGACGAGCAGATGCATACCCTTTTCTTCTCTGTGCATTCATTCAGTAGGGAACACCCGCACCATTAGCCTAGCTTTTTTTTAAATTTCGTTGTAACAATGACAATAAAGATCTATTCTATTCTTAGCCATGGGATGGCCGTATCCTTCAGAAAACGGTGCGGGTGTTCCCTACTCTGAATGCATACACGAAGAAGAAAATGGTATGTATCTGCTTGTCTAACTCCAGGGTAGATGGCAAATAGGCAAATTTTCCAAAATGTTGGTGTTTTCCTTTAAAATATTCCCCCCACTACTTGACAAAAGCCTCAGCCAGACCTTTCTCTTCCACTGGCACAGCGCACATTTTATTTGTTTTACACAATTTCCACCTCTTATGAAAACAATGAACATTTATTTGTTGGTTTTTAAACTACAAGCTTGTTACATGCATGCTCTGACAAAACCTGAAAAATTAAGTCTTAATGTTTTTTTTCGAGCGTGACTGAGTTAAATGTCCGCCATGTTGTATGCTTTATGTACTTGAACTCCACTGTCTCCATAATGACAACAAACTCTTGTTTCTTTTTCTAAATCAGCAATATACTTCTGCTTTAGATCAGCAGTCAATATATTTTTGCAACATGTTTCATGAAGGAAATGTTTCAGCTCTTTTTCCCTGCTAGGTCACCACAGTTGAAATATTGTTTGTGAATGAATAGAGTTCGAGATATCGAGTGATGTGATAATTGAACTGTCCAGCTAATGCTGAGCTATTTATTGTCGACTATAGATTTCAGAGATGTATGTTTTGTATTGAATCTATACGGCTGTTTGCACATGTGGGTCCCTTACCATTCTTACCATGGTAGGACTTAAACCTCAGTCTCGTTAATGTAGCTGACCGATGTTCTGAACGGACCTGCTTCGGGTTGAATCAATCTTATAGACGTTTTGGCTAAGCTGCAGAGTAGCTTATTAGTCGCAAGAAGTCTTAACAAAAGGGAAAAGTGAGGAGGCCTTTCAGGCGAAACGCATTGTTTGTCATGTATCTCCAAGCCATGTCTGTGCCTTATGTTTTTTTCTTTGGAGACTAGCCTGTACAATCCCCTAGTAAACCGTGTGTTTTTGGGACTGGCCTGTAAAGTCCCCTGGACAGTAAACCTTGTGTTTTTGTGTCTTATAGCTTTTTAGTCCGCCATAATCGAGCCTTCTGAAGAAGAGCGTTGTCTTTAGACAATCGATTATGACAGGATAGTTCTTTATTTATGGACAGGAAATAACGTAGTATTTGATCAAGTAGGCCTATATGAGTTGTGATTTTAAGGCAAGTTACACTGAAAGCCCACCAGTGATGAATCGGCATAAAACGGCTACCCAATATATTTGAAATTATCTTATTATATTAATATCTTTCATTTGCTTTAATTAATCATTTGAAATGGATGGCAAATGACTTATCTGATGTATTCATTCTTGCCATGGTAAGAATGACACAGGACCCATGTACCAAAAGCAGTGACATTTCTCATTTACTTGTATTCTTGGTTTATAAATGTTTCTCTGTAATGACAGATGTGTGCATGTAACCTGGGGATGAGAAGCTAGATACTGGACAAGATTTCTGGTGAAGTAAATTGTACACTTGTTTGGTTTGGTAATATACCGGTAATTGAATGAAGGATATTGCTGAGACTGCTTATTGCTTATTTGCATAGTCTGGGCCACTTATGATGTCAATAGAAAATAAGTGTTTCTCTCTCATAATCCTTTCCTCGTAAGCAAATACACCCCATTTTCCTATATTAATTTACAAACGATATAATGGCTGTTATTGCCCATCCCTCTGGCTGTTATTGTCCATCCCTCTGGCTGTCCCATTGGTAGTTCTTGCCTCAATGGCTCTGGTTTATTCCTCCTTCAGGTGTCACTTTATGCATTTTAAGAATTATTGGCCAATTAATTTAATCATATTTAACATTTCACTGTCATGTGTGTATATATGGCTGACATAAACAAAGTCTGAGCCCTATTTGTTCACAAATACTGACTGAACTGTCCCGGGCCACTGGAAGAACATAGTGAATTCTAAGAATGGGTGACGCTGGTATTGAAGTTTAATTGAAAATCCCACCCTCAACAAGGCTCAAGCAATGTCATCAAGAGACAAAACATGGAGCTGCTCCATTGCCAATTAATTGGAGATCTACCCATGTCCCTGTGAAATACAATTACATTGAGTAACTAACTTAAATTATACAGTATCCTTCAATTTCAGTCTTACCATTCACCGTCAATGGAGACGCTTCAGGGGTCGTCTTGATGATGTCATCACAGGAGGCGCTCTGTTCCTGGTTTTGTGAGATACTTGATCATGTTTACTTAAAACTAGAATGAATTTTGGCGTGAAATCAGTAATATGTGACTTCTGTTTTGACGTGCATTTTATTGTATTGCCTTCAGATACCCACAAGCCCACATTAAAAGGTGGTTGTTTTAATTCCCTTCCCCAGTATTTGCACCACCTGTACCTAATAGCAAAAGCAACATAGCTTATACATTCCTTCACTCAAAGTGAACATTTATTTCGGTCTACTTTGTTGAGATATCAGTTCTAAAACTGTCGAACATCTGTGGGGAATTCCAATATTACACAGTTAGCCAGGTTACTTTGTCTATGTAATATGTACATCATGAAACAACATTTTTGTTCATCTTCAATTTGTGTGACTGATGAACCACAATATATATATCATATTTTATAACTTGAGTTAAGTCTAATGGATTCAAATTCAAAAGTTGTGTGGCTAACTGGTTATTCTTGCTGGTATATTAAAATAAAATGAGAAAACATTCTGACAATCATGCCAGTGAACTTTGAAAAAATGCTTTTGATATTTTAAACGCATAACTATTTTTGTGCCTCAAATATATTTAACCACTGTTGAATAAGCAAGCGATATTCTTAGTATTTACCACAGCAGAAGCAATACAAAACTAACAACAAAAACAATGTAATTTCTCAGGTTGACACAGCAACTGCAATGGTAGCTGTGTGTGGTTTGTTGTTGTGTTCTTAAATGTCCACATGAAAGCATTTTGTAATATAGCAAGCGTTGTATTATGGCTCCATGTCGATGTTATTAAAAGCAAAGACTGAGCAGAGCAAATGTCTCAATGTTATTCAGCCTACATATTTTATTATTTTAAATGCTGTATTGTGTTGATGTAATACCTTCTAAATGGCTGTTGTATTATATTATGCAATAAATGCTATCAATTGCCTTTTGAAGATATCTTCTTGCATTTCTTCCATCTCTTCTGGGTAGAATTATATTAGGGTATACCATTTAAAACCCACTTGCTAATTTGACTGAATAAAAAAGAAAATCTGTTTGCTAGTATATCTTGTTCTTTTGATGTCTCAGCCAATTCATGAGCTTTTTTGAAATGTGAGTCTTCAATTCATTAGATTCTGGTTCAGATCTTCTAGCAATCCTAGGATATAAATAATTTGGGTGTAAGAGCACAAACATTTTATGGCCTCAAAGTCAAAGCCCCAGTCACATGGATCAGCCCCAGATTTTACATCCCAGTGACATCACTGATTTGGAGGGTTCTTGCGCTGATTTCTAGCTTTAAGATAAGAGTGGTGTACTTTATGTTCACAAATACTGACTGAACTGTCCACAGGAAGAACTGTCAATTATTTAAATCCATTTAGTCCAATAGATTTACATTGTTTTTCCTACTGGGCTTAACGGGTATATTATTGGGCTTAAAGGGTATATTATATGTCAAAACACTGAACTTCTCTGAAGGCCTCTTTCAACTGCTTGGTTACAGGCCATCAGACTCCTCTTCAGACAAAGTGACAACAATATTGAAAGCTGACAAATTACAGATTTGAGAATAAGGTTTCACTGTTTAGAAGGATCATTGAAATCCACTCCTACAGAGCAAAGTATTTCACTGAGTCTCAAGTCGGCTTGTACAGACAGGAGCTTGACCCCATTGACTTTGTATTGGTTTGTGACTTAACTATCCAGAGCTATAGTAGTATACACTAAGGAACCGCATTGGTTGTGCTGAGAAAAGGACTCTACTGATCATCATCATTGGTAAGTAAGAAATGGGGCTAGGGTTCCAAAAATCAGAACTATCACTTGAATGAGCAACGTTCCTCTGGGTTCTGTTCCTTTTAAGGACGTTTTAGACATCTTAGAACTTGTGACAATAAACATTTTGCAAAAGCTTGTTCCATAAAACCTGTGGCTTTGCCCTTGTTTTTTGTTTATATAAAATCTCTTCTCATGTTGTCACTTCAGAACACTGATGCAGCTATGAATCTTAAGTCTCAAATCCTAAGGATATTGTCATGTTTTTTTTACATTAATTTAAACGTTACATGGTTCTCCATATTGTGAGAGCAACTAGAGCCTCTGAACCCCATTCAAAACCAAATGTCTACAAGTTCATCCTTCTGGAGAGGGGTCAACAAGGTCTTTGTTGATGGTGCATCTTACCAATAAGTGTGTTTTTAAATTGCATGTGTATTGTGTCTGAATTATCCCCGATAAAGTAGAGCCCAAATGATATATTTCTGAACATATACAACAAGTACATATGTCTTATCACATCTCTCAGACAGAAAACCACCCAAACTACATACAGGATGCAATGATGAGTCAAACTTCACCAGTAGTAAACCTAAGAGCAGAATGATAAACAAGGGCCTAAGAGTAGAAGCAGAGGCATGCCTATAAATTAGGGATGTCCGATATTATCGGCCGATATCGGCAGTAAAATGTGATATCGGAAAATATCGGTATCGGTTTAAAAAAAAGAAAAAAACAATAACAATATTTGTTATATATATCCAATGAAATGATTAGTTACCTGAAATTATTCCGTTTTTTGGGGTGGGAAACCCTGCATATATCGGTTGATATCGGTATCGGAAATTAAGAGTTGGACAATATCGGAATATCGGTATCGGTAAAAAAGCCAATATCGAGCATCCCTACTATAAATCACATCACCACAACACAGAAAAACAACAGCTTCATCAATCATTTTCTACACTGCAAGTTAGTTCTATTTCTATACAAAAAAACGAACACAATCTTGTCTATGATATTTGAATGTTAATTTGTCATCCAGATACCAAGGTATTTATATTCTGTACCTCGATATTGGAACCGTGTACAGTGTAAATATGAAAGTCTTCACTACCAATACAGTACCTCTAACTCTAGAGAACAACATAAACATAGTTGTATGTGCATTCAATGCAAGTGCATGGTCATTAAGTGGAATGTTGTGTGGGACACCTTTTTAGTGCGTCTACATCTAGCAAAGGACCAAGCTTTGTTTCTTAAGGTTGATAGTTTGGGGGGGGGGGGGGCATGGACTAGATCTAATCTTCTTAAATGGTACATACTTATTTACAACAGAAAGAAACATTTATTGTATTTTATTTTTTTATTATTTTTTAAACAAACATATAAACAAACATGACAACACACGATAAGATATACAAGCATTAATTGTCAGGGCACATCCAATGAGATCACATTTTAGTTAGTTGTCTTATATAAGATATACCCATAATACCTGTTATCTAAAAAAAAACCTACACACATATGTTCAGCTCGAACCCCCCCCCTCCCGGACCCCACCTTGAGAAGTACCTCCACTATCCCTCGCACCTAACCAGACACTACCATTATAAGCTAGCTTTTATTCTCTCCACCACTTCTAACCACATTGACATTTTGGATTCATTGAGACCCAGAATTCTTGCTGTAGATATTTCATGGTAAATTACATCGAGATATGTAAGAAACCAAACTTTACGGCACATTTTTTCCGGTTGAAACCAGCGTGATGCGATCAGCTTTTTGGCTACTGTGATACCCGATAAAACCAATCTCTTTAGCTGTGGATTCACTGCTAACTCAAAAACATCATTCAATAGTAATACCGAGGGGTGTACAGGTATATTCCAAGATACGAGTTTTGATATTTGTTGGGTCACATCTTTCCAGAATGCCTTAACTGGTGAGCAGTCCCAATACATGTGCATAAATGTCCCTTCGTCCCCATTTGTACATTGGGTGCATTTGGAATCTTGTTTAAGCCCCATTCGGCACAGTCTTATAGGAGTCAAGTATGTCCTGTGAATATAGTTAAGATTGATTTGTTGATGATCCGGGTTCCTTGATGTAAGTCGGACATTTGCCCAGGCTCCTTGCCAATCAAAGTCATTTTCCAGGTCTGGTATATCCCTCCTCCAGACCGAGTCAAGTTGGAGGGTTTCATACGAGGACGTTAGTAATTGATGATAAAATTCTGAAACAAAACCTCTCGATGTCTCTCTTGCGTAGAAGAATTTGTGGTATCTGTGGTGTTCAATTGGTCTGTCTAATGGAACACCGTGAGACTTCAAACATAGCTCTAACTGTTTGTGAAAAAGCCATGTGGACTTGGTGAGATTACATTTTTTGCGTATTTCTTTGTCACTACAAAAACCCTGTTTGTTAAAAACATCCCCTAATGAGTGTATGCCTTGCTCTTCCCATATAGGGAATCTTATAGGTCGTTTTCCAATTAAGAGAGCATTGTTATTGAATAAGGGAGTATGATTGTGCCATTTTTGTGGGTTAGGATTTTTTTTTTGTGATTCACGCCATATCCGGATCGCATGAGTAATTATGGGGCCAAATTTTCGTTCACAGTGCTTGATTGGTAGTTTAGTGTATGCTATGTCCTTCAGTCTATGTGGGGCTACTATGTTTTCTTCTATTTTTCTCCAGGATGCTAATGCTTGGGAGTCAAACCATGTTGTCAATGGACTTAATGAGTACGCCTTAAAATATAGGAAAAAATCTGGAAATGCCATGCCACCATCTGCTTTATTTCTCTGTGCGGTGGATCTTTTTATACGTGGTGGTTTGTTATTCCAAATAAATTTGTATGTGGAGGAGTGTAATCTTTTCCAGTAACCCTCTGGAGGGGGTAACGGTAGCATTGAACAGAAGAAGTTGATTTTAGGTAGAACATCCATCTTAACTATTGATATCCGTGCTTGTACTGTGTTTTTAAGTTTTGCCCATCTATCAAGGTCGTCTTTGATTTTGTTTTGGATTTTTGTGTAGTTGTGCTTCACCGTTTGTCTTATGGTAGGGAATATTTCCACTCCCAAGTGGCTCAGGGAGTAGAGTGGTCGTCTGGTAATCAAAAGGTTCCCTGTTCGATTCTGGCTCCTCCTGGCAGCATGTCGACGTGTCCAAGAGCAAAACACTTAACCCCTAACTGTTCACATGGTTCCCTCGACCATTGGTGTGTGAATGTGTTAGTGAATGGGTGAATGTGAAACATAAGTTTTGTAAAGCAATTTGGATATATAAACCTAAAGTTTGGAAATTTGTGTTTGGTAGATTATTTCTCTGTTGTAACAATGCTTAATGGAATACATTTTATACCGTTGGAAAGCCTGTTTATTTACCTTTTTAAATGGTGCCCCATTTGTAAGGAACATGCTGTGCATTTGTGGGATGAGCAGCACAGCTGAGTATGTGGGTTGCGCCCATGAAAAATGTGACAAATCTTATTCAAACAGCTTATTCTGCTGTTGCTATTGACTCTTGTTTGGTGGATTGGATGATTGAAGTCTATCAGTAACGAGGAAGAAACCAGACATATTGTCAATTTTACAATTTATTAATTTAACAAACAGTCAGGAGCCTCAGTAGCGTGTGGAAGAACCATACACAGCCACAACAGCCTGGCACCTCCTCATGCTGGACACCAGCGTGGTCACACACTGCTGTGGGATGGCATTCCACTCCTCAACCAGTATTTTTCGCAAATCTCAAGTCAGTGTGTTGGTCACCCTAGCCTAAGCTGATCCCACAAGTGTTCAATTGGGTTGAGGTCAGGACTGTTGCCAGGCCATTCCATTATCTACTCCCAAATTCTGGAGGTAGTCTCTGATAAACCTGCTCTGTGGGGTGAGCGTTGTCATCTTGGAGGATGGAGTTCGGTCCCAGACTGTAGATATGGGATTGCCACTGGTAGGGGGTAGGTGACCATAGCTCAGCGTAGGAAGGTCCGATTGAGGTCCATATCTGAGGAGGTGCCAGGCTGTTGTGGCTGTGTATGGTTCTTCCACCGCACGCTACTGAGGCTCCTGACTGTTTGTTAAATTGTAAAATTGCCAATATGTCTTGTTTCTTCCTTGTTACTGATAGACTTCAATCATCCAATCCACCAAAGAGTCAATAGCAACAGCAGAATAAGCAGAGAAATAATCTACCAAACACAAACTTCCAAACTTTATATTTATATATAAATGCAGTCTATTTACCATTTTAAAAACTTTTTTTATTAATGATGATGATGATGATGACAATGAAACTTCATACAATATAGTTTTTAGATTCTGTTAGCTGAGGCGTGAGTGGTAGTGATGATGATGATGATGATGATGATGATGATGATGATGATAATGATGATGTTCTCCTCCATCTGATCTGTGTTGGCTGAGATATTGACTTCCTCCTCCGCTCCCCTCCTCCTCCTCCACCTCCTCCTCCCCAGATCCTCATGAAGGAAAACATCCCTGCGCTCCCCTCACAAGATGAATGCGCTCGCCCTTCCTCTTGTTCCCTCCTCTGGACTTCCTTCCTGCTGGAGACCCTCCACCTTCTGTCATCGTCCTCCTCCTTCTCCTCCTCCTTCTCCTTCTCCTCCTCCTTCTTCTCATTCTCCTCCTCCTCCTTGGTTCTGGCTCTTAAGAAGAGGGGAGGTGGGGAAAACTACATGATTAATTACTGTATAACACGTACAGTATACATGCTCTGGAATATTTAAAGGGGTAATTCACAAATTTCTAAGATTGCAATTAAAGCTGCACTATGGAAAAGTGGCACCCTGTTACCATGATAGGTAACTGTACCTTGTTTAAACATGGAGGATGAGGAAAAAACGGCAACAAAAAATATTTTCTTCAAGCAAGGTAACTTTGGGCAAATGTTTAAAAATGTTGTCATTCACATGTTATGCTATATGAATGGGGGTAGTTGCTTCTTTTGAATGGGGGTAGTCAGGCCCGGACTGGCCATCGGGAGCACCGGGAGTTTTCCCGTGGCCTGGCCTGTGCAATATTTAAATTATATATATATTTTTTGTGTGCAGTCAGGTCACTGAACTTAGAAGCAGGCCAGGCCAGTGTTTCTAGTTGCGGTGGCGTGATAGTTAGATAACCTAAGTGGGGAACAACCAGGAGATCACTGTGACAGAGTAAAATATTTTCTTCAACTTCAGCCCTGATCATAACCATTTTTTTTTATTTTTTTTTGTAATGTCAGATTAAAAATGAAATACTCCCACTTTTCTGAAAAGAGTTGTTGTTAAATCTGACATTACAAAAAACAAAAAAAGTTGTTGCTAATCATTGACACATGCTAGCCTGTAATAATCCCCCCAGAAAAATCTACTTTGCATTTGATATATTGAAAATATTTCACTTTTTGTGTGTTTTTTAACAATAATTTTTTAACAAAATCACAAACACTGTGAGTATTTTTTTCAATTTGACATTAGAAAAAAGAAATCCATTGAAATCAGTGTTGTTGCTATCATTGACATACTAGCCTGTAATAATCCCCCCCAGAAAAATCCACTTTGCATTTGATATATTGAAGATATTAAAATTTGTGTTTTATTTTTTTTATTAAATTTGTTTACAATAATTTGTGATGCCATCACAAACACTGGCATTTAAAGGGTAAACATTCTAAAATTCCTTCACCAGAATGCAGGAAATTAAGTCTTTGTAACAAAATAATTCCTGGTGGGGGACCCCCAGACCCCCCTGCTTAAAAAGTGGCCTGACTGGGACTATATTTCTCACTATATTTCCTGGCCTGAATTATTTCCCCAGTCCGGCCCTGGCGGTACAGTAGTTGTTTCTTTTGAATGGGGGTAGTTGTTTCTGTGAGGATTGGCCCGTTGCCGAACGCACACTTCTAGGTCAAGTATCAATTACCATCACGCACCTGATGTGTGTTCCAATCAGCGCTCCAGAGGCTTCATATACTCAGACCTTCTGTCATTCGATGTCGGGTCATTTTGAGTACTACTGTTTTGAATACTTCTGCTTCTGCCTGTTGTTCCCCGTTGCTGTGCCTCGTCTACTTTCCCTCCAGGACATCTGTGGATTGCCGCTGGTGAAAACCTTGTCCCCCCGTTTGGAGCTGCGCCTCGTTTACCCGCTTTACGTTTTGCGCTTTGGTGAGTTCAGTGGTGCAGTCGTGGTCACACGCGGTTACACGCCGTGTTACCAGATCACTGAGGCAGAAGTACGCGCGATCACGCATGGATGTGTACTCTCGTGTACGCGCACACAAAAATGCGCTGTATCCATTCGTTGTGACTAAGTACCCGGCCACCGTTTTACATAACAAAAAGCGCAGGTAGACTAAGTGTCTGGGTGTTGGCTATCTGAATGCATCTCCCCCTTCATTCTGTGTGACACAGGCAGTGGAGGTGAATACTAATGTGGCTCGGAATTCGTGATGGGGGTCTACCTGCTTATGATATTGAATCAAGCATCTGTGCTGCGCGCCAGCTTTCCAAGCGCACATTCACACAAATAGAGAGCAAGAAGAGCTTGTATGATAGAAAGATTGCACTTACGTATATGCGCTTGTGTGTGTGTGCGTGTGTGCGTGCGTGTGTGTGTGTGTATAAATCAGTTCTGTGCACATGCACGTACCCGCGCGCGCGTGCACGTGGCGTGGCGTGTTACCAGTTCCCATATTACGACTGCACCACTGGGTGAGTTGGAACCAAACCCCTTTTTGGACTATTCTGTTTTGTGTGTTTTGAAGAACACTGAAGAGTTCCATTTTTGCTTGCACTAGACTCTGCTAAATTGTGTGTTAAAGGAGACACTGAAGATTATCATTTTGCTTGCACTGGACTCAGCTGAAGTGTGTGTTTAGAAGAGACACTGAAGATTATCGTTTTTGTTTGCACTGACCCTCAGCTAAATTGTGTGTTGTGGAGAACACTGAAGATATCGTTTTGTTTGTTCTGGACTCAGCTAAGGGAGGAGGAAACCGCACTGCCTCTGTGTTATGTGGGACTGTTATTGATCTCTCTCTCTCTCTCTCTCTCTCTCTCTCTCCTTTTCCATCTCGAGTTGAAGCTGGGAGTATCTGCAGAGCCGCTACGGCGTCAACACCGTTTCCCCACCTCCAACACCAAGAGGATCTGTAGAGCCGCAGATAACCCTGCCAAAGGCAGTCTCCCTTTTTGTTTGGAAATTGTTACTTGACTCCTTTTTGACTCTGTAAATAAATACGCCCTAGTATTTGGCTAACTGTGAACTACCTGTCTGTGCCGTGCGTTTGAGGTCGGTTTCAAACCCTAACAGTTTCTTTTGAATGGGGGTAGTTGCTTCGTTTGAATGCGGATAGTTGTTTCTTTTGAATGGGGATAGTTGTTTCTTTTGAATGGGGGTAGTTACATTGGGCTCAAACAGTTGTTACCACATGGGGTTGCCGAAAAAATGTCCCATGAGAAAGTAGAACTGGAGTCGACTTTTGCTGTAACACAACCCCTCCCAATCGATCACAGCGGAAGACAAGGGATTTGGGGGGGGGGTTAAAAAGCTCACAGCATGATGTCACATAAACGGCCCATCCACACCAACGCACCAACCTGCACTGAGGTGCCACATTGTCTGATTAGATGAACTCGGCCCAACTTTGTCATTTGGATTGCTCAATCATTATTATTTTTGCATGAAAAAGTTCCATAGTGCATAGTCCTTTATTTCTTGCTCGAAAACGAATTGAGGTTGCCCTCATTTTCATCTGTGTCGAGTTTCAGTTCATCAAGATAAATAATTAAAACGGATGAATATAAAGGTAAGAACATTTTCAAAAAGTGTTTTAATTACAACATCATTAGTAATTATAATTACATAATGATAAAAACACAATAAAAACTATAAAATACAGTCAAAACACAGATAAAACAAGTACACACAGTGTACCAGGATGGTTTAAGAACTTTAAGAAGAAGGAAAACTTTTTTCAGCCTAATCTGGAGGCCTACCTTAGTGTGAAGAGACTTTCCCTTTGTACCGAACAGAGCTGGGACAGTGGGTTAGGGTAGAACGAGGACAGCTGAGACAGTTGTGTAGGGCAGAACGGGGACAGAGGCACCATGTTCTCCTGACTGGTTACCTCCCACAGCATATCTTCACACAACATCTCTATCTGGGGGGAAATGAAAGGGCAAGTTCAGGATTCTTGACCCTTATTTCCTTCTCATTGATGAGGTTGGTGAAGGGTTGAGTCCTTTCTCAGCACAATCCATGCTGATGTGTTTCATATTGGATTCCCAGCTCCTCCTTAGTTAAACACGTAACTAATGTAAAGTAAATGGGGCCACTGTAAAAAGCTCTTAAACATACTGGGTGCAGTGTGGAGTAGGTTTCAGCACTGGGGAGTATGTTTCAGCACTGGAGAGTAGGTTTCAGAGTAGGTTTCAGCACTGTGGAGTAGGTTTCAGCAATGTGTATAGGTTTCAGCGTTTATAAACGTTTCAATGACTCAAAGGATCCAATGTTTTTGACCACTAGTTGAAAGCTAGGAAAGCTGCATGAGTAAAAATGTCTTTGAGAATGTATTAATTCTCATTCATTTATGGGTTATATAGGTTGGAGTCTGGGTAGGAACTCAACCACTAAATTACCTTATTTCGTGGCATTGTGTGTATGGTTGATTCTACATGGTGCTAAAAACAGCCTAAACAAGCTGTTCAGAATTATTGCTCATTGTGATGTCACAAGGAGGACACAAGCAATAAAGTAGCTTTGATTAATAATTTCACTAACTTAGATAATTTATTAAAACATGTAATGTGTGCTACACGCATCAAAATGGCGTGTTTAATACAAGGGATGAAAGAGGTGCTGGGAGAAATAAATAATCAACATTTGAATTATTTAGTTGAAAAGGTACAAAACATGTCCCCTTTAATAAATAATAATATATCATAATAAATATACATAATATGTATGTTGTGAAATGTTATGATTTGGTTTATTATAAAATCATCAAACCTTTATTTAACCAGAAATAAAAACCCATTGAGACCGAGGTCTCTTTTTCAATGGTGATCTGGCCAAGAAGGCAAGCACGAATTATATGACAATACATACATACAGTAGACTACCATACAACCAAATTGTTTTGTATTGTGTGTGATGACTACTAATAAATAAACATTATGTCCTCTTTGATAAGTAATAATAAAGATACATACTATGTCCCCTTTATGAATAATAATATATCATAATAAATATACATAATATGTCCACTTTAAGCCTTTTATAACCACTACATCACTGCATTGAATCTGTAACAAAGTGATCCTTACCTGTCTTTCTCTTCTCTCTGACAAGACAATTGTTTCTCTTGTTCTAAAACATCAGGTACTCAGGACTTGATGTCCTCTTAGGAGTTGTACAGCTGGGGAGGGTTTAGTTGCTGGAAGAAATACATAATCAAAATGTTATTTGGTTTGTTTTCTAGTTTCTTTAGGGGGTAAAACGTACACATGTTCCACAGACTCAAGAATGTCATATAAAATTGTTGAAAAGATACAAAACTTTAATAAATAGTAATATATAATTATGTGCTGTCAGGCGATTTAAAAAATAAATCTAATTAATTACAGGATTTGTAATTAATTAATCTAATTAATCGCATTTTAATCGCATAACCATTTTATGCCTGATATTCTATATTCTATAATCATATTTCAAATTGCATGTGTCCGGATGTTTAATCATCTTCCATGTATTAATTTGCTTAGATTTTTCAGGTCTGGTCAATTTGAGCATAGTGTTATTCACAGTCAAAGATAAAAAAAAAAATGTATTGATATTCTCATTTGGTTCATTACAATTTACTCAAGCCTAGTAACAGACACAGTATTTCTGACACTGGGAATACATTCCCTGAGATCCATATGTCCCTAGAATCAGATACCAAGAACATGCAAAGAACAGCACTAATATATATATTAGTGCTGTCAGGCGATTACAAAAATTGATCTAATTAATTACAGGATTTGTAATTAATTAATCTAATTAATCGTATTTTAATCGCATAACCATTTTATGCCTGATGTTCTATATTCTATAATCATATTTCAAATTGCATGTGTCCGGATGGCAGAATTCAGTACTGTATCTACAAAACCTTCTGTCATCTTCATCTATTAATTTGCTTAGATTTTTTAGGTCTGGTTTGAGCATAGTGTTATTCACAGTCAAAGATAAAAAAAAAAAAAAATTATTGATATTCTCATTTGGTTCATTACAATTTACTCAAGCCTATAGGAATACATTCCCTGAGATCCATTAGATGTCCCTAGAATCAGATACCAAGAATATGCAAATGGACCATATAAAAAAAAGTCTGTAAATGTGTATTCTACGTTCTTATGGAATGAATGAGATAAAAAAAAATCTTTTTTTTGTAATACATTTTGAGTTAATTTTCATAATGCGATAATTTGCTGTGTAATTAATTCATCTAATTAACGCGATAAACGGACAGCCCTAAATTATATATATATATATATATATTTTCTTTGTATTCGACTAAGAGGTTGGCAGTCGACTAGGGCTCCTTTCGACCGATTAGTCGACTAATCGACTAATAGGGGTCAGCCCTAGACTGTCACTCTACTGATCAGCTACATCATTAGTATAGGAAATAGGGCTATGTGTCTAAAATGCTGGACTATCCCTTTAAAACATTTGAGAACCACAACAAACATGGTGCATTGGAAGTCATAATAGTAATTTATACTATGTTGTAAACAAAGTCATAGTAGTAATGTATACTATGTTGGAAGCCATTGCAGTACTTTCTACTATGTTGTGGTAATATAAACCATTGGTTTTTGAGAACACAAACAGTTAAGTTTACATCTCTGTTTATGATTGTCAAGGTCAATATGAAGTGAAACTAAAAAAGTCTAGTACAGTCTGTCATCAAGAGGAACCCCCCGCTCATAAAATAATATAATAATGAGCAGTTTATAATTTACAAAGTTATAAACAACTTAATTTACAAAGTTAACAAGAACACAAGTTCTCATGTAATAAACACATGTACGCGCACACACACACACACACACACACACACACACACACACACACACACACACACGCACGCGCACGCACACACACACACACACACACACACACACACACACACACACACACACACACACACACACACACACACACACACACACACACACACACGGACACGTGTCTCCCACTGGAGGAGAGAGAGAGAGACTGGAGGAGAAAACATTCTGCATCCTAGCCTACACTAACACAGTGAGAGAGAGAGAGAGAGAGAGAGAGAGAGAGAGAGAGAGAGAGAGAGAGAGAGAGAGAGAGAGAGGGAGCGAGAGAGAGTGTGTACTCCATCCTAGCTGTATTGTGTTTGACTCCAGTTTTCTTCAGGACTTGTAGACAGACTCTGACGCAGGATGGTGAGTAGCTAATATAATCTTTTACTTTCCTGATGTCGTCACATGACATGTAGCCTCGCTCTTACATGTACATGTCGTTTTGAGGAAGAGATTTTTAACTCAGAGGTGGAAATATTCTAATGTATCACAACTGAATCAAAGATAACGGTCTCAGAGGGAAGATCGGGTCCCTGGAACTCTTTTTGAAGATAGAAAGATACCTGAAAAGTTACTCTTTCACTGTTGGTTTTTCAGAAAGGCAGGGACTACAATTTAGTTGACATTACATGTACATTCACATTTAGTAATTTAGCTGACACTTTTATCCAAAGCGATAGCAGAAAATAGGAGGGGTTTCATCTGTGGTGAGAAGTTTGGAGCAAGGACAGATAATAGCCTGCTTTGTTTTAATGACCCCCCAGGATCCCGGATAGAAGTGAGTCTCAGGGGGCCAGAAGATGCAGAGCATAGGGATCTTGAGGGTTTGTAGTTTGAGACCATTAACCTGAAGTAGGAGGGAGCCGTTCCCCTTGTTTCACGGTATGCAGGTCAAGAGCCTTGAAGCAGATTCGTGCAGCAATGGGAAGCCCGTGCAACACTATGAGAAGTGGGCTGACGTGGGCTAACTTTGGTAATTTGGAGATCAGGCGGTCCGCTGCAGTCTGTACCGTAGGTGCAAGCCGGTAAACCAGCTAGCAGTGCATTGCAATAGTTGAGGCGAGACATGGCCGCTGATTGCAGGAGGAGCAGGTGCATGGTGTCTTTTGTCGAGAAGGAGCAGGTCCTCCTCACGTTGCTCTGGAAGAATCTGCAGCTTACTGTACGCAGTCCTCATTCCATCAGGCTGTCACTGCTGGTCCTCACGACGTCTCTTTAATCAGCAGGCTGTCACACATTGTTTCTACATGTTAGTAAATGAGGAATAGTTGCAACTTTAGAATAACGTCCCATAAAAGTCTATAACTCATCAATATGGTATTAACTGACCTGAGGAATAGTTGTAACTTTAGAATAATGTCTATAAACTATTAACATAAATATATGTACTAACATTTAAATAATGATTTGTTACTGATTTCTTAAAAATGTATTAATTAGTTTTTAGATCAATTGTGCTTTATGGTGTGTTTATGGTGGATGGTGTTTTTTTTTACAGTACAGGTTCTGATGTTGTACCGTGTTTCTTTTTTTAGTACGGCTTCATCAACACCTGTCTGAAGTCTCTGGTGACAGAGAAGTTTGGAGAGGAGAGCTGGGAGAGACTCAGGTCTGGATTGGTTCTAGCCAGTTTCAGTGGAACGTTTGATTTGTTGTATAGGAAACGAATAAAACAACGTTCACATTTCAGCGGGAGAGACGCTTTGCTCTGAGCTTTGTATGAACAATTTCAATGGAATCGCGATACTCGGGGGAACAGATTTGGTCCAAGTGTATTTCCTATCAGCTATTGTTATTAGAGGTTGCCGTTTTACGACATTACAGATTCTTCCTTTAAATGTAGGCAATTTCAAATAAATGAGCAAGAGTGAGCTTGCATGTCCAGCAGAAATAGACCAAGCTCTGCATCACTTTTCCAACCCGGCGCTGTGTGCCATACTTGCGCTAGAAAGGTTTGCCACCAGCAGCTTTAAGCTGGATTTGAACATATTTAAATAAAAAAGACTAAATATTTTCAGATTTCTTTGGCCTACCAAGTGGTATTCCCAGGGTTGCATTGGAAAACAAACACCATCATTGTACACAGCCAGGGGAAGACTTTTTTTTCATTATTCTTTTAAAAATCTAACTTAAGATAAAGATGAGACTGCTGAAACTTCCGCAAGTTCTACTAAAGTGAAATATCTCTTTAAGGCCCTGAACCCCCATCTGCGCCCATTTGAGTTGTTACATGTGATTTAGTCCAGAATAACAGAGGAGAGTGAAACGTAAAATCAGAATAGTCATTCTTATACATTCTCTCTCATTGGGCTAACTTCTAGTTAATGAAATAGTGAAATTAAATGACAGTATTCCTCATCTTTTTGGGGACGCCCTGGAACCCCCTTGAGGGCGTGATTACATATGCACGCCGCATTTCTCGGAGACGCTCTCTGATTGGCCGACGCCTGTTTCTACACTGGTTAAGTTTAGGCACTCTTCGAAGTTGGTTAAGGTTAGAGTTTGTCTTAGAGCGTGACGGCAAGTTCTTTCGACGGTTAAGCTTAGGCACTCTTTCGAAGTTGGTTAAGGTTAGAGTTTGTCTTAGAGCATGACGATAGAACACCAGGTTTGCAGGCTGTTTGACGAGGAAATGGGCAAAGACACAGCTCGTCACGGATTGGGCAAACGCGTCAGTGGCCAATCAGAGAGCGTCAGTCAGTGCCAATCAGAGAGCGTCTCCGAGAAATGCGGCGTGCATATGTAATCACGCCCCTTGAGGACCCCTGGGTGTCTGTGGACCCTCTGTTGTGAACCATTAACCTAGTTAGCTGCTAACACTGAGCCTATAAGGGATATGTATTTATACAGTATATGTAAATGTATCATCAGTGTTGGAAGAAGTACAAAGTTCCTTTACTTATGTAATTATTATTTATTTTTTATTTTTTAATAAACAGATACATTTGTACTAAAAGAAAAAGTCCTCTACTTAAGTAAATGTAGAGACGTATTTTCTATTAAATGTAAAAGTATGCATTCTAGATGACATTTGTGTATTCCAGTGCTTGGGAGCATTCAACCCTTGATACATTGACCTCTAAATGTTGTGTTAAAGTGGTATGTGGTCCAGTTATGCTGCTCTGATTATGTCCTCTTGAAGTTGACAGGCTTCAAATGTGAAAGTATGTATATAATCTTTATACATTTTTGCCATGTTTTCTATGCAAAATATTTGTTTTCAAAGTAACTAGTAACTGATGCATTCAGATAAATGTAGTGGAGTAAAACGTACAATATTTCCTTTGAAACGTAGTGGAGTAAAAGTATAAAGTTCCCTAAAAAGTAGCTCATCACTTTTCACTTGAGTAAAAATACTTTTACTACTTTTCACCATTGCATATCATTAAACAGTATGTATATATGTTGTGATATACATATGAATACATGTACATACAGTGTTTGATTATTTGATTATCCTGATGATGATATAAAATGTATAACATTTACGTGACACATGTAACAGAGCACAGAAGTAGAAAGAAGATAATATATAAAATATGATGTGCGTGTGTGTGTGTGTGTTGTGTGTGTGTGTGTGTGTGTGTGTGTGTGTGTGTGTGTGTGTGTGTGTGTGTGTGTGTGTGTGTGTGTGTGTGTGTGTGTGTGTGTGTGTGTGTGTGTGTGTGTGTGTGTGTGTGTGTGTGTGTGTGTGTGTGTGTGTGTGTGTGTGTGTGTGTGTGTGTGTGTGTGTGTGTGTGTGTGTGCGTGCGTGCGTGCGTGCGTGCGTGCGTGCGTGCGTGCGTGTTTGTGTGTGTGTGTGTTTGTGTGCTCACACATTTCATGTGTAGCTGTCTGGCAGGCGTCCAGGACACCTTTATGACCTATGAGGTTTACGATGACATCATCACCATGAGACTGGTAAAGGAGGCCTGCAGCATGCTAGGTAAATAATTCTAGAATACAGTTAGCTAACATGAGTGCTATAGATAATTCTAGAATACAGTTAGCTAACCTGCTAATAATGTATTCCTCCTACTCCAACCTCACCTGCTAATAATGTATTCCTCCTACTCCAACTCCACCTGCTAATAATGTATTCCTCCTACTCCAACCTCACCTGCTAATAATGTATTCCTCCTACTCCAAACTCACCTGCTAATAATATATTTCTCCTACTCCAACTCCACCTGCTAATAATGTATTCCTCCTACTCCAACCTCACCTGCTAATAATGTATTCCTCCTACTCCAAACTCACCTGCTAATAATATATTCCTCCTACTCCAACTCCACCTGCTAATAATGTATTTCTCCTACTCCAACCTCACCTGCTAATAATGTATTCCTCCTACTCCAAACTCACCTGCTAATAATATATTCCTCCTACTCCAACTCCACCTGCTAATAATGTATTCCTCCTACTCCAACCTCACCTGCTAATAATGTATTCATCCAACCCCACCTGCTAATAATGCATTCCTCCTACTCCAAACTCACCTGCTAATACTATATTCCTTCTACTCCAACCGCACTTGCATAATAATGTATTTCCTCTACTCCAACTCCACCTTGTTAGATTCTGATCAATCTGCCAGTATCACGTCTTCTTGTGTTATCACCTCTCCATGGTCCCTCTGCATTGTGTACTTTTAATGATCCCAACGTCTCATATACTGGCTGATACAATCCTTATCTCTCCCCGTTAGTGCGATCCGCAAACCATAATAATTCTCCACCTTCGTAAGAATTCGACACTTCGACAACGTACTACCTTACAAGGAAAAGCGTTGTTTATTTTCATGAACAGAAGCCTCAGCTCAGATGTTAACAGATTGTATTGTCCTTGAAAAGTCTATTCTAATGATCTTTCGGTGTGTTCAGTCTATCGTCCTTCTGCTATTCAGTCCAATGGTGGTCAGGCCTGGTCGTTAGCCTGAACCATCCTCGTGTTAGCCGAAGCTAATGATGATGTGTCATTCCCCCCCCCCCTCCGTGATGAGAGGAGAGAGTCTCTTCTGGTTTCTTCCCTCTTAGTCTCAGTCAGATTTTAGTCTGCCCTTACCCGGAACCACTGTCACCTTTATAGGATCTTCGTCCTAGCAATGACGGCCCACCCCCTTCTGGTTGTCATGTGCCGCTGCCATGACAACAGCTGTAACCTTTACACACATCAAAACGTTTCATTACTGTAAAAACCTCCATCGCCCTGCTCCTGTGTCTCCTGCCCCGCCGTTATCTTTGTTGATGTACTGGGGAATTCAAAACATTCTGCCCTGCTCAGTGTGGTACTCACACTAACACCCTGCTCGCTCTGAACCACCGTCTATCACCGTCTGCTAAGGCAAACACATTTCTGACCCTTTAGATGCTCTCATCTCCCCCAATCTATAATACATCACATACATTGAAAAACACCCCAAAACACCCGTTTCCTTCAACCTGCTAATAATTTATTTAGATTCACGAAAATATGGCCCTTTAAATTGAGCAAGACCATGACCAGAATAATATTATGATCTCTGTGTCCTACTGGGGACGGGGCTGTAATTGGACATCGTGTCACTTTGACTCTTTCGGGGACCAGAGTGTAATTCTTGTGGGGACAACAGTGTTGATTGAGTATCTCTGTGGTCTTATTGACAATGTGGTATTCAGCAGAGAGTCTCACACTGCTGGCAGAAAGACATACTAGTGACTAGGAAATAGGAATGAACCCTAGGGCTGTCCCTGGGCTTTGAAGCGTCAGTATTATTGAATAATCCAAGCTTGATTCCTTAACAAACATTAACAAACATTTCAATGCTGTGGGTAGATTTAGGTTTTCTGAACGTTCTTATCATTGTCTGAAAATAACTGTTTTTCACAATGCATGTTGGATTATTATTTCTAATGCTGATGTAAGCTACGTTTTGGAGGGGGGGGGGAAATAAACACACACACACGCATTGGAATAGTGATTTTGACATTGATTACCATGGCAGCCATTGAAGCGTTGAAGCATTTAGGAATTCAATTAATTATCATAGTGTTACCATATAATTAAATGGTAAATGGCTGCATTTATATAGCGCTTTTATCCAAAGCGCTTTACAATTTGTTCCTCACATTTTTTACCCATTCACTCACACACTCACACACCGATGGCACAGGCAACCATGCAAGGTGCCAACCTACACATCAGGAGCAATTAGGGGTTTAGTGTCTTGCTCAAGGACACTTCGACACGCTGCCCGGGAGGAGTGGGAATAGAACCGGGAACCTCTGGATTACCAGACGACTGCTCTACCTCCTGAGCCACTGTCGCCCCCAATTACCATATAATACCTCAGTTACAGACATGGCCATACAAAACACCATTTACAGTATATACTTTGAAAACCCATGTGCCATCATCATCATCATCATCCTCATCCTCATCATTCCTGGCACGGTGGTGGAGTGGTTAGTAGTGTTGTCTCACAGCAAGAAGGTCCTGGGTTCGTACCCCAGTAGGGGGTTTCTGTGTGGAGTTTGCATGTTCTCTCCATGTTTGTGTGGGTTTTCTCCGGATATTCCGGTTTCCTCCCACACCAAATGCATGCTAGGTATATCCTGCCATTGTTCTTGACCAAGGTACTGGCATTACAACTGGAGCTGGTCCCCGGGCACTGCACTGTGTGGCTGCTCACTGCTCCTAAACAGTTAGGACGGGTCAAATGCAGGAGAAAAATGTCTGGACCTGTCCTCCACGCTGAAGCTATTTGGAGAGCACTCCTTATGTCTGTCTGTGTCTATCTGTCTGTCTGTCTGTCTGTCTGTCTGTCTGTCTGTCTGTCTGTCTGTCTGTCTGTCTGTCTGTCTGTCTGTCTGTCTGTCTGTCTGTCTGTCTGTCTGTCTGTCTGTCTGTCTGTCTGTCTGTCTGTCTGTCTGTCTGTCTGTCTGTCTGTCTGTCTGTCTGTCTGTCTGTCTGTCTGTCTGTCTGTCTGTCTGTCTGTCTGTCTGTCTGTCTGTCTGTCTGTCTGTCTGTCTGTCTGTCTGTCTGTCTGTCTGTCTGTCTGTCTGTCTGTCTGTCTGTCTGTCTGTCTGTCTGTCTGTCTGTGTGTGTGTGTGTGTGTGTGTGTGTGTGTGTGTGTGTGTGTGTGTGTGTGTGTGTGTGTGTGTGTGTGTGTGTGTGTGTGTGTGTGTGTGTGTGTGTGTGTGTGTGTGTGTGTGTGTGTGTGTGTGTGTGTGTGTGTGTGTGTGTGTGCGTGTGTGTGCGTGCGTGTGTGTGTGTGTCAGACCTGTCCTCTGAGGTAGTGTTGAAGCTGTTTGGAGAGCACTTCTTCAGCTTCTGTAAGCAGTCGGGCTACGACACCATGCTGAGAACACTGGGAGGAAATCTGACACAGTTTATACAGAACCTGGACACTTTACACAGCTACCTATCTCTATCATACCAGGTATGTCTGTCTGTCTGTCTGTCTGTCTGTCTGTCTGTCTGTCTGTCTGTCTGTCTGTCTGTCTGTCTGTCTGTCTGTCTGTCTGTCTGTCTGTCTGTCTGTCTGTCTGGCTGTCTGTGTGTGTGTGTGTGTGTGTGTGTGTGTGTGTGTGTGTGTGTGTGTGTGTGTGTGTGTGTGTGTGTGTGTGTGTGTGTGTGTGTGTGTGTGTGTGTGATCTATCTATCTATCTATCTATCTATCTATCTATCTATCTATCTATCTATCTATCTATCTATCTATCTATCTATCTATCTATCTATCTATCTATCTATCTATCTATCTATCTATCTATCTATCTATCTATCTATCTATCTATCTATCTATCTATCTATCTATCTATCTATCTATCTATCTATCTATCTATCTATCTATCTATCTATCTATCTATCTATCTATCTATCTATCTATCTATCTATCTATCTATCTATCTATCTATCTATCTATCTATCTATCTATCTATCTATCTATCTTTCAGGACATGAATGCTCCATCCTTCCGTGTGGAGAAGAGTGACAATGGCAACATGTTGCTGCATTATTACTCTGACAGGAAGGGCCTGTATCATATAGTACCTGGTAATTATACTACATACTACTGTAATATAATACTACAGTATGTACTAATACTGTTGTAATATAATACTATGGAAATATACTACTACCATATAATAATACCGGGTAAAAATATCACCATCTCTCTTTCTCTCTCTCTCTCTTTCTGTCTCTGTCTCTGTCTCTGTCTCTGTCTCTCTCTGTCTGTCTGTCTCTCTCTCTCTCTGTCTCTCTCTCTCTCTGTCTCTCTCTGTCTGTCTGTCTCTCTCTCTCTCTGTCTCTCTCTCTCTCTCTCTCTCTCTCTCTCTCTCTCTCTCTCTCTCTCTCTCTCTCTCTCTCTCTCTCTCACACACACACCCATTCACCCCTCCATCTCTCTCCATCTTGCCCTCTCTTTCTCTGTATTCCCCCCTCTCTCTTTCTCTCTCACCCCTTTCCTCCCTCTCTCTCTCAGGCATCATGGAGGCAGTAGCAAGGGACTTGTTCTCTAGCGAAGTGAGCATGACAGTGATCAACCAATCAAAGAAGGAGGAAGAGTCGGAGGAGGAAGAGGAGCGCACAGGGAAGAAGGAACATGTGGTATTTCTGGTCACACAGACCATAAGAGAGACACCACAGAAGAACAAGGTTTTTAAAAGTGTCTTTCCTCATTATCTCCTATAGTTACATACATGCCTTCACTAATACAGTATATATTTACTTTTTTATATAAATGGTTGTCTCAACTTCAACTTCAACTCTCATCTCTTCCTTCCGTCTCTCTCCCTTTTTCTGTGTGTGTGTGTGTGTGTGTGCATGCGTGCGTGCGTGCGTGTGTGTGTGCGTGCGTGCGTGCGTGCGTGCGTGCGTGCGTGCGTGCGTGCGTGCGTGTGTGTGTGTGTGTGTCTCTCTCTCATTTAAACTCAGGAGGTCTCCCAGGGCAGTGTAGAGGAGAGGTGTTCCTCTGCATCGCTCTGTCCAACAGGTACAGTAGGGGGGTTACTGGGACCTGGTTCAGAAGCCTGGTCCTCTTAAGGTTCACCTTAGCAGTGGAACATCTTTGTCTGCGCCCATGTTAACAGGTTTAGAGCAGCCTCACAGCCCGTGTGAGGCTGTGGAGAGGGGGAGGAGAGGAGGGGGGGGGGGGGGGAAGAGAGAGTGTGGGAGTGTGTGAATGTATTATAAAAAAAAAGGTTGTATACAATGCATAAACATTTTATTTACAGGACCTTTAATCACTTCTAACAAGAAAAAGGGATAACGTTTTATCAAATGGGGGTCCAGGCCTAATGTGTATAATTTTGGGGGTCCTTGACACAAACAAGACTGAGTACCACTATTCTAGACAGCGGACGTGGAGCTAAGGTTTTCTGGCCTGATGCGATGTGTGCATTTTGTTTTCTCCCCCAGATCCTCTCCAGGGCAGCTTCAGGCCCTGCTACCCAGACAGATTGTGGATGGAAGTGGAGACATTCTGCCAAGCCTTCCCCTTCCACATTGTCTTTGATAAAGATGTGAGGAGACATTCGAAATGACACTGGATATACTGTATGCTTGTATATGGGACAAAATATATACTGTAAATTATAGACTAGATTAGATTAGATTAAAATGTGTCATGATTTATACAGCACAAGTACAGTACAACGGAAATAAATTGGCATCTAACTAGAGTGCAATAGCAATACTGTACTGTATATGTATACTGTATGTATACTGTATGTATGTTTGTATATGGGACAAAATATATAACTGATACTGTATGAATGTTTGTACTATGTATGGGTCAAGATACATCATAATTTCAAAAAGCAATAAATAATGATGGAACACTACCTCAGTGTTTTCCTTTCTTAACCTGTTAAGTTAAGCTTTCTTAACCAATTGGGGGACCCTGCTGTCCTTGTCATAAATCGATCAATACAGACCGTATTAATTAATGTTGTGTTTCTTTTTCAAATGTAGCCAAGAGTAAAGACCCTAACCATATCAAAACAGCAGTCAAAGTGTATATTTCCAGATTTAACACTGCCATTGGAAAGAGGAGATTCGGCCCTATCCATAGATGTACAGTATAAATTGGCCATATTAAGGTCATTTATAGGCCTGATATTATATATTCTATATTCAAATTGCATTATAATTCAAATTGCATGTGTCCGGATGGCACTATTCAGTACTGTATCTACAAAAAAACTCTGTGAATCAACTACCCTTTATTCATTTACTTAGATTTTGTGTACACTTGATCTTAAGAAGGTGCTGAATGAGCTCGGTGAGGGAAATTCCTCCAACCTCAATGTTAGCATGGTGTTATTCACCATCAAAGATGCAAAGAAAATTT
>NC_140183.1:28820277-28943794 GCF_963971535.1 Notolepis coatsorum
TCTCTAGATCCGTGTAGGGCTTCATACAGGCTCAGTGTTAGCTGGTGTGGTTGGGGAGAAGATGCCCAGATACTGTCTGTTTGGAGACACTGTCAACACGGCCTCCAGGATGGAGAGCCACGGCCTGCCAGACCACATACACATTAGTGATGCTACACACAGGTGGGAGTCACATACACATTAGTAATGCTACACACAGGTGAGAGTCACATACACATTAGTAATGCTACACACAGGTGAGTCATATACACATTAGTGATGCTACACACAGGTGAGAGTCACATACACATTAGTGATGCTACACACAGGTGAGAGTCACATACACATTAGTGATGCTACACACAGGTGAGAGTCACATACACATTAGTGATGCTACACACAGGTGAGTCACATACACATTAGTGATGCTACACACAGGTGAGTCACATACACATTAGTGATGCTACACACAGGTGAGTCACATACACATTAGTGATGCTACACACAGGTGAGAGTCACATACACATTAGTGATGCTACACACAGGTGAGAGTCACATACACATTAGTGATGCTACACACAGGTGAGTCATATACACATTAGTGATGCTACACACAGGTGAGAGTCACATACACATTAGTGATGCTACACACAGGTGAGTCACATACACATTAGTGATGCTATACAGGAAAGGGGGGAGAGAGAGAGCGAGAGAGAGAGAGAGAGAGAGAGAGAGAGAGAGAGAGAGAGAGAGAGAGAGAGAGAGAGAGAGAGAGAGAGAGTCAAATGCCTACTGTTTGCAGATGACCTGGCTGTCCCCAACAAAATAAGGGCTACAACAGCACCTTGACCTTCTGCACAAATTATCCCAGACATGGGCACTGACAGTAAACCTAAACAAAACTAAAATTATGATATTCCAAAAAAGGCCCAGCCTACAACAACAAAAACTCAAATTCCTCCTAGACACAATTTCCCTAGAACACACAAAAAACTACACATATCTCGGCCTAAACATCAGTGCTACAGGGAACTTCAATCAAGCTGTGAACGACCTGAGAGACAAAGCAAGAAGGGCTTTTTATGCCATAAAAAGGAACATCAAGTTAGACATTCCAATCAAAATCTGGCTCAAAATATTAGACTCCGTCATAGAACCGATTTCCCTATATGGTTGTGAAGTCTGGGGCCCACTTGCAAACCAAGACTTCACCAAATGGGACAAACACCCAATTGAGACTCTGCATGCAGAATTTTGCAAATACATTCTCCGCACCCAACGGAAAACGCCAAATAATGCATGCAGAGCAGAACTAGGAAGATACCCACTAATCATCAAAATTCAAAAAAGAGCATTCAAATTCCACAATCACCTAAAAGAAAGCGACCCAGACACACTCCACAACATAGCCCTCACCCACAGAGAGACCCTCGATAGATGCCCACTCAGCCAGATGGTTCTGGGACTCTGCTCACAAACACAAGCAGAGCCACCAGACAGAAACCACACTGGACTAAATCAAATTATAAGAAAACAAAAAGAAAACTATCTGACACATTGGAAAGAAACAACCCAAAACCACAGCAAATTGAAATGCTATTTGGCCCTAAACAGAGAGTACACAGTGGCAGAATACCTGAGCACTGTGACTGACCCAAAACTAAGAAGATCCTTGACTAGGTACAGACTCAGCGAGCACAGCCTAGCCATTGAGAAAGGCCGCCATAGGCAGACCTGGCTCCCAAGCGAAGACAGACTATGCACCCACTGCTGAACCCTCTGAACTGGCGCTGCTGTGATGGCTGCCTTTCTGATCGCTCCGACGAGACTGTGCTTTATTTTGTTAATTTTTATAGTATTAGGAGTTTTATTTGCACCAACTGTTGGTGCATTATATGTGTATGACCGTCAGTCAATCATTGACATTGGATTAAGAAAAACTTACCGTTTGGATTGCTCTCTGGATCGGATCGCTGAACAGCAGAAATGGCCCGCCGAGATCCTTTGTTATGCCGGCCACGGACAAGACCAAAAGCCGCCGCGAAGACGAGGAAAGAGAGCCGGGGTCCGGAACAGACTGAGGTCCAAACGACACAGAACCACATTGCCCAGCATATTGTTGGCCAATGTGCAATCGATAGGAAACAAATTGGACGACATCAGAGCAAGGATCCAATTCCAGAGGGACATTCGGGATTGTAACGTCCTCTGTTTCACAGAAACTTGGCTGAGTCCAGATGTCCCGAATCATGCAATAGAACCGGCAGACCACTTCTTCGTTCTACGAAAAGACCGGACGGCATTAGAGTCACTAAAGAAGAAAGGAGGCGGCATTGCCTTCATGATAAACAAGGAGTGGTGCGATTTAGGCAACACAAAGGAAATGTCTAACCACTGCTCCCCAGACCTGGAGTTTATCACGATAAAATGTCGACCCTTCTTCCTCCCAAGAGAGTTAACGTCCATCATCCTCATCGGAGTGTACATTCCACCACACGCGAACACTGAGGTCGCACTTTCAAAACTTCACGACGAGGTAAACAAACTCCAGGCAGCTAACGTTGACGCGGCCATTTTGGTCTTGGGGGATTTCAACAGCGCGCGTCTTAAAAAGGTGCTGCCGAATTTCTATCAGCATGTGACCTGTCCCACCAGAGGCGAGAACATATTAGACCATGTATACTCGCAATTTAAGAATGGGTACAAGTCACAGGCTCTTAGTCCATTCGGTAAAAGCGATCACGCCGCAATTTTTCTTTTGCCTAAGTATAAACAGAGTCTCAAGCGAACGCCGGTGGTCTCGCGAGAGGTTAAGCGTTGGGCCGTGACGTCAGTGGAGTCACTCCAAGCAGTGCAAGCACAGAATGGAGTGTATTCCGTGATAACACAGCCAATATTAACGAATACACCGAAACGGTGATTGACTATGTCTGTACTCAGGTAGAAGTAATAATCCCCACCACCAAAATTAATATCTACCCAAATCAAAAGCCCTGGGTAGACAAATCCGTCCGTGAGGCTCTGAAAGTGCGCACATCAGCATACAACACCGGGCTGGTGACAGGCAACATGGAAGAACACAAGATGGCAAGATACAACGTCAGGAGAGCAGTAATAGAGGCAAAACGGCGTTACAGGGATAAAGTTGAACTTCAGTTTGAACAGGCTGACTCTAGAGGCATGTGGCAGGGCCTCAGAACAATGACAGACTACAAAGGAACCCCCCTCAAACTGAACAGTGACATCTCCTTAGCAAATGATCTCAACTCCTTCTATGCGAGGTTTGAGGCTGTGAATAACAACACCAGCCTACAAACCACGGCAATGGGGGGGGGGGGGTCTGCTGATGGAGACTCAGTGTTCAGGGTAACAGAGCATGAGGTGAGACGGATCTTTAAAAAAGTGGATATCAGGAAGGCAGCAGGACCGGACGGCATCCCCGGCCGCGTCCTAAAAGTCTGTGCCGACCAACTGGCCCCGGTATTCACTGACATCTTCAACCTGTCCTTGGAACAGGCCGTCATCCCCACCTGTCTGAAGAAGTCCACCATCATCCCTGTACCCAAAAAATCTACGCCCGCTTGCCTCAACGACTACCGCCCTGTAGCCCTCACCTCCATAGCCATGAAGTGCTTTGAGAAGCTAGTGAAGGGCTACATCTGTTCCTCCCTCCCCATCAACCTGGACCCTCTGCAATTTGCATATCGCCCCAACAGGTCCACGGAGGACGCCATAGCCCATGTGCTGCACACAGCAGCATCACATCTGGACAAGAGGAAGGGGAACTATGTGAGAATGCTGTTCATCGACTACAGCTCAGCATTCAATACCATAGTCCCCTCCAAACTCATAGCCAAGCTCAGGGACCTGGGCTTGAACTATGACCTGTGCCAGTGGGTCCTGGACTTCCTGACGGGCAGACCCCAGGTGGTAAGAGCCGGCAACTGCACCTCCTCATCCATCACGCTCAACATAGGGGCCCCCCAGGGCTGTGTTCTGAGCCCCCTCCTCTACTCCCTGTACACACATGACTGCGTAGCACAGCGGAACAACAACACCATCATCAAATTTGCTGATGACACAGTAGTGGTGGGCCTGATCTCTGCCAACGACGAAAGGGCCTACCTGGAAGAGGTAGAGAACCTGTCACAGTGGTGTCAGGAGAACTGCCTCTCCCTGAACGTCAGCAAAACAAAAGAGATGATTGTGGACTTCAGGAGGTCGGGGGTCAAGGACTACAGCCCCCTCAGCATCGACGGGGCACCAGTTGAGAGAGTGAACAGTTTCAAGTACCTCGGAGCCCACATATCCGAGGACTTGACATGGACCACACACATTGACAGTGTTGTGAAGAAGGCACGACAACGCCTCTACTTCCTCAGGCGCCTAAGGAAGTTCCAAGTCAGTCAGAAGATCCTTAGGAACTTCTACTCATGTACAATAGAGAGCATCCTGACCGGCAACATCACCTCCTGGTTTGGGAATAGCACTGCACAAGACCGTAGCAGACTACAAAGAGTGACACGTTCAGCCGAACGCACAATTAGAGGGGGGCTTCCCACCCTCCAGAACATTTACAACAAGCGGTGCAAGGGGAAGGCTAAGAGAATTATTAAGGACTCGAGCCACCCGAACAACTGCCTCTTTGAACTGCTGCCGTCAGGCAAGCGATACCGGAGTCTTATGGCGAGCACAGAAAGACTCAGAAGGAGCTTCTATCCCCAGGCCATCAGGCTGCTAAACGAACAATAATCGCTAAACGAACAATAATCACTATGCAACAACCATCAAATGCACACAGCACACACACCCACACGCACACACACACTCACTCAAACAAACAACACACTGCAGCACCCACTCTCCACACTTTAGATCACACAAACACACTTACACTTTATATTTATTGATAAAGGATTTGCACTACAACTCGTACACCTACTGTGAATTGTACCTAAACTGCACCTCGTCCATTTATGCCTTGCACTATATAGTATTGTATATTAGTACACTGCACAGTATTGTATATTGTATGGTAACTACGTCTACGAACATTGTACATATGTCTAAACTGAACACTGTGACCTTTTTTTTTTTTTTTCTTCTAATTTTTACTATGTTTTTATTTCATACTTATCTTGTCATGCACAGTCTCTGGAGCGCAACAGTAAGAAGCATTTTGTACAAAAGTATTCTGTACTTCTGTATGACAACTATTAAAGAAACTTGAAACTTGAACTTGAAACTTGAAACACACAAGATGAGGTGGAAACCGAGCTCCACTTCTTAACAACCTGCCCACTATACCAAGACATCAGAGACATATACTTCCCACAAATTGCAAACACCCAAAGAGACTTTGAAAATATGGACAATAACTCAAAACTCCCATACCTACTGGGAGAAATACAAGAATGTGCAAACACAGCAGCAAGATTTGTGAGCTGCTGTGACAAGAAAAGGACATCCAGCGGAATGCAACCACCATAAAGACTGTGCAAGAAATTCCGTCTGTAACGTACTGATTTCTTTTGTTTTCTCTGTTTGATTGTTTTGTTTTGTTTGGCTTTGGCAATGTAAACGTATGTTTCCCATGTCAATAAAGCCCATTTGAATTGAATTGAATTGAATTGAATTGAATTGAATTGAGAGAGAGAGAGAGAGAGAGAGAGAGAGAGAGAGAGAGAGAGAGAGAGAGAGAGAGAGAGAGAGAGAGAGAGAGAGAGAGAGAGAGTATCATTGTCTGTGCATGGGTTTATCTTTTTATTGTTTGTGTGTTTGTTTGTATGTTTGTACATGCTCTCTGTTTTGTACCATCCGCCCCTGCCCCCCTCTCTCCCTCCCCCCCCCCTCTCTCTCTCTCTCTCTCTCTCTCTCTCTCTCTCTCTCTCTCTCTCTCTCTCTCTCTCTCTCTCTCTCTCTCTCAGTGTATTGAAGGAAGCAAGCTTTGACCTGAGGTCTCGAGGTCAGATTGAGGTGAAGGGAAAAGGTCAGATGACCACCTACTTCCTGTTGGGCAACCTGCATGTGTCAGAGGAGAGGATCATGGGACGTGACGGGGGAGGGGGCTGCATGTACCCAGACCAACAGCAGAAAGGCTAGTAGCATTTGGAATGATTGATGTTAGATCCCACGGACCGGGAGGACATTTTTACATTCATGTTTAATTTGTAGGTAGTGGGAGTGGTTAAAGGGGAATGCTCTTCCTGTGCCTCAGGACAGTTCAGTCAGTATTATTTGTGAACACACTCCTAAAGCTAGAAATCAGAGAGAGAACCTCCAATCACTGATGTCACTGGGATGTCAAATCTGGGGCTTAGTTTTATAGTTTCTCAATAGTATTCCTTTTGTGCAAAGTGTAAGGCTGTATTGCAATCACAATAATCATCATAACTAAACTACCCACCTCATACTATAGTCCACCCATATACTCTGTATGATAGCATGTACGACAGTGCTGTATATACCCATATTTATATTATATAATTTATATTAGTATATTTACCGCATATATATTTGTCTGACTATACCTGCATATAACCCCTCTATATACTTACTTATACACCTGCAAATAACCCATAGCTCTGTATGATAGCATGGACAAATGCTGTATATACATGTAACGGATGGTACTGCGAAGCGCAGTCACGATGGACTTCAGATGTTGTGAAGTGACTGGGGTGAGTAGCGGTGCTATGGTTTAAACTCACTCTCATCCTCAAAAGACACATAGACACATTACAAAGCAGTGAGTTCACTTCTTGGTATAGCGGTTGTCGTTTCATATTTGAAAGAAAGGGTCATACCATCACTTATAGTCTGAAGAAAGCTGGATACAAGAAGTCCAATCACAAGCAGGCTTTTCATCACCTGTGGTCTTTATTCAAAAGGCTGGTTTCTCCGTCATATGCATCATGAAATGGACGATAACACACAATGGGTGATATCATGCTTATTCCCAACTTTGTCCCAGGTTATACAGACCCGGGTCTACTCCCAAGTATTCTCACAAGAGCAGAACAGGAAATGGTCATTTACACTGAAAGCCAATCACATCAAAGAAATATCAGGTTTAAACAAGTTGTTTTCCTAATACACAAGTGGGTCTGGTTGTGCCCACTGCCCTTACTGGCTGATCAACGAGTTTGACGTGTTAGGTCAAGATAGTGAGTTAGTGTGAGTTTGTGTGTCACATGAAAGTGTGTGGTCTGGAGTGTGTATTGGTGTCTGTGGGGGTGGTGTGTCTGTGTGTGTGTTTCTCTAAGTCTGTTTGTTTGTGTGTGTCTTATTATTTTATCAGTATGTAATTTATTATAGTTAGTGTGTGTGTGTGTGTGTGTGTGTGTGTGTGTGTGTGTGTGTGTGTGTGTGTGTGTGTGTGTGTGGTATGTGTGTTTAGTGTGTGTGTGGTTAATCAGGCTACCTTCCTGTTTATAGAGATCTTTTGAGCTTTTGTTTATATTATAATTTACTAGATGATTTCTTCAGTCACCCCAGTTACATTGACTTTAGATGTCTCCAGCCTCTCAGATGTCTCAAATACACATGTCAATTTTATTTATCTAGCTAGTTTTAACTTAACACATTGGGCGCCGTGCATTGTACCCATCATTGGGTCCAGTCTGCCACCGCTGTAAGCCTATGGAGATGTTTACCTTCTTTGCAGGGCTATAACTTTTTAAATATTATAGCTATATCGACATTACTATGGCCCATTCAACATCGGGTATCTATCGTTCCTGATGTGGGAACGTTATATTTTTTCATTCATACATTGTTGTGTTAATACCGTCAAGAATATAAGTATGTTTTTAAGGTTTTCTGCTGTAATTCCAAAAACGCAAGTTATAGGCCCTGAAGCATATGATAGATTATCAATTGCCATTTCTTTCCTATACACGCTATATAAAAAAATTCAAATGTATATGATCGGTATACATTATGCTTCATCATGCGTGAAGGAAAGGCGGGGGGGGGGGTTGTTTATAATTCCTTGATCGTCAGTAACGGCTTTATTTAGTATGGGTTGATATGTTGAGCAGATGGATTGCCATGAAATGAATAAACAATCGGGCTAAAAATAACGTTATATTCCTCTTACCGTTCGCCGATGAGACTGGAGGAAAAATATTCCAATTATTTGACGTCAATCTGCTAGATCCATTTCCCGTTTGTATGACGCAATAAACGCCCAAATCATATTGACTATTGCGTTTTGAAAGCGATCCGATGCACTCAAGTGTTTGTCTGGACCCACGTAACAAGATATTACTGCCGGAGGGATCTCCTCGATGTACCAGCGCCACTTCCGGTTTGGCCTTGAGTGTAACTCGCCCGATCATCCACCAGGTGGCGGTATTGAGGCGTTGCGATATCAGACAGGGTCCCGCTGCAGTGCCGGAGGGAGGCTGGATGAATTATGAATGCCATGGCGAATTTTTTTTATATTGATCCCAAAAACGTGTTTATTCGTTGTTGGCGTTCAACGCATGGCGGGCAATAACGAATTATCATGTTGTTGCCGTCCAATGTGTTAATCTTAAATCAATGGCCCTATGAATCAAATTGTTACGTCACGGTCTGTGCTGTTGCTCGCGGTGTGGGAGACCATGGGTTCGATGTCACAACCGTTACATACATATTTATTCTCACCACATACCTATCCACACCTGTATGTATTTACCTGCACATAGTCCTTTTATATTTCTGTAGATGCTATATCTATATCTGTACATGTCCTACTCGTACTAGTTACGCAGCTACCATACTGTCTTTATACCTGTATCACTGTGTTTGTGTGTATTCATTCTCTGTCCAGTAGCTGCAGTTGATCCCCAGAGCGAAAATACTGATACTGAAACCAATGGCAGAAGAGACACGCCCTCTGCCGTAGCCGCACCCCAATGTGGAGCCCCGCCCCCACACGGAGACACACCCTCTACTGTAGCCGCACCCCCTGTGATTCCCTATGTGTGGGACGTGACTGAGCCGTGCAGTGCAGAGACAGAACTCAAGAGTCAAACTGCTGATATCAACACACGATTCTGTCTCCTGCTCTAACCAGTGTGTTTGGTCTGTCCTCTCAACTTATAAAGTCTGAAATTCATCATGTAACTAAGCTATAAATACAAGGTGATAGTGTGCGGATGCGCTAGCTTGGTCAGAAAGTCGGGACCAATCAGATCCAAGACAGCAGATTCAGACAGATTATTCAACCTTTCTTTCTTGATGCAGGTGCTTTGATCAACTGTTAGGAATCCCAGCATGTCAACATCATATATCTGATGTTGTCTCATGATACTCCATGTAATAATAGATAATAATCATAATAAAGTATATTTGGATCGACCAAATGGACGATCAGGGCCTTTTCATGGCAGCCATTTTGGTTTGGTACTGTGCATGCTGGCTCACTGGAATGTGACACACCTAAATGGAATGAGACCATAATTAATGTTATTAATTACACCAGTGTTTACCCAGCAGTGACATGTCTAAATGTCCCGCCGTGAAAAGGCTCTGATCGTCCATTCGGCCGGTCCTCGTCAACTCATGAAGTTAGAAATCAAAGAGTTTACCACCAGGAATGGCTGACAATGTCAAGATGGCCATTGTGGAAAGGGCCTATTAGGATGTTACATTATGATGTCATGTTTTTTTTTTCTTAAACAATATTTTTATTGTATTGTTTTTCATACATATAAAACAGAAACACAGGACAAAAAATAAATTCAACCCCCTCCATTCCCTAATTATAATTAAAACATTCACATAAACATTCAACAAAAAAGTACAGTAAAGTGAATTATAAGAAATAATAAAAATAAAAAAAAACTCTTTGGCCTCTACCTCCATCTTTTATTCTTTCCTATCCCTAACCTCACGTTCCTCCTATCCCATTCCTTTAAACTTTCACACCCTTCAAGAAACGCACAAATGTCGCCCACGTCCTTTCAAATTGTTCTGATTTTCCTTTTTGTATGTAGGTTAACTTTTCCATCGCCAAATCTTCTGACACTTCCTTTAACCATTGTTTCGATCCTGGTCTCTGTATCTCCTTCCAGTTTAGAGCAACCACTCTCTTGGCTTGTAACATTTATCAATTTCCTCTTTCTAGTGTTAGCTGGAAAGTTCTCTGGATACATGTGTAGTATACAGGATCGATCAGGACTTCTATCTCTGTCAGCTCGGAAATAAGCTGCAGAATCTCTTTCCAATACTCCTGCATCCTGTCACATTCCCACATACAGTACAGGGTCCCTATACCTCTACCCCACACCTATACATTCATCCGGGATGATGGGATAAAACTTGTGTAATTTCTCTGGTGTCATGTATACTCTATGGACCCATTTGTACTGTAGAAGTTTACATCTGGTATTAAATGAAAGGGTCTGTGACATTTCACATACTTGTTCCCAGTCCTCTTCTGTTATGTCCACCTGCATGTCTCTCTCCCATGCCCGCAAACTGCTCAAAGAGCTATGATGTCATGTTTTAGTTGATGATGTCATGTTTCATATTCATGTTTTAATTGATGATGTCATGTTTCATAATGTTCATGCTTTAGGTGATGATGTCATGTTTCATAATACTAGTGGCCGTTGGGAGCACATGTCCATTCAGAGCGGGCCGATTTCTGATATCATTTTAGTTAATGATATCATGTTTTAGATGATAATGTAATGTTACATGTTTTAGTTGATGTCATGTTTCATATTCTTGTTTTGTTCATGATGTCATGTTTCATATTGTGTTTTAGTTGAAAATGTTGTGTTTCATATTCATGTTTAAGATGGCATGTTTTAGATGATGTCATGATGTACTCCTACTGTACTACTTATATACTGTACTAGTACTCCTGTGGTTATACTGTAAATGCTAACAATACTATCAAGCAGGGGTGTCATTTTGGTATGGCAAGGTATGGCACTCGCCATACCTTGGCAAATAATCTTTTTTATTTTTATTTTTTATTTTTTTATTACAATTTTTTTATGTTGATTTAGAATTCGAATGTCAACATTATGAAAGAAGCTTCGAACTATTCGGTACAGCCCTAGCATGTTTTGATATTGTCAATTATCTCAGTTTTACTAAGTGACTTTTACTATGCCACACAAAAAAAGGAAAATGGACAGACAAAGGGCAGCAGAGACAAGTGATACAGGGACACAGGTAAGGTCTTACAATGGCTTGGTGATTATAACAGTGCAGTTCAGCATTCAGTAACCCATACTTTTTGTGAATGTGTTTTTGATACTACATTCTGTTGAACACACACCTCAAAACCATACCTAAGGAAAATTGGCTCAATTACAAGAAAAATAATAGACAGTTATGATATTACATTTTGCATAATTTGTATGCAAAATATTGTGGTTCCCTGCTTTAGTCTGTTGACACATTTCTATACAAACAATGCTTGTGTAGTCCTGTGTCATACCTAAATGTCATATAAGTGAATTGTATAGAAACAACTCACCAAAAGTGACTATTGCGCAACTGATTTGACAAAAAAAATCCACCAAGGTGGGGAACCCCCCCTTCACCCCCCCCCCGGCCCCCCACCCTCCCTAATTGCCATACCTTGGCTTTTACTGAAATGACGCCACTGCTATCAAGCCATGTAAAAAGGAAACTGAAGGACAATGCCTGATAACTTGTTTCCAACAGATTCATTTGTTAGCATTCATTGTTGAGAGCAAAGCACCACCAAATAAAATAGAATGAGCACACCAAACAAACAAATTAACATGTTCCAGATTGTCATATTATTCATTATTAAAAAAATCTGATTTTTGGAGTGAGTCTCAACCCACGTGTCTTCATGTCATGGCCATCATACACATTTAAAGACCAGTGAAGAATTAATCTAACTTTTCCTTTTCCTTTAAGCTCACTCTTTAAACTGACTCTTTACAATTTAGCAATGATTGAATTTGGAGCAGAAATTGTGGAGAGCCAATCATAATACTCTTGGAAATCTTGAATTCTGTTTGTTTTATTATTATTATTCCCTCATTGTATTTATCTACCAAATTGTTGCCCACCTCAACACCTACATATGGGCATCCTTGTTGGGTGATCTCACATTGAAATGCCCATCTGAAGTTTCTTCCCTTTTCTTTTCCTATTAATGTATTTTTGTTGTTTGTTTTTCCTTATCTGTATTAGGATTAAGCCAGAGAGTGTTGTTTCATAATTTGTTTTAATTTAATTTGACCTTTATAGCCAGATAAAACATTAAGAACAGGTTTCTTATTTGCAATGTCGATCTGGTCCAAGAGGCCCCAACAGGAATACAAATATTAAATAAAAATTAAAATTAAAATATATATGAATAATAAAATAGAAACACAGTTAAGAATCATACAAATAAACAAATAAACACATGCACAGCCTATATACAAAACAGGGGAGGAGTAGGTGAACGCGTGTGTGCGTGTGTGTGTGTGTGTGTGAGCATTTGTATGCAAACAGATGCGTGTGTCTAGGTGCGAGTATGAAGATGAATGAGTGCTTGTACTGTATGTTGTGAGTGGGTGCAGTGTGATCAGCAAGAGCAGGAGGGGGCGTGTTAAGTTTATTCTTGAAGGCAGTCAGTGAAGTAAGATCTGTAAGTTTAAGGGTGTCTTGAAAAGCGTTCCAGTCATAAGCTGCTGCCAAGTGAAATGAGTTTGTTTCATTGTGATTTTGAGCTATACAATAAAATCTTGATTTAGATTTTTCTTTTGAGAATTGTGATTGCAACATTAATTATTTATTTCCCCGGCACCCCTTTCTTCCAATATATAAAATAATATATAAAAATAATATACCATTTATGGTGGGTGTAGCACACACCACCTTTTAATTAATTATTTCCTTCTCTGCCTGGCTACCTCACACCCAGGAGTAAAACATGTTTACAAACTGGGCAGTACATTAGGTAGGCAGTGTTCTTGGCTCTAAAAAGCACAGCTAACTAATTAAACAAAGCTAATGCATTGCTTGCATCCCTATAATTCTGAACAGCTTGTTTAGTCGTGTTAATGTGAAAACCCTGGCCAAATGGTAAGGAGTACCTAAGTAATTTCCCCCCAGCACCAAAATAACATTTCAGACGGTCAAATCCATACAAAGAATAGGCAAAACCCATTTTCCACAATATGTGCCATACTCTTCATGCTGCTTTGTACTTGAAGGTCATGTCCCACCCCTACATTTAAATCAAATGTGTCAGTTAGTACAACACATGTGTTCTACAATGTAGAACAAGTCAATTCTACAATGAAGACTGTGCACCACTAGAAGGTGCAATTTGTCAACCTTTAAGTCCTCAGAGGAGAATTGATTGATTGATTGAAAATGTTATTAACAGATTGCAGAATGGGTACAATACAGTACAGCTCAATACACACACTTGTTGGGGGTGCAGACCAGCGAAAGACTTTCGTCTTGTTTACATCAGGGTCCCCCATTTTCAATTCATCATAGAATGAATGATTATACAATACAATACTGGCTAATGCAGAAAATGTCCCTCATGTACATCCAGGGATGATTTTGTCCAATGGCAATTTTAAAACTCCCCATTGGAACCAGAACAAATTAAATATGTTTTGAAAAAGGAGATGACAACACCTTTATTCAGGCACGTGTGTGTTTATTTTTACCTTTCTTTCCTAAGGAAGACACTGTTCTTTTGGAGACATTGGTCGGACCCCACAAGGACAAGGGGCTATTTTAGGGTTAGGCATGCTATGGTTGAAGGACCTTACCAGACTTTTTGACATGTGGGTTCCAAGTAATTTTTCTTAAAGGAGCAGACCAGTATGTATATACTTCCCAAAGGTCAGTGAATACCACGACCACAACACCAGAGGGAGCTCCACAAATCATGTTAAACCCAGATTCGGCTCAAACAAGGGACTAAACACGTTTCGCAATTACGCCACATCAATGTGGAACGCCCTACCCACACCTGTAAAGGAATGTGAATCACTACCCACTTTCAAAACCACTCTCAAAGAGCACCTATGGGAGACTGCAATTTGAAACTGGCCCCTGTAAATGTCTAAACCCAACCCCCTCCAATGTACAGTTTCCCCCACCCCTGGACCTCCTCAATGCATCTCAGGCCTCCACATCTTCTCCCTGGACCTCCTCAATACATTTTAAATACAACATTAAAAACAGGAACCTTCCGACTACCAAACAACCACTCTACCACTCCACTGTCGCCACTGTCCACTATCCAGCCGTGTTGAGGAAGGCTCTGTGTCAGGCTCATATGATCAATATCGTTTTCCAGATAATCCCCAGACCTTGTTGTGAGCAGTTTCATGTAGGAACTATTTTCTACTGACCTACACCCCATTCATTATTATGTAGCCTTATTATGTGTATTTCCCAAAGAAATAAGTTCTGTATATGGTCTTTTATTGAAATTGAGCAAATTTTCCAGGAATTTGTTGGGAATTTTATTATACTAACTATAATAACCAACCCTACGTTTTACACTTATTCACATTTCTATTATTAGTGCTGTTACTCACTGCCATGTGACGCTGCTGACAACAACCTGTTATCCCCACGGCGATGAATGGAGTCCTTGTCTTTATCTGCAGGCATATGTTGCAAAGAGCATCGTCATTTTAATGTGTTTTAAACGCTATATGGTCACAGATATGCTCTGACCTCGATACGGAGTCGCCTGCAGTAATAGGTAGGGACCGCTGGGTATTTATTTACACAGTAGGTTATTGTGATGGAGGTTGGTCTTGTGAGTGAGCACTGTTAGATCAAATATCTCTATAACATGTGTCTCATCCTATTACAATTCTTTGTACAGTTTACTGGGCCTAAATTATCTAATGTACAGACAGCATGTTTTTTGACCAGGTGCAGCTTATCAGTGTTCAGCCCACGCGCTTATGAGAACTGCCTGACTTTTCTTACTATATGCAAAACCTTGATTTCTTTTACTATAAGGCTGAACGTATCCTTGGGCTCGGGGCTCACTTCCGCTCTCTGTATTGAACTGAGACTCTGCACAGAATAAACTATCTTCTTTTTTTCCTATCCATCGATCTCCATTTCTGTAAGCTCACTGGACTTGGTGAAATAATTTCTCACAACAGCATCAAGTGTAGATTCTCAAGTACAACACAACTTGTCAGTATATATAGAGACAACGGTATTTAATATAGGGCTTAGGGAAACTGCAAGGCTAACCTGTTTAGTAAAATGTATATTTTCATATCACCGACTGTCATTTCTAATTAAGAATAGGTTGTCTAGTGTCCAAATAATAGCGTTTCTTGATTTTTCAGAAATATGATACTCCCTTCATGTCACCGACTCACCATCAGTACTTAAAGGGGCACTTCACCAAATATACAACAGCGATTTATTTTGCATCCAGAAAGTCTAAACAGTTTAGCACACAGTCCTTTACATTGTGCACATTGACAGTTATTGAGAGTAAATTTGTTTGAATATAGCCACCGGTGATGTCATCAAATCCTTGTGTCGTGTTAATTACAGCTCAATGAAATGAGGAGTAAAATACCACTTTCAGAACAATACATACTGATGAAAAATATTAACCCGACATTTATATGTTGAAAGTTGATGATTTAATACATATTGCTATACTGGCACAAGGTCATTACCAGTTGAACCTTGTCTGTGATGCTGAAGCGTCTCTGCGTTTCTTTTCATTCTATTTCAGTCCCTTTCTAAACCACTTGTGTTATGGGTATATATACTGTATATATATACATATATCTTCCTCTCACAGAGGAAGAGAGGGAAACACTAGAGGCTGCTTATGGTTTCAGCCGCAGGGACACATCATCAACAGTGCTATTTTGACTCGCTGACAAGTACAGTTAAAAACGGTGCAGCCAGTTGGCCTAATGGTTTCAGACAATATACTGTAGTACATCCTACTGTATCAAATCCTTGAGGAAAGTATATAATGGATGAAAACTTTGATGCAATTATTCTCCCCCATTGACCTCTTAAGCCCTAGCCATATTTTCAGAAAATTTGCCTAAAAGTACACACATGTAAAGTGAAGATTGCTCCACTTCTACAAGGTCCATTTGCATGTTCTTGTTATCTAGGGACATGTATTCCCAGTGTCAGAAATATTGTGTCTGTTACTATGTTTGAGTAAATTGTAATGAACCAAAGGAGAATATAAATTATTATAATAATTTTTTTTTCATCTTTGACGGTGAATAACACCATGCTAACATTGACCAGATGTGAAATACATAGTTAAAGACAGTAGAGGTTGAGTACTTTATTATCTAAAGATGGTAAGGTAGAGTGTTGTATTTATTCATAGTTAGACAGTAGAGGTTGAGTAGTGTGGTGGAAACAGACGCATGGACAGATCTTCATGATCAGCGTTGGTTTATTAGTGAAACACATGGATCAAAGTACATGTGAAAGAATTCAATGAGCTTGGCTCAGAGGAGTGCTCTCATGGTGGCCTCCAGTGGGGAGAGGTGGGGGCTGTAGACTCTTGGCCCTCCCAAGGTGGAAGTTGTAAGCTATTGTCTTGGAACAATAGGGGGATTCTCCCACACTTATGATATATCACATTCACACTCCAAGTGATTGAGATTAACTTCACAACTTCAAATACATGGGCTGTCCAAAATCAATCAAACACATTTACAGTATGGTTCTTCAGTGCAAGGACTGACTAAAAAAAACACGAGCACACTGTCAAGCTTATGATGCATTCATGTCATATACTGTAGGAAAGACAGTATAGCTACTACAAGCTGAACTACGTGCTTTCTTACTTAGAAATTACATTCACGTCAGCTTTCAGGTCATAGATATTACTTGGGGAACAAGACACTTCTGAAATTCTGACAGAACCCACCAAACAATGAAAGGGAACCACAAGTCCAAGCAATAAACGTTTATTTCAAATAGGAAAAAAATGCAGCACGTGTATCAGGATTTGAACCTAGTTTTCACAGGCAAGTATTATGTGGCCTCCGGAAATGAAGTCAACTGACACCAGTGCTGCTCTGAGGGTTGATAGAGGCGAAGGCTGAAGGAGTGGCAGTGTGGCAGAGCATCGACAGCAACCAACAGCTGCGGGCGAAGGCAGGGCCGCTGGAGTACTTACCGCTGTTAAAAGGAAATCAGCGGGTCCACAGGGGGGAGGTTTGGGATGGCGTGAGTCATATTTCCCATGCAGACCTACGACCCACCCTCTCTCCCACTCCAAACAAACGTTCCACAGACACCTCAGTTCTTCCACTCCTCCTCCTCCTCCTCTCACACATCCCTACATTCTCTTCTCTGTGGCTGCTTTCCAGTCCTCCCTCACTCACTGTAGTGTTTACTCCAATGCTTTGAGAAGCACTGCTTACAGTGTGTCTGGAAGCTCATACGTTCTGCTGCTAACTCTAAATAGTTACCATTTACATTGCATTGATTACAATATATCTTTTAAGACATGTAACAAACACTTACCTCGGTTGGGTGCAATTCGCTTACGATCTAATGGTAGAATCTGTAATACCGGCAAACGGCAACCTTTAGTCAAAAGAGCCCTGCTTGGTATTGCACTTTGTTTACATTTTTGTTTTGTTTTGGTCTGATATCTGAGTGGGGATGGGGAGGCGGGGAATGACATGTTTATTTCATGATTCTAGAGTAGCTATAAATGTTTACTACCAGTAAAATGTAGAAATAAAAACAGCACACTTGAAAACCTATGTTGCTGCATTATGTATGGATTGATGTGTTCATTGCTAGTGTACCTTACTGTATACTATTTTGTATTGGGTATGCACTTGTGTGTGTGTATTTATTTTCATGTTCAAATGGTATGGGTAATTGAATACTTGTCTAATACATATCTTGAACTAACAGGGCTCATTTCCAGCGAACAAATACACACTTCATTGAGAGGAGTAAATATGAGGCCACACCCAGGATTTCCTCCCCTCTCAGTGCTTGGTGACTGGGTGGCTGCACCTCCCTTGTGGCCTACAGTCCAACCAAGGACTAATAATAACACCCAAAACCAGGCTCATTCCTTGAGTCGTATTAAAGGGGAATGATACTGAAACGCACATGTTAGAGAGAGTGGCAGGAAAACACATGGATGAGAGGATGTGGGCTGGGTGACATGGTGGATGCCATATGGGCTGGGTGACATGGTGGATGAGATGGTGTGGGCTGGTTTTATTGTATAGTATTTTATGTTTCTCTTTTATTACTTGCGTGATTTTATATTTGCTTCCACTACTGCACCTTAAGTTTGAGTCCCAAATATTTTTGTATGCAAATATAATGACAATAAAGTATAATCTATCTAATCTATCTAAAGGGGCGGTACAGGGATAAAGTGGAACTTCAGTTTGAACAGGCTGATTCTAGAGGTATGTAGTAAGGCCTCAGAACGATGACAGACTACAAAAGCACCCCCCCCCCCCCTTTGCTGAACACTGATGTCTCCTTGGCAATACTTTCTATGCATGCTTTGAGGCTGTAAATTCCAACAACAGCCCAAAGGCCACTACAATAGAAAGTAGAGCCACTGCCGATGGAGACGCAGTGTTCAGAGCATGAGGTGAGGAGGGCCTTTAAGATATATACCATGTATACTATTATTATTATTATTTTTTTATCAACTTTTTCTCCTCCTGTTTTTCTGTGTTTTTCTCCCATCCCAATTTAGTCGTTATGCCAATTCCCCCCTCCCCTTCCTTGTCGTTGCTCGCATGTGCCCCCCACTGGTCGGTCTAGGGAGCCTTGAAGTCTATCATATGCTTCCTCCGAGACATAGGAGACAGCTAGCAGCATCTTTTCACCTGCCAGCGCGGACTCTCATTGGTGAGGTGTAACGTGTGGGAGGTCACACTACCCTCACCATCTCCCTCCCTCGCTGTGCAGGCACCCTGACCGACCTGTAGGAGTCGCTGTTTACAACGACCAGAATACCACCCCACCGGCTTACCTCCCGCTGACTCTGCCAATTGAGCCAGTATGATGGCCGGCCAAGCCGGAGGCAACGCTGACAGCCGGATTTGATACCAGTGTCTCTCACGTTGGTGACGAGCGCTTAGTCCGCTGCGCCACCCAGCCACCCCTATTATTATTGAAAGAATATATATACTGACATTCTACTATTATGTTCTATTCTATTATCATTACTATTTCTATTATTTGTTCCTGTCTGTACCTCTCCTCCCCCCTCCCCCATGCTGTACCTCTCCTCCCCCTCCCACATGCTATGAGACACTGAATATCCCCAAGGGGATTAATAAAGGAACACTTGACTTGTCCAACTATAGAGAATGAAAACGTGTCTCTATTCCTACCTTTCATTTTCTGTGGTGGGGCTACCCATTTGTTTACATTTGGATCATAGACTGGGACTTTGGAACGGCATAAACAGTGATGTCATCAATAAACAAACACAAAGAACATGGTGCAATAAGCCTTTAATTTACAATCTGCATCAAATCAAAACTAGCAGTTGGAATACACACATTCCTTCAAGATGTATAGAAAAACACACGGTTTCCATTCAAAAGTATAATTCTGTAGAAAATGTTTTTTTCTCAAAAATAGAAACCATAACAAAATCATTTCATAATTTCTCCACTCCACTAGCACAAACCTGAGTGATTCATATCAGCTGATCATGGTCTAGAATAACATGAGTAGGGTCAGTGTTGAAAATGGTTTCCATCGTTACCACTGACACACAAATCATTGTTTTTTAAAAGTATAATTTGTAACTTAAGTATCGCTGCTGTCGGGACAAAACCTCATAACTCCAAAAACCCAACTTTTCAGCAGATGAAAAAAACGAACACAGATTTGAGGGTGAATAGAGTTAGGAGGTTTAGACAGATGATCGGTTTAATGCTTTCCCATTGTTTAAACGTTGTAAAACCCACACACGGAGGATGATCTACGGAGTTGATTTATATAAAAAAAATATATTAAAAAAAATGGAGTTATGAGGTTTTGTCCCGACAGCAGCGGTATACTTTTTATGTATTCAGAAAGTATACTAGTGTTGTGTTAAGTTTAAATCAATTAAGTTGTGCTTGGTATGTTAAACGTTGTACTTAAGATATGTGATTAAATGTATTGAAATTGTACTTTTGTATTTTTGGTTACTTTTGCTTACCGAAATAGCTTGCTAAAAGGTACAACTTACAAAACAAACAACACATTATTTTACTTGGGCCGTCACCCAATGCTAAATAACTTCTGTGACAATGTTGGGGCTGTGACCCATCCTCTCATTTGTATTCTAGTTTAGAATGTTGGGGCCGTAACCCATCCTCTTCTTTTGATTCTAGTTTAGAATGTTGGGGATGTGACCCATCCTCTTATTATTCTAGTTTAGAACATTGGGCAAGTGACCCAACCTCTTATTATTATTCTAGTTTAGAACATTGGGGCTGTGATGACCCCTACTATTCTTATTATTCTAGACCATGATCATCAGTATCATAGTTTCAATAAATAGATTAATCAGATCATGCCTTTAAAAAAAGAAAATTCACATCTGAACATTTTATAATTTTCGTTGATTTTGGAGCAATTTGCATGATATTTAACCTGATTTCACAGGTGACATTTTCATGGTGTAGCGCATATCAAAACAATGATTTCACATACATGCAATCACGATTATACCTTAATGAGTCAACATGTGATGACATGATTGACATCCCGGTGTGAAAGTGACTGCACATGTGAGATTCATGTGTGTGTGAGTGAGTGTGTGTGTGTTTATTTTTTTTCTCCTATAAGGGTCAGGCTTATAGGTTACATCACACCATCAGTGAAAAACACAGCATATCATTATAGAAAAAGTGTTCAAATAAATAATGTAAACAGTTTGGCTTTTAGTTTGGCCTGGAACACAAATAAATCTTTCTTCAGAGTCAATATTGAGACGTTTCCCTAATGAGCCAAGCAAGTACCACTGTATTAGTCTTTTTGATGTGAGGGTTCCAAGTCATTCCTGCCTCAACACACTTTTTTCATAATCTTACTGAAACATTTTGAAATTATTCTGCTGATTCACCACTGCCATTGGCCTCATTTGTATCTGAAAATGTGTCTTAAACCCCACATAAACCCATGAAAGTCACCACATGTAACTAACATGCCATGCTGACATATGAGGTGCATTTATCTTCCTGTAAAGTTTTAGTTTTCCCCTGAAAAGTTGCTCTGTTGTGTCTTAATACGGTGTCTAAAAAGGTTCTTCCTCAGATACTGGATTACATCACAATGGCAAAACCTTTTAGAAAACAGGAGACAAGATGTTTGGCATTTTAGACTAGTATGGTCCTGTAATTGCTAATATAGAATATCTCTGATTACTGAGCCTAATAATATCTCCATTGGTCCAGGATGGATTCCTCTCTGGCAGTCCAGGGGACATACAGCAGACCTGGGTTCAAACCCAGAGGCCTCATTTGTAGAAAGATCTCATGGTCAGATTTGTTGTTAGAAATATGCTTACGTTGAAATCCAGTCAAAGTAGTTCTAATTTCTTAGCCAGAATTGCAGTGTCAGAATTGGGGCATATTTATAGAACAAATTTACTTTATTGAGCCACATTCTAATAATCGCAGAGCGTGTTCATGTTCATTCAAAGTGATGTTCATGACAGGTGTATAAGACCCAGGTACGCTTCAATAGCGAGCACAGACAGTTTCGTAAAAAGGACATTTTTGGAAAATGCTAATTAGTGCAAGCTGAAGGTGTGCTACAACAACAGTGTGCTCAAATCTGTAGCTTAATTTGTCATTAGTCTTGAGGAATGACATTCAATTTCACTTAGAGGTGGTATCCATTCCAGAGTGGAATATTTCCATGACTCACCTAAGTGACTCATTTAAGCCACGGCATAGTTGAATCGTAGTAAATGCACTCCGATTAGTGAACTCTTCCTTCATCTGCTCAACCTTTTAACTGCTGTTTGAAAGTGCAGCAGTATTATCTTGCTTTGTCATACAGCAAAGTCTATCATTTCAGTTTGAAGTGTTATAATAATAATCTCACGTGTAGCACATTCACCTTTAACATTCACTTTAAACACATTTTTTAAACATTACACCATATTTTATCAATTTATTCCTAGAAATATTTGCACTACCTCTTCTACCTAGTTTTTGCTATTTGCATTTTGTTTTTTGCATTTAGTACATTTTAGTTTTGTATATTGTATATTATCTTGTATAGTGTTTGGTCTTTATTCTTTTAACTTTTTACTGTATGAAGCACAATTTCAGGAGGGTCATACAGAACCAAGCAGTTCACTATAATGTACCTTAAATGTGACAAATAAAACAAAACTTGAACTTGACTTGAGTTGCTTAAGCTAATCAGTGGCCTTGTCAGAGACCAGGACATGATCCAGACTCTTGAGTCAGGAATGGCTGTTGAGTCTGAAGCAGAAACAAGCTAGCTCAGTGTGGACAATACATCTAAACTAAATTTGTGTTCCAGGCAAAACCTTTGTGACAATTTTAACCCAACTAAAATTAAGTAGAAAGAAAAGCATTTTAACTATCTTGAAAATAATGCCACTGTAGAAAACGGCACCTAGACCCATAGTTAAAATACAGTAGCTGGATAGTTTGGTGCATGCATACAGTAGCTGGATAGTTTGGTGCATGCATACAGTAGCTGGATAGTTTGGTGCATGCATATACAGTAGCTGGATAGTTATGCATATACAGTGAAGCAGCTTACACAGCTTATACAGCATTTCTAAATATCTTGGACCTCAGAAGTAGGCTAAACTTATCTTTGGCAAAAACACAGTGTCAGACTGTCCAGATTCAAACTGAATTATGATTATGATTCTAGTTTCCCTCTAAATGATTTAGGACCAACATTAGGGGTACGTTATTTTATTGAGTGAAAATAAGGCCACTATGAACAAATGAAGTGCAATGGGTCTCAGTGTGCTCCTCAGCGCTCGTAAATCCTGCTCTGTCACGGCCGAATCCAAGTTTAGGGACGGTTGGGGAATCCCACAACCATCCATAAGATGTCTCAAATAGCCCTGAGAGCAAATTTCTTGTCGTAAGTCCATTGGAGAATGAGACCCAATGTCTGTTCAAAGCATCACAATAAGTGACTTGGCGTTAGATGAATGGCAAAGCGGCTGTTAAACCCAACATCTCAGTACAGCGGTAGTGCTAAGCACCTGTTTGATTTTAACACAGGCAATAATCCCAATTCTCACATATGAAATGGCAGTCTTCTAAATCACTAGTTTGATTTGATTTGATGTTTTTTTCACCGACCAGAAGGTTAGAATTCCACTTCAATCACAAATGGGTGGATGAGGAATGACTTGTAGACCACTAGATTCTCACCATTAGATTCTCTGATTGGGTAGGGAAGACCCAGGCACATCTGAACTCAATATGAACACTGTTCTCTCTTTTGGCATTGGTTAAAACTGTATACTACTTTAGGAATGGCAGTTTCAGGTTGTGCTGTTATGAGAGAAGTGAGATGTAAATTCAGGATAAATGCCTAGGCCAGGAATGGCCACGTACAGCTAAACTTTCAGATAACGGCTTTGAGTGAAATTTGAAAATGCTGCATAGTCGCCTTTTAATAAACACTTGCATCTGAAGTAAGATATTACAGGTTGCTATTCACAGCACACACACACATGGCCCATTCCCGTCTCATAACAACTAATGTGAATCTAGGAAGGGTTGCCTATAAGCCACATAATAGGGATGGGCACTGGGAGTAATTTAGTAGTAGAGTACTCTTAATGTATTCAAGTACTTTTTTGAATTATTTGAGCGTTTTAAACATGGCAACGTTGCCATGCTGAAGCACCAAAGAGTCTTAATGTCGTCAAGAGAAAAGGTACAACATATACATAGACAGCGCTACCACATGGAAAAAGGTTTTAAGTATATTTTCTGAAAGTATACTTTGTATACTTTTTATGTATTCAGAAAGTATACTTAAGTTGTACTCAAGATGTGGTTAAGACTAGTATTGAAATTATACTTTTGATGTATTTTGGTTTACTTTTGCTTACCAAAATACTACTTTTAAGTACAAAGTTTGGTTGACTTCTTGTGGAACTTACACTTACAGCTTATTAATGACTATCATACTAAACATGTGCTTTGAAATAGTACATGAAAGCACATGAGAAGACCAAAAATACACTGAAAGTGTACTCTCAGAAAAGTACTTTTGGGTAGAAATATACTCTTGGGGTGGCTATAGTATTCCTAGAGCACGTCAGGGTGCTGATCCAGAATCAGTTTTGTCTTTTAAGACCATAATGAATAATACTGCTCAAAGGGGATCCGGTCACTGACCATAGACCAGCAACTGCAACTCTGGATTCACACCACAGCCCAAGAGGACATGCATTACTACCTCTGGTCTGAAGAGGTGTTCATAGGTTCGTCAACATGGAGTGTTGTTGTTGTTGTTGTTGTTGTTGTTGTTGTTGTTGTTAGGGGCAAAGAATGACCGCAACACAGCAATCTCATTGAGGAGCCATCTTGTTACTTTTTTTTTATACAGCTGCTGCTGTGGGAGACGGAGGCAGGAAGGAGGTGAGAAAGACAGTTGGGTTAGTTGTTGTTTTTTTCTTTTTAGATGACTAACTTCTCTAGAAATGAATCTTCACATCTGTTAACACAATGGGGACGAACAACGGAGATCTCCGTGTTTCGATTCCACCCGTTGTGGACAGAAGCACGGATAAATCCGTGGCAAGTTGTTATTGCTTTTATTCCATATTAACACTTTGCCGCCCAACCACGAGTTAACTCGTATTTCGATTCCACCTGTTGAGGACCAGAGCCACGAGTTAACTCGTGGCAAGTTGTTATTGTTTTATTCCATATTAATAAACGGATCAAGGTCCCTGATCGGCTCTGCAGATTTACCCGCCAGATTTAAATCGGCGACATGCAATACCGGCCAGATCCTCTTAGGGGCGCCATCGCTCCACTGCAGTATCGTTGAGGCCGAATGGGAAAATAATTTTTTTTACTGTCTGGGGCGTTTCATATGAGCCTCGATCCCAGCCGAACATACTCCATCTTTGATCACGTTACCGAACGCAGATTTCAGCCTGGAATAATGGGATTTATGATCAGCCAATGGACATATCGATCTACCAGATGCCGATGAATAATGACGAAATGCTGCCGGCAATCACATGGGCTGATGGTAGGATACTATTCACCCAAATTACAGCCGGATTGGACATTGTTGTAACACGCAAGCGATCGATCAGTGAAAATGGCTACTTGAACGCACACTGTATTGCTAATCAATACTACTAATCGGCGTCCCCCGCCGCCCCCATTTCATCCATAGATGCTCTGTAATAGTCCGGATGCTACGCAGTTTGTTTTATTTCATTCGTATATATACAACAGAAATGGCGTTTGATATAACGTGACTAGCCTTTAGCCTCATATCTAGCTTCCCAGAAAAAAGACGAGACAAAAACTGCAATAAAGCTTATATTCACAACGCTATAAAATGACAACCAACCGATGGATTTTTATTTTCTTTAAGCCATTATGAAGGCACGGTTTATGCACTCAAGTAGGGCTGGGCGATAAAACGATAACGATAACTATCGCGATAAATTATTTCCTCAAAATAAACATGAAACGTGGTCGCAAAGTTTCGATTTATCGATTTTCCAAGCTTGGATATGAGCACACGCACTAACAACCAATCAGTGAAGGAGATGGCCGAGAGCGAAGGAGACCCGGAAGGAGACCCAGAGGTAGGACTCGCTCAACAACAAGGCTTGCTAGGCTAATTAGCTTGCACGGCGCTGTTTTATATATTTACGTGCCGAGTATGTGTGTGGCGTGAATTCTGAGGCCACGTTTATAGTAGTGTGGGGTATACAGTGGACGTCGTTTCAATATATTGTGGCGGAAGAGAGTATTTTAGTGTCATATTTAGCACATTGTCATGGAATACACCGCTTAGAAACAACAGGCTGGCTAGGATAACTAGCTTGCACGGCGCTGTTTTATATATTTACGTGCCGAGTATGTGTGTGGCGTGAATTCTGAGGCCACGTTTATAGTAGTGTGGGGTATACAGTGGACGTCGTTTCAATATATTGTGGCGGAAGAGAGTATTTTAGTGTCATATTTAGCACATTGTCATGGAATACACCGCTTAGAAACAACAGGCTGGCTAGGATAACTAGCTTGCACGGCGCTGTTTTATATATTTACGTGCCGAGTATGTGTGTGGCGTGAATTCTGAGGCCACGTTTATAGTAGTGTGGGGTATTACAGTGGACGTCGTTTCAATATATTGTGGCGGAAGAGAGTATTTTAGTGTCATATTTATTACATTGTCATGAGATACTCCGCTTGTCGGCTAACTGCTAACGTGCGCGGACTGATGATGACATCAACTCGACTCGAGACATTCGCAGCAGCATAAGAAGTTAATTAAACTTGACAGACATTATATCGACGATAATTATCGATATCGAGTTATATGAAAATAATTTTATAATTTTATCGCGATAACGTTTTTGGTCATATCGCCCAGCCCTACACTCAAGTGACAATGAGAATGGACAGATAGCAATACTATAAAGTATATATATAGCTGATAGAAAGTACATCGGTTTGTTGACAAAGCGTTGTCCTCCAGCCACATATTACACTGCAAGCCGTGGTCGTCAATGTGTTAATAACCTATTCAAGGTCGCCGAGCGGCACTGCAGATTTACCCTACTCTATGAATTCGAGAAGGTGAAATACCGGCCAGATCCTCTTAGGGGCGCTATCGCGATAATGCAGTGTGCCCTGTCTGAACGGATCAGTCTTTTTTTTTTTACTTTCAATGGAGATTTCAGTTAGCAGGATTCTAGATGTGCAGCATGTAGCTTGGATTACGTTTTGCACAGCAGATTTCACCATGCAATAAGGGGATTTATCATCAGCCAATGGACATATCGATCTACCAGATGGCGATCGATAACGGGGAAATGCTCGGGGGGATCCCACCGGACCACGGTAAGATCTTTTTCACGTAAAGTACATCCCGATCGGGCCTTGTTTTGATAGCCATCCAGGCGTTCGGCCTATGAGGCTAATGAGGCTAACGTGGTTATTGGTAATCAATAATCAGAAACGACGTCCCCCCCCCCCCCCCCCTTTCATGCATACATGCGTGAGGATCGTGCCGATCATATGCAGTTTGAGTTTTGGAGCGTATCTATAACCGAAATGCCATTGGATTTAACGTTATTAGCTATTAGCCCATTATCTCGTCTTCCAGGAAATATACTAGACCAAATCCGGTATAATGCTTATATTCACGGCGCTATAAAATGAGAACGTATTGATGAATATCTTTTTTCTTTAAGCCATTTTGAAGGGACGGTTTATGGTCTCTATCTGTCATATGCTATCTGTTATGTTATGTTATCTCTCTCTCTCTCTGAATGAATCTTCACATCTGTTAACACATTCAGGGCCATTGGGATGCGTCTAATAAATCTCTAGAGGACAGGCAAATGTAAACAGACGTGGGGCTGTTTGTAGAGCTAAATCTATACTTTATAGTATTGCTATCTGTCCATTCTCATTGTCAATTGAGACCATGAACCATCCCTTCAAAATGGCTTAAAGAAAAAAAAATCATCAATACGTTCTCATTTTATAGCGCCGTGAATATAAGCGTTATACAGGATTTCGGCTAGGATATTTCCTGGAAGGCGAGATAAAGGGCTAATAGCTACTACCGTTATATCCAATGGCATTTCTGTTATACATATGCTACAGTTAAAACTCAAACTGCATATGATCGGCACGATCCTCAAGCATGTATGCATGAAAGGGGGTGGGGGGGTGGGGGACGTCGTTTCTGATTATTGATTACCAATAACCACGTTAGCCTCATTAGCCTCATTCATTGATCGGATGGATGGCTATCAAATCAAGGCCCGATCGGGATGTACTTTACGTGAAAAAGATCTTACCGTGGGCCGGTGGGATCCCCCAAAGCATTTCCCCGTTATCGATCGCCATCTGGTAGATCGATATGTCCATTGGCTGATGATAAATCCCCTTATTGCATAGTAAAATCTGCGATACAAAACGTAATCCAAGCTACAGGCTGCACATCCAGAATCGAGCTAACTGAAAACTCCATTGAAAGTAAAAAAAAATAGTCCACCGTTCAGCCACAGGGCACACTCCATTATCGCGACAGCGCCCCTAAGAGGATCTGGCCGGTAATGCACGTTGGCGAATTCAAAGAGTAGGGTACATCTGCAGTGCCGCTCGGCGACCTTGAATAGGTTATTAAAATGGAATAAAAGCTAAAACAACTTGCCACGGATATATCCGTGCTTCTGTCCACAACGGGTGGAATCGAAACACGGAGATCTCCGTGGTCGGGCGCCATTGTGTTAAAGGGGAACACCACCCATTTTAACAATTCATATGCTATCTGTTATGTTATGTTATCTCTCTCTCTCTCTCTCTCTCTCTCTCTCTCTCACACACACACACTCCCCATACCGTACCCCATACCATGAACTCTGAACTCCGTTGCCTATACTCTATATAGAGTCTATACCTATCTACTGCCTATCATAACTACCTACCTCTAGTATACCCATATAAGACTATATGGTAGTCAAGTCCATATAAATACCATATATTATGTATATAAATATATCTGCATATATCCCTGTTTACATAAGTGTGCATTGTACATGCTGTATATACTATATCTATATCTATATATCACATACCTATTCTTATTAGTTATACCACTGACTAGTATGGCTTAGTATTGATGAACATAGTATTGTTGCTGCATCCTTTCACCAGGCTCCAATACACTCCAGTGGGGCGTGTGTTTTAGCCTCCAAAAACCATGATTCATGTCCTTGTGAAAACGGAAAGCTCATAGTATAATCAGATGTGTCTTCATATGTTCTACTGAGAAAAGTGTTACATCATATCAAAAGTTCAAAAGTTAGAATGAGTTTTATATGCGCAAATAACTGGACACCTTACACAAGGCCTATGATAATTTAACCTACACTGTAGCACTCAACACTTTGATGAACATTGTTACTCAGCTGATAAGAATTGTGCCCTGTCCTGATGACTTGTCGTACAGAACTTGTAAGTCGCTTTGGATAAAAGCGTCAGCTAAATGACTAAATGTAAATGTAATGTATGATGATACTCGTTCATGTTTGATATAATGTAAGGTTTGCAACCTTATATTAATGGGCGATTTTAATACTGATGTCACAAATCCCTCTGTTCCAACCCACAAAGTGTATACCAATTTCTGTAAACAGTTCAGTCTGAAGCAATTGATCTCAGAGCACACTCGGGTAACTGATGTATCCAAGACTACTATTGATTTAATCCTAGTTACAGACAAAGTGAACATCCCCAGGAGTGGGGTCATAGAGTATGGGGTCAGTGACCACTATCTCATTTATTGTTCGAGGAAGGTGCAGAGAAATGTTTTTACTGGTCATAAAACTATCTTTGCCAGATCCCTCAAGAATTACTCAGGGGACATTCTGAGGGCCCAGCTAGAGCAGGTGAACTGGTCTCAAGTTCTCAGGGCCAATGAGGTAGACCAAGCATGGGGCACTTTTAAATCTCTGTTCTTGAAGGTTATAAACTATGTAGCCCCCCTTAGACAAACCAGAGTGAAACAGAGATCAGACCCATGGTTTGACCACACCATAGGTGATAGTATCAAACGGAGGGACTCTGCCCTAGCCAAGTTTAACCGTTCTCACGATAAGGCTGACTTTGATCACTTCAAAAAACTCAGGAACCAGAGAGAATTCATGAGTTTTGTGTTATTGTCAGTTTTTAGTTATTGTGGGGTATACAATTTTAGCGATAGGTTAGTCTTATAATGTTTTAAATGTATGAGTTTTGTATTATTGTCGTGTTTTTGTTGTGGCCTAACAGCCCTGGGACCATGACGGAAATAAGGGTTTTACTCTTTCTCATGTTATCCTTTGGATCCTTGTTGTGTGTTTTTAATCCATCAATAAAATAAAATAAAATCAACCATTTCCTCAGTAGAACCTATGAAGACACAGACACAGTGTATTGGAGCCTGGTCAGAGGATGCAGCACAGTGTTATGTTTCTCAATACTAAAGCGATCAGTGAAATGATGGCCTGTACTAGCCAGATAATGTTTAAGTAGGGTCTGGGTGAAAAGAAAATTAGGTGAACCCTTTAATATTTGTGGACATGCACCACTCTCTCAAAGAGTGGTGAATAAAGTGATAACATGTTGAACACTGACCTGTCTGTTGGGAACTACAGGTAACTCTGTAAGACGTCCACAAACTAACAGCCAGCAGGATGGTTGCCATGAAGCCAAACACCTACAACAACAACAAGGTAAATGTGAGACATGGTCAGTTGACCCTCAATTAATTCAACTGAAACTGTAATTCACGTAGCAACAATACCTTCTTCATTCTTAATCATGTCTTTATCCATTGGCTATGATTTAATGGCAAAAGGTTTACTCACTTTAGTCACTTACAAATTCAAAGTTATTTGACCCCCCCCCCCCCCCCCCCGACCCTATTCACAATTGTATAGCTTCATATGCATCTTTCACTGTTTTATAGCTTCATATCCATCATTCACTATTATTATAGCTTCATATGCATCAGCATCATTCATATTCTTCATATTATGCATCATTCACCATTATTTTTGCTTCATATGCTTCAGCATCATTCATTAGGGTTGGGAATCACCAGAGACCCCACAAGCACCCTCTTACACACACAAATGACCAGACTGTGAAACCATAATAAGGATGGGTAGGCTATAGGATGAGACACCAAGAGACAGCACCCTACCACATACACAGAATGGGAAGAGGATATTGTTTTTCCGTCATTTCGTTTAATAAAGATATTGAACATGAAGGAGGTGATAAGACGTTCTATTTGGCCACAAATAGGAGAGGAGGCTGTCCAAGCGCTTTTGGAGGAGAGGGAAGGTTGCCACCAATCCTATATAATAAGGAAAATGTTGTTTCCTTTATGAGTCAACACAGAGCACCATTTGTTCTGTATTACTGAGTGAGAACAACAGTATTAGGCATTTAGGCTGCGTACAGACAGGGGTCTTGATACCATGGAAAAAATCAAGACAAGCACAGACGCTCACCCATCTCTTGACCGAATCCTTTCATCTCTCCCCATCTCTGAAGCACTGTTGCTGCCTTATGCAGGAATCATAACTGGTTTAATCATATATTGTTACTAGAGAGCAAAGGGTTGCAAAGAAATTAGGCATCTCTCTCTCCCTCCGTTTCTGACACATCTGCTGTGTGTGTGTGTGCGCGTGTGTTGTGTGCGCGTGTGTGCGTGCACGCACCAGGGTTTCATTTAGCCAGTTATTTCAGTTTTTGACCTTTAAAACTTCATTCAATTCATTAAATAAAAGCCGGGCCAGTGTGCGCGAGCATCCCTTGTTGGCTGTTACGCTAGGGCTGGGCGATATGGCCTCTAAATTATATTGCGATATTTTTTGGCCATATCACTATACACGATATATATCGCGATATTTTGACATTTCCTCTAAAGCACTTAAAAATGCTTGATTTAACCCTTTGATGCATACAGTCACGCCAATATGATGATTATAATAAGTCCCTGTAACATATGTTTGCATTATTAAACCATGAAGATGCTTTAAAAAATTATGTAATGAAAATGTACTAAGAGTAGTCTACTGACACACTAATAAAAAAAATTATTTACATCTAAGACTATTTATATAGAAACTCTTGGGTGCCTAAGACTTTTGCACAGTACTGTGTTTTCTATCCACTTTAGCCAAACACACACACATATATATGCTCTGTTGTGAGGAGAAGATGACTTTTGACCTAAATCTAGAAAAGTTGTTTACCATTCCAGTTAGGTACATCGTGCCAAGGTTGATTCTCCTAACTGGGCCATTTTCAATCTTATCACACTTTTTACTGTAACCTTGCTATTTACATTTTTTATTTTTATGCTCGCTTATGCCTGTATTTTTTACTGTTGTTGTATGTCCGTTCTATTTTATAATTTTTAGACTATTTTTAAACTTAATCATTTTAAACTATTTTATTATTTGTATTACTGAATAGAGAGCCTATTAGGATGTTAGATCCTAATGTGAAACACTGTGATTTACCATACCTTGCTATGCTCGCTCATGCCTGTATTTTTTACTGTTGTGAAGCACTTTGAACTGCAACCTCTGTATGAAAAGTGCTATACAAATAAAGTTATTATTATTATTATTATTATTATTATTGCATGGGACGAGTGCTGTCGTTGGCGAGTTGGAGTTGGGAGAGTGGGAGAGCGACACCCATAAACAACACACATGGCATCAGATTTAATGAACAAGGTATTGGACTTTGTTAATCGTATCAATGACTCTGCCTCAGAGGGTCTGTCGTGCAACGTTCTGCTTTCTTCATGGGTGAGTTGTTGACTAGTTGTTTATTTAGAACGTTTGTGTGTGGTACAGCCCTGTTGGACAGTGAAAAGTAACGTTCAAAATGTTACTGTCACCGCATTTAAACGGCATCATAACCTCTTACAATTCCGCAATGATTTAAGTGTTATTAGCTAAATAATAAACTTGCCGCATTGGACCAGAAACCGGGCGAATTAGACGTAAGAAGAAGAAATCGTAATCCTAAAACAGAGGAGACCCAGGGCTTTCGATTTGCATCTAGATTTTATAAAACTATACTACTGAGCTCACACCAGCTGCCGACAGTGGAAGTCCAACCATATCACATTTTTCTGACGTTTTTCGTGTGAACATAGAAAGAAGAACTAGAAAAAAGGCAGTTTTAAAGGGGAACTATCTTACCATTTCTTTCACTATTTGGGCAATTTTACACAATTCCTGTGAGTTTATGGAACACATCTGTACGTTTTTTTTTTACATTGTTTTGTATTTCTAATCAAGTACTTTAGAGCAGCAGTTTCTGCCCTTCTAGACTCCAAGCTGTTTTTTGGCTGGGCTCCGCCCATACTCGCAATGCGCTTTGAGACACAGTCTGCACTGGCAGATACCTTTTGGGGGAGAGAGAGAGAGATAGAGAGATAGAGAGCACCCTGCACTGCACCCTATTAAGATGCACATACACTTCTATTCTATTCAATTTTATTCTTCTACTTTTGCCATGTGAAATAAAAATGGAGACATGTGGCATCAATTTCTGGTCGCGGTCACAAATAACAATCTGTACAGTCAAAGCCATGCCTTCAAGAGGAGTTAACCATAAAGAACATGTGTTTGAGTGGAGGGGAACTTTAAAGTATTTAATTTCCGTTGAAAACCTGAAAACCATACAACTCTTATGAGTAGTTTCACAGCTACTCTTCGACCAATCACAATGCATGGTCGGACCTACCTGTTGTATAAATATATATAATGTATATCCTGCAAGTGTTTTATGGTCAATATAGGACTTTTTCCCATTTGTCCGACAAACCATTGGCCCGGCAATAACATTTCCCAACAGAAACCCCAGTGTGCACTTACAGTAAACACCCTGGATGTTTGTGTGATGCTACGTACCGAACCAGCCACTAGTTCTGCCACCCCTCCGCTCTTCACAGCAGCCACGATGGAGGCAATGAAGACCAGGATTGTGCCAACAGCATAATGCAGGAACTCCTGCATCATAAGGAAGAAGAAGGTTTAGCTGAGAAGCCACTTTCACAAAGATAGGTAGTGCAAAAAAAATATATATATATTAAAAAAAAACGTTTATTTTTTTATTTTTTTTAATGACTAATCGACGCAAACATTCTGCGTCGACGAGTTTTTATGATCGACGTCGCCGATTATGTCGACTAATCGTTGCAGCCCTAGTTAACACACAGTAATAGTTAACACAGTACACACAGTAATAGTGAATACACAGCACACACACACACACACACCTTAACTCATTCAGCGCCAGCTATTAGACGGGCCCGTCATAGCAAGGCCACGCTTTAAAAGATAGGAGCACATTAGCTGCCTCACCGGATTCCTCTTTCTCCTCGTCTCTCTTTTGCTCAAAATAAAAATGAATGGGCTTCATGGCTGGCTGAATATTTTGCGTTGTCTGATTCTGAATGCTTGCCTATGCTGGTACCGTGACTTTATTTTCCAGCGCGTACTGTGTTCTCATTTCCTTTCACTCGCATGAAACCAGCCGCGTCACAGCAGGAAACTCTACTGTGATTGGACGTTTATGCGCCTTGTGGAATGTGGGACTTGTAGTTTCTGAACTATTAACAGCGGAGCTGTTTGTAATCTTCACTCGCACACTGCGAGTAAATGATTTTTCCGGTTCGCACACACATATTATTAGGGGCAAATACGAGTGAAATGCTCGCACTGTAGAGCATATATATAATTATATATATAATTAGTAATCTGTCTGGGGCTTTTCTTGCCCCCCTTAACTGATTTTCGAGGGCATTTGGTAAATTTTCGAGGGCATTTTGCCCCAAGCCCCCGTTAATTTCGAACCCTGACCCACTATTCCCAAACGCTATCACATACTCTGAGGGAAACACTGGGGACCATCTTACTGTATATTTAAATAGTATTTAGTGTGATAAGACCTCTCAAATGTGCCATAATTTTTCTGTGCAAAGACAGACAGTCCAGCTCCACCCATCTGCCGGTATGGTACAATGAATGGGTTATTAGAAGAGCACCCCTAGCTTAATTTGTGGTTCATACAAGCTCTTGACATTGAATGAAGTCCCATAATATTAATTTCTCTCTTTGATAAGGCAGGGGACTTTGATTTTCAAAGCGGCAATACAAGAAGGAAAAATGACTAGCCAAAACTAGATTAGCATTCCAGCACAGCATATGGCACCAGCTTTGTTGCAGTATTAGTAATGTGGCTCCTAAAAATAGACTAAAAAGAAACACAACCCTTCTGTAAAACATCCCTTTCCCTCTCAAATACACTGTAAAGGACTAACTGTTGAATGGGAGGCAAATTCCATTCATTCTTGAATGGGGAAATGTTTATTACGACAACATTTGGGAGGTCTACTGGTGAATATGATTTAATATAAGATGTATACTCAAAGAGCCACACCGGAGGACAGGGATTGGCTGAGATTCAAGTTTAAACCAGCCCGCCTGAGTGTGATTGGACGACTGACGAAATTACATCTAGTGGCTCAATGTTATCTATAACACCTTTAATGTTAAGGTTAGGGTTAGTTACAGAATGTAATGTCCCCATATTTCACATAAACAAATGGTGTGTGTGTATGTGTATGAATGTGTGTGTGTGTGTGTGTGTGTGTGTGTGTGTGTGTGTGTGTGTGTGTGTGTGTGTGTGTGTGTGTGTGTGTGTGTGTGTGTGTGTGTGTGTGTGTGTGTGTGTGTGTGTGTGTGTGTGTGTGTGTGCTTGCTCCTCACAGTCAGAGTCCAGTTGATACAGGGGATCTTGCTCTGTAGTCTGAAGACGTACATGAGGTAGAAGATGAGGAAGGCTATGAGGAACCACAAGGTCACCACCTCAAAGTAGCGGAACGCCGACCAGTCGTTCCATCGTCGTGCACAGTGCACGCACAGGAAGGCAATCAGGAGGGAGACCTGGGAAAAGACATACAAGTATAACTGTACAGGGATGCACCAATACCAGGCTAAAATGTAATATTGGTATCTGAGAATTGATACCAAGAAACACATCTAACGTGCCAGAAATCAAAGCAAAGTGACTTTATTTGCTGCATTTCTCTCTCTATAATGGAGAAAAATTTATTATATCTCAATAATCTTTGTCCAATGCCCTCAAACTGATGGTCCTCCAAGTCTATACTGTCTACATTAAAAGTATCGGCCGATACCCAAAGCCCAGGTATTGGTATCGGGACTGAAAAAGTAGAATCAGTGCTTCCCTATAGTACAAAAGAGTCTCTTCTTTTGTTGATTTTAATTCATACTGTATATAAAGTAATGTCTGTATAGTGTAGTGTATCACTGCTGTAGTGCGAAAAACACTTTCAGGGGTTCAAGTTTCAAGTTCACGTTCAACATGTTTGCCTCATGGTTGGCCTGCATCTTGTCTTGCACTCTTGTTTAATAAATGGTGAGCCTCTCTATGGAGTGCAGTTGTTCAACCCTCAATAGACAGATAACAAATAGGTACATTTTACTCTATACTTGAAAACCAATAAACTACTTGAGAAGAAAGATACACTGCGACATGCATGCACTTTGTTTTCTGACTGGGCTTCTGGGAATGTGTGTTGGCATTATGCTGTCATGTGTTTTGTATAGTGAGGTATTAAGATAATCCTTTACAATTTACATAGCCTACCATTTGTAGGTTGCTTTTTCTTAGCTTATTAAGGAAAGGAAAATACTGCATAGCTGTGACAAACACAATGCAGTGTTGTATAACTTGCAACCAGTTTGTTTTCACCTCACTTCACCTTCTCTTTCCTTTCCTTACTAGGCCCGGCCTAAAGCAACCTCATTAAGCAGAGAAAATATTTTAGATACTAGTCATAGTGATGTAACTGCAGAATATACCAGTGAATACAAAAAAAAATCATGATGTTGGGCTCAGTGGTCGATGGCTGTCAGCCCCCGTACTTGAGAAACTCTTATGATAAAAAACCATAGGCAAAGATTTGTCCGGAACCAGGCTGGTCTTAAAGGGGCACTTCACCAAAAGAACAATGCTAATTTATTTTGCACATAATCTCACACACGTAAAAAAAACTCTACACAGTTTTGCACGCATTAATTTAGTTTGACAGAGTAAATGAGTTACAGTATTAATTACAGCTCAAAGAAGGTAGCATTCCCTATAAGACAAGGTATTGTTATTTTTTCATCTACATCCATTCATGGTGCTGTAATTAACACAACACAAGGATTAAATGATGACATCACTGGTGGCCATATTCAAACTCATGAACTATCAATAAAGGAACTAAACTGGTGTGTGGTGGCTAGCATTATTTTCATGTCAAGGGGACACATCTTAGTTACACCGAACAAACAAAGCAACAGATGAGGTTGAAGATCACCATCCTTCGTTACATACGCAATTATATGACGTACAGACTTTTGAAATTTTTTGTGGAAAAGGTTTTGGTAAAAGACAGTGTAGTTTTAGAGATAGCTACTCCGTTACCTGACAAGAGAGTGGGAAGCTGATCGAGAGAGACTGATTGATTGATTGATTGATTGATTGAAAATGTTATTAACAGATTGCAGAATGGGTACACTACAGTACAGCTCAATACACACAATTGTTGAGGGGATGCAGACCAGAGAAAGACTTTCATATTGTTTACATCAGGGTCCCCCATTTTCAATTCATAGTGACATTTATGACATACACAACATACATGACATCATGAGTCTGACATTTATGGCATAGGGACATACATGACATACAGATACAGGTATATAGTACTGTTACATTTGTGACATATGATATGCAAATATACAGTACTGTTAGAGTTACAGTACAGTACCCATAGATCCTGACAGAGAGTACATATGATGGGGAGGAGACTGTACATTAGGAGGGGGTGGGTGGGTGGGCCTCAGTTAGTTAGGCCTCAATCTGGTAAATGAGTGTAATGTTGCTTTTGCATTGGATTTTCCAGGGGCACAAAAAAAACTAAACAACGCTGATTTACTTTGCACACATTTATTTAAATGGACAGTTATTGAGAGTAAATTAGTTTTGAATCCTTGTGTTGTGTTGATTACAGCAGCACAATTCAATGAAAAGGTTGAAGTCCCTTAGCCCTACAAGACATGGTATTGCTATTTTTTCATCTACCAATCTTCAGGGGTGTTTACTGCTTATATAACTTCAGGTTAGCATGCACAGGCAGAGTTTGTGGGCTGCCATCTTCTACAGCCCAGGTTAGCCTGGTGATTTACAGGCTGCTTTTTTGGCCACACAATCTTCCAGAAAATGCAGCAGCTGGTTAGTATGCATCATAGAGAAACCAAATGCATTCTATTTTCCTCTTTCATCCTTTGGCCTCAATAACCCAGTTCTCCCGTGCCGTAGCATAACTTTTAGCCCGTCCCACCTAAAAATATATAAAATATAACTTATATACATTTTAACTTTTAAGTAGGTTATATAGACAGTTCTAACCTAATCATGAATGAACCTAATGAACTTTCTGCAATGCAAGTTCAATAATCAAATTTTAACCTGCTTCTTTATTGAGCATTATGTTATGGTTATTATCCAACCAATAATATTGTTTTAAAAAAAAATCGACGAATGATTGATTTAATAACGAATGCAAAAAGTACCAAGGCAGGGATGATCTTACCATTTGAGCGATTTTTAATAATCCCGGCATGGAACGGGTGTAGCCCAAGTTTAGAAAACTTCCGTCCGAACTCGAGGTCGTGGTTGTGGTCGTTGTAACAACCGTTTGCGACATTGTGACAATAAGTTAAGGTTACAGTGTAATAATAATATTGTAATAAGAACGGGCATCGATGGTGATGGACGCAAATTGTGGACACGACGAGCTTCGACTATTTCATGACCAGCAGCAGCAGCCAGCAGCAGAGGCGTTTCTCTTTTCTTTTAGGGGGTGGGGTTTTTTCAGGAAACACTGGTGAGCATTTCAACAGCCCACACTGTTGGTTCTCATAGAAAGGACTATCAAAACAGGTATTGTCCAATAATCACTCATGCAAGAGCGAAGCCGCTTTGGCTATTATACACGCGTGACCGTCAATAGGCTGCATTTTGTGACAAAAATTCATAGACGCGTGTAGACGATACTCGAAATTCGTAATGCAAGATGCCTATAATTATGAGATAAATAATAGGCCTAAATAAAAAGAATTTTATAAAAAAAAATAAAAGGTCTAACTTCCTATTTCTATACCAATTGCATTCGTATGACTGCCACTGGCCTACTGAATCCTTATTTATAAGTGGCAACTTTATGTCGGGTTTGCAGTATGAATGAATGAATGAATGAATGAATGAATGAATGAATGAATGAATGAATGAATGAATGAATGAATGAATTAATGAATGAATGAAAACTTTATTTAACAGATTGCAGAATGGGTACAATACAGTACGGCTCAATACATACAATTGTTAAGGGGATGCAGACCAGAGAAAGACGTTTGTCAGGGTCCCCCATTTTCAATTCATAGTGACATTTATGACATACACAACATACATGACATCATGACATTTATGGCATAGGGACATACATGACATACAGGTATATAGTACTGTTACATTTGTGACATATGATATGCAAATATACAGTACTGTTTATCCATATAGCCCCTTACGTGACTGCGATCTGCAATATATACATATGATGGGGAGGAGACTGTACATTTGGAGGGGGTGGGTGGGTGGGAGAGAAATATACATACGGTGGCGAGAGACTATATATACATACGGTGGGGAGGAGACTGTCTATTAGGAGGGGGTGGGTGGGTGGGAGAGAAATATACATACGGTGGGGAGAGACTATACGGTGGGGAGGAGACTGTCTATTAGGAGGGGGTGGGGGGGTTTGGACATTTACGGTGGCCAGTTTCGAATTGCAGCCTCCTGTAGGTGCTCTTTTAGAGCGGTTTTGAATATGGGGAGGGATTCACATTCCTTTACAGCTTTGGGTAGGGCGTTCCACATTGATGTGGCATAATTGCGAAACGTGTTTAGTCCCTTGTTTGAGCCGAATCTGGGTTTAACATGATTTGTTGAGCTTCCTCTGGTGTTGTGGTCGTGGTATTCACTGACCTTTGGGAAGTATTTTCACATGTACATGGGTACCTTGGTCGTATAGTGTATCTTGTAGACCAGGCCGCGTCTATTCTTTCCCTAATACATTTCCAGTTCCGCGTTCGTGTTCTGCGATCTGATTGGCCACTGCCGTTTCTGGTGCGATCTGATTGGCCACTGACGTTTCTGGTCATGTGACATGTGCGCCCAATCGCGCGACGCGCCCATTTCCGGCTCTAACAGCCTGCAAACTACCTAACGCCTAGTTTATCACTGGTTAAGCTTAGGTGACTCTTTCGAAGTTGGTTAAGGTTAGAGTTTGGAATCAGGGCTGGCGTTCTATCGCCCTGCTCTAAGACAAACTCTAACCTTAACCAACTTCGAAAGAGTGCCTAAGCTTAACCGGCGAAAGAACTTGCCGTCACACGGTTGGCGCCATATATCTATGGTTGGCGCGACCAGCAACGTCAGTGGCCAATCAGAGCGCAGAAGGAGAACGCGGAACTGGAAATGTATTGGGAAAAGAATTCAGGCGACCAGGCCCATTGCAAGTTGCTGTACTCTGTCGTAGTAGGCAATGAATGAATTAATTAATGAATGAATGAATGAATGAATGAATGAATGAATGAAAACTTTATTTAACAGATTGCAGAATGGGTACAATACAGTACGGCTCAATACATACAATTGTTAAGGGGATGCAGACCTGAGAAAGACGTTTGTCTTGTTTCCATCAGGGTCCCCCATTTTCAATTCATATAGACATTTATGACATACACAACATACATGACATTCATGGCATAGGGACATATAGGTATTTAGTACTGATACATTTGTGACATAAGCGGTATTCAAATATACAGTACTGTTACCCCTAGATCCTGACAGAGTATATACATATGATGGGGAGGGGACTGTACATTAGGAGGGGGTGGGTGGGTGGGAGGGAAATATACATACGGCGGGGAGGGAATATATACATGCGGTGGGGAGGAGACTGTCTATTAGGAGGTGGTGGGGGTTTTGGGCATTTACGGTGGCCAGTTTCGAATTGCAGCCTCCCGTAGGTGCTCTTTAAGAGCGGTTTTGAATGTGGGCAGGGATTCACATTCCTTTACAGCTTTGGGTAGGGCGTTCCACATTGTTGTGGCATAATTGCGAAACGTGTTTAGTCCCTTGTTTGAGCCGAATCTGGGTTTAACATGATTTGTTGAGCTTCCTCTGGTGTAGTGGTTGTGGTATTCACTGACCTTTGGGAAGTATTTTGACATGTACAGTGGGCAGGGGTGAGGCAAAGCATACAATGGAGCTCTATTAAAGGAACATGCCAACATTATGGGAATTGTGCTCGCCGTCTTCTCCAGAGTCAGACAAGAAGCTAGATACACATTTCCTCTCTGCGTTCAGTGCAAGATAGCCTAGCTTAGCACAAATGAACGGAAGCAGATACGGACCACTAGCCTCGCTTAAATCTCCAGGAGAGATGTTTTTGGTCAACAGCTATGGCTAGCTGGTCCGTATCCGCTTCCATTCATTTGTGCTAATGAAGGCTAGCTTGCAGCTGGGACTCTGGAGAAGTAAGTGCATGCCCTGTATTGCACGCCAGTTAAATAAATAAAGCTTTGTGTCTCCGGGTGTCATTATAGAGTATAAGAACCCTAATATGTTACAGTGGAGGGTGCTGACACTCTAGCTATATGCTATATGTAATATCCAATACATTACAGTTCCCATAATGTTGGCATGTTCCTTTCAATTATGGACAGTTTCATCTTGACAACATAAACATTTCAGACCCAATTTCAGACCCCATTTCCTGTTGCAATGTTTGCTAATGCAATAACTGACAGAAAATACACTTGGGTCCAAACGGTTCCCTATGCAACAGAATTCCAGTGAATAGGTTATATCTAAGCAACTTCAAGTTGGACACAAAAGCATTCACATTCATATTCATAACGACGTCTGCAGTGGCTGTTGGTCTAAGTTTACTTTTATTAGTTTATATGAACCCCATCCATCCAAGTTCCTCTAATAGAATACTTCTATCAGCTCTAGCCAGCTGACAGGGGGATCATCACAACTCAAATTAAACCTATATACTGTAGCTGCAATAGTCTAAAAGTTGGATATTTTAGAGCTTTGGTATGTTTTAAAATACAAAATACACAACAGAAATGACATAATAGTGAAACAAGCAGCGTTGTTTACCACCTTTAGCTAAAGTTGCTATGGAGACAAGGAAGAGGATGCTCTGCTAGCTCACCACACACGTGTCAGCTGCAAGATATATAAAGAGGATATAGCTTCACAAATACATTTAGAAGAAGCAAAACCACACCCTGAAATTAGTGGCCCCTTGTGGTCTAGAGACTGCTGCCTGTGTAGACCAGATGAACCACACTGTGTACACCACACAGTAGTGTATGTTCAACTTGTGGCATCTGCTGTATTACTTAGCCGACATAGTAGCCCTGGGTAGGGATTTAACATTTAAAAGTTTTTATTTTTATTTTTTTGAATTATAGGTGAAAAAATATGCTCATATGGGGAGCTAAAAGATGCTCATTGGGGAGATAAAAAGATACTCGTAGGGGAGATAAAAAAAATATGCTCCTGGGGAAGATAAAAAGATGCTCCTTGGGCAAGATAAAAATATGCTCCTTGAGGAGATAAAATATACTCATAGGGGAGATAAAAATATGCTCATTGATTGAGGAGATAAAAGATACTCATAGGGGAGATAAAAAGATACTCGTAGGGGAGATAAAAAATATGTTCCTGGGGAAGATAAAAAGATGCTCCTTGGGCAAGATAAAAATATGCTCCTTGAGGAGATAAAATATACTCATAGGGGAGATAAAAATATGCTCATTGATTGAGGAGATAAAAGATACTCATAGGGGAGATAAAAAGATGCTGCTGGGGAAGATAAAATATGCTGCTAGGGGAGATAAAAAGATGCTCCTGGGGGAGATAAAAGGTGCCCATAGGGGAGATAAAAAGATGCTGGGGGAAGATAAAAAGATGCTCCTAGGGGAGATAAAAGATACTCCTGGGGGAGAAAATGTCCTCTTGCCCATCAGTAGGATGTGGTGGAAGAAGTTTCCTAATCATGTGTGGAGCTGTGACAGCTTAGCTGATTTGGTGGTCTATTTAAAAACCTCTCCATTTACACACACTGTACGCTGATGTTATACCATGTGTTGCTGCTGCTGCACCTGCAAGTACGGTTTTCACCACCCCAGCCTCCACCACCAGCACCACCACTACAACCACTACCACTAATACTACTACTACTACTACACCTACTACCACAGTACCACTACTACTACTACTACTACTACTACTACTACTACTACTACTACCACAGTACCACTACTACTACTACTACTACTACTACTACTACTACTACTACTACTACTACTACTACTACTACTACTACCACAGTACCACTACTACTACTACTATTACTACTACTACTACCACTACTACCACTACTACTACTACTACTACTACCACCACTACTACCACCACCACTACTACTATCTACTATACTACTACATTATCTACAAACTATAACTTCACTCACACACCTCGACCTTCCAGACGGGGTGGAGGCACTGGCCTCATGACATTTCACTTCACAGTTGAGCTGGACATGCTTCTAAGCTCCTTACCGGAAGATGGTACCCCTCTCCTTCTATTGGGCGACTTCAACCTGTCTGACTCATCTCAGTCGGTCCCAGTGGTCTCCCTCCTACAATCGTTTGACCTGACTCCCACTGCCATGTGTAACGGGGAAGCCTGTGGGTATGTCCACAGTCACGGAAACAGGGGTGTTGACGAGTGACTGTGGCATTGCGGGCTGGTAAGTTAAACTCACTTCCTCATAACAGGGTTAACAGATGCATAGGTACGGTAGTTAGGAGTGAATTCACTTCTTAGTGCAGCGGCCTGTGTCGTCGCCCGCGGTGCGGGAGCTCCCCTGTTCGACTCCCCCTCGGGACATTAACATTTAACAACAACACAACGCAGACCAATATGATCCGTCACAGTGGTGCCCAGTGACCCAGATGTCCTGAGGGGCGTGAGTTTAGGGAGGTGAGTGTAACGGGGAAGCCCGTGGGTATGTCCACAGTCACGGAAACAGGGGTGTTGACGAGTGACTGTGGCATTGCGGGCTGGTAAGTTAAACTCACTTCCTCAAAACAGGGTTAACAGACGCATAGGTACGGTAGTTAGGAGTGAATTCACTTCTTAGTGCAGCGGCCTGTGTCGTCGCCCGCGGCGCGGGAGCTCCCCTGTTCGACTCCCCCTCGGGACATTAACATTTAACAACAACACAACACAGACCAATATGATCCGTCACACATGCCTCCCACCCACAAAGCAGGCAACTCCTTGGATCTCATATTTTCCCGTAACTCCAGCATCATTAACACCACGGTAACTCCCCTACATGTATCTGACCATTCCTTCATATCCTTCTCACTAACTCTCATGCTTAACCGAAAGGTCTTCACCCCAACTCAAACCGTCTCACTCAGTCCTCCCTATTCCCCTCCACCCTCTCCTCTGACATACTATCCGCTCTACCTCTGAGTGACACCTTCTCTGAACTCCCCACAGAGATAGCAACCTCCACCCTCCTCTCAGTCCTTGTGTTGGTTCAACACAAATAAGTTATCACTCAATTTGGAAAAAAAACAACTTCATGATATTTGGAAATTGTAAAATAATCACTGATCCTCAACTGAAAATTGATAATGTAAAAATTTAGAGAGTATATACAAACAAGTTTCTAGGGGTCTTAATAGACCACAAACTCTGCTGGAAACCCCATATAAAATATTTGTGTTCAAAGTTAGCGAGAAGTATTGGTATACTGGGCAAGACTAGATATATCCTGAATCAGAAAACTCTATATAGATTATATCTATGATCTATCTATCATATTGTGTTGAAATCTGGGGAAATACTTATAAAAGCAACTTACAAAAGATATGCACACTGCAAAAAAGAGCCATGCGGATAGTACATCATGGTAGATATTTAGATCACACAAATAGTCTGTTTGTAAGGAGTCAAACATTAAAATTCATGGACTTAATCAAATTCAAATCTGCACAAATTATGTTTCTGGCAATAAAAAACTAATTACCAAGCAACATTAAAAAAAAATCACGGCTAGAGAGAGTGTTTATAATTTTAGAGGGACATTAGCTTTAAAGCAACCTACGGTACGTACAACTCTTAAAAGTATGTGCATTGCAGTTTGTGGGGTATCACTCTGGAATGGTCTGGATGCGAATATAAAATTAAGCAAAAATATCAATAAATTTAAAGGTAGCTATAAACAAGCACTTATGGACACATATAAGAGAGAGGAGCTTGAGCAGTAATGTGACTGCCTATTATTTTTTCTCATTTGGATATTTGGATATATAAAAAAACTGTACTTTTATTTTATTTTTGATTTGTTATATAATTTTTATTTTTATTAAATTATAATGTAAAATATTGTAAGGAAGGGGCAGGGCTTGATAAGTTGTTTTACTTCCCCCTGTTCCTTCTCGAACACTTATTGTATTTATTTATTTTATTAATTTTTGTTTTTTAAACTTGTTTTATGTTTCTATGTTCGAGACAAATAAAAATCAAATCAAATCAACCTCCTTCGACAAGCTCTGTCCCCTCGTTGATAAACCTGCCCGCCGTTCCCCACCCAGTCCATGGCTGACGGATGCAGTGAGAGAACAAAGACAGATCCTGAGAGCGGCTGAAAGGAAGTATAGAAAGTCACGCCTCACTGCTGACATCGACACATATCACAACCTCTTGTTAACATTCTCCAAAACCATTACTAATGCCAAAGCTACTTTCTTTCACCATAGGATCGAGGCCTCTGCCAAGAATCTTCGCAAACTGCATGCTACCATGTCCTCCCTCCTCACTCCCCCCCCACCCCCTCCTCCCTCATCTTTCTCTGCCGAAGACTTCGCGATCTTCTTTGAGGAAAAAGTGGAGAACATCCGCAGCGCCTTCTCCCAACCCCCACCCATTCCAAATACTGAATCGAGAACCTCATCCTTCACTCTGTCATCTTTCTCTCCCATTACAGAAGCCGAGACCCTGACACTGGTAACGTCGAACCGTCCGACTACATGCCAGCTGGACCAGCTACCCTCCCCACTCCTCCAGATCATAGCACCAGACATCCTCCCATTCCTAACTGCAACCATCAACTCCTCACTCAACTCGGGGTTGGTCCCCACCTCCCTAAAACAAGCCAGAGTCACGCCCCTCATAAAAAAACCAACCCTGAACCCCACCGTCATAGGCAACTATCGTCCTGTCTCTCTTCTCTCCTTCCTTTCTAAAACACTTGAATGTGCTGTATCCAACCAACTTACTGCTTATCTCTTACAGAATGACCTCTTAGACCCTAATCAGTCTGGCTTCCGGACTGGCCATTCCACAGAAACGGCCCTCATTGCGGTCACAGAGGCACTTCACTTAGCAAAAGCGAAAGGCCTCTCCTCTGTCCTGATTCTCCTAAATCTATCTGCAGCCTTCGACACAGTCAACCATCAGATCCTCCTCGCGGCCCTCGCAGGAATGGGAGTGGCTGGCTCTGCGCTGACATGGCTGACATCATACCTCAATGACCGCTCCTACCAAGTGTCATGGAGAGGGACCCTGTCGGCCACCCGCCCCCTGCGGATGGGTGTCCCCCAGGGCTCGGTCCTAGGACCCCTTCTCTTCTCCCTCTACACTAAATCACTGGGTAACATCATCACGTCTCATGGCTTCTCGTATCATTGTTATGCCGATGATACTCAACTCTTCCTCTCCTTCCCTCCCTCAGATATCCACGTCTCTGAGCGGATCTCGGCCTGTCTGTCCGACATCTCCGCCTGGATGACGACCAACCACCTCAAACTGAACCTAAGCAAAACAGAATTGCTCCACCTGCCGGCCAAATCCTCCCCCCTGACCGACCTTTCCATCACAGTCGAGAATGCAGCTGTGACCGTGTCCCCGACCGCCAAGAACCTTGGTGTTGTCCTCGACGACCAGTTGAACTTCTCTGCTCACATCGCAGCGACAACCAGAACCTGCAGATTCCTCCTGAGCAACGTCAGAAGGATCCGCCCCTTCCTGACAAAAGAAGCCACCCAACTCCTCGTCCAATCAACAGTCATCTCCCGCCTCGACTACTGGAACGCACTGCTCGCTGGCCTCCAGGCCACTGCCACCAAGCCTCTTCAACTCATTCAGAATGCAGCGGCCCGCCTGATCTCAAACCTACCGAAGTCGGCCCATGTCACCCCACTTCTTAGGGACCTGCACTGGCTCCCCATTGCTGCATGTATCCGCTTCAAGGCCCTCGACCTGGCATACCGTGCGGCAAAGGGAACCGCTCCCGCCTACCTCCGGTCAATGGTCTCTAACTACACACCCTCAAGACCCCTACGCTCTGCATCTTCTGGCCGCCTCAGACTTACTCCTATCCAAGCCCCGGGAGGGTCATCAAAGAGATGCCGCCTATTCTCAGTCCTTGCCCCACAATGGTGGAATGAACTACCCACCCCAGTTACGACAGCCGAAACCCGCCTAAGCTTCCGCCGTCGACTTATGACGCACTTCTTCAACCATTATCTGAAATATTAATAAAAAATTAAAAAAAACTCTAACCCTAACTAACCTTACTGTCATGCACTTGTCCTAATAAACTAACCTACACTGTAACACGCAACACTTTGATGAACATTGTTACTCAGCTGATAGAGTTGTACCCTTCCTGATGACTTGTCGTACAGAACTTGTAAGTCGCTTTGGATAAAAGTGTCAGCTAAATGACTAAATGTAAATGTAATGTACTAATACTACTACTACTACTACTACTACTACTACTACTACTACTACTACTACTACTACTACTACTACTACTACTACCACCACCACCACCCCAGCCTCCACCACCACCAGCACCACCACTACAACGTGCTACCACTAATACTACTACTACTACCACTACTACCACCACCACCACCACCACCACCACCACCACCACTACTACTACTACTACTACTACTACTACTACTACTACTACTACTACTACTACTACTACACTACTACTACTACTACTACTACTACCACCACCACCCCAGCCTCCACCACCACCACCACCACCACTACTACTACCACCACCACCACCACTACTACTACTACTACTACCACCACCACCACTACTACTACTACTACTACTACTACTACAACCACCCTCACTTCCACCTCCACCACCACCATCACCACCACCTGCTCTGGTTCTACTCTACTGTATGAAACTACTCTAGTGTTGTACTTTGTAAGTTACATCCCCTGTGGGGGCTTAGTTCATGGTGCTCCCTGCTGTTCAGTTTCAGTATGCCGTTATGCGTTATCGTCTGTGTAAGTTGTTATGCTTTCGTCTCTCTTGTAGCAGGAAGCACCCCTTAGAGCAGGGGTGTCAAACTCATTTTCACAGAGGGCCATATCAGCATTATGGTTGCCCTCAAAGGGCCAAAGACCGTATAAATGTTAATGTAATGTAAAATAAATGTAGCTACTCATTTACATATTGTTAAACATGTTGTTTCTGTATTTATTACTTATTCAACTTATACATATTGCAAATGCATTTGCATAGATGTACAAATATATGTTAGCTTATGTTATTTTAACAAATAATTTTAGTTTATCAGAACCCCATATTACTCCATTAATCAATGATCAAACCATTCAAGTAAATAACAAAGAAGAAGATCATCAAATACAAGCTATGACATTAAGTTTGTTCAAAACCTTTTTGTCACAGTCAAGAGGGGCAGAACTAACAACTGTGAGCTGCAAAGAACACGTGGGACAGATGTAGCAGATGTTACAAAAAACAAATGGCTGCACACAACCTTGCAGAGGCCATACATCCAACTAATGGAAGATAGTTTAATTAACTTTAATTAACAGATTGCAGAATGGGTACAGTACAGTACAGCTCAATACACACAATTGTTAAGGGGATACAGACGAGAGAAAGACTTTCGACTTGTTTACATCAGGGTCCACCATTTTCAATTAGTAATGAAATTGCTATTATGTGTCTGTATGAACACACAACTGTAACTGTACTCAAAAATAACAAAATAAGGGTTGTCTCAGTTCACAACTATATTGGTCAAGTTTTGGGTGGGACTTGTTTGCGTCCCTACAGCTTCTTATTCAATTGAGCGAGATGCTCGGTTATGTCACACAGCCAGTTTGCATCTGACAGTTCAGACAATATTTCTTCAACCCTTTGTTACCTATTCCGCCTGGATCTTTTTTGTATTTTGGGCTGTAAAATTGTCAAAGAATGTCTGAGGAGTAAGTGCTTTTGGCTTTTTTCCTTTGTTACTTCATCAATACCTCAGATGTTCAACATACATGTATGTGTAAGAATGTGTAATAACTAAGGCTGTCAAAGTTAAAGCTTTATTAACGCATTAACCCACAATTATTTTAACGCCGCTATTTTTTAACCCAAGATAAATGATAATTTTAATTTTAATTTTTTTTTACCAGAGCTCTTGGGGGCCACATCAAATGACGTGGCGGGCCACATTTGGCCCACGGGCCATGAGTTTGACACCTATGCCTTAGAGTATAACTATAATCGCCAAATCTAACTATTGACATTTATTTTGCATTACAATAAATAGTTAAACTAATGACAGTTTGATAGAACTTTAGTGCAAATTCTACTCAAGTAAATATATGTAAGTACTTGATATATTCAAGTATCAAAAGTAAAAGTACTAACTAGTTCATTGTCATGCCCCTGTATTCCGGTAAAAAGACAGAAGAGTTGGTGGTCCATTATTTTTGGCCTGATGGCTTTCTTTAAGGTTTAAAAGTGCAGCATTTTCTATTAATTGATAGCATCTCTAGAATGCAAAACATGTTTTATTAAAAGTTACTAGAACTGGCAGGTATCATAAATAAATGTAGTGGAGCAGACATTTGTATATTTGCTTTGATATGTAGCGCAGTAAAGCGTATAAAGTCTCCCGAAATACACATACTCAAGTAAAGTACAAATCTCAAAACTGTATTTAGGTTGTTGTACTTAAGGTATAAAGTGCTTGGGTACTTTCAACCCCTGGATATACAAGCTGTTGTATATATGAACAGAGTCATAATTTTCGTACAGGAGAGTTGTTTATTCTCTTATTAGGAGCCCTATTAGCTGACACCATAGTTCTGATTAGTCTTTCATAGGGTGCATAGTATGCCACACAAGACTCAAGTCACATAAACAGGTGACAAAGTACAGGGCATTAAAAGAGAATAGAAGAAAACAAGTTAAGGTAATTAGATTTAGACTTTATTGTCCCCTGGGGGAAATTACTGTACTCAGACAACAGTACATACAACATCAGCATCAAATAGTACATACAACAGCATACAGTAACGACATACAATGACAGACAGCAGTATCCACTCAGACCTGTTCAGTGAGGCCTTTTGTTTAAGGCGGCTATGGCTGCGGGGATCAGGCTTTTCCCAAAGCGAGCTCTTCTGTACCCCAATGTTCTGTACCTACACCCAGAGGCCAGTAGGGTACAGTAGTGATTGAGTGGGTGTGTGATGTCCTGTTCTATTGAGGTCACAATGCATGCAATGGCCATATTGTTTAGGTCTGATTATCCTGGTGGCGGTGTTGGTTATGTGTGTGAGTTTGGCCTGGTTAGTAACAGATGTTAAAGAAACAGGTGGAACAGGCTGAATAATGCTCTGGTACAACAGTAGGAGATGGGGGACAACATAGAGTCCTTTAAGCTCACAGATGACTGAGGTAAGATTCAGCAGATATCAACTCGTAAACTATTAAATAAAGAGGTCGATGCTCCATCCAGAATCTGTACACATGGGTGAAGGGGGACTATAGAAATAGTTAATTTCCTACCCCTCAAATAGCCTATGCTGATACGATGCATCTCATTGTGTGACTGTGATGTGACTTTGGTAAAGGAGGTCAGGTCAAAGAACCACAAAGAAAAGTTTCCTGTACACCACAGTGGTTTGCTTGAGTCAAACACACAACAGGAATATCATTTGTGGCAGGGTTTTTTGGAGGTAGGCACAGGTTCAGTTTCGGTGAAAGTCCTTTTTGACGGGATCATTCTACTTTTTGTGCACTGTGGAATAGATTTCAGTGAGCCTCAGTCAGCTTGTACAGACAGGAGCTCAACCCCATTGACTTTGCATTGGTCAACTAGTCAAAGCAAGTACAAGGAACAGCTCGGATTGTGCTGAGAATGGATTCTACCAATCCACATCATTGGGAAATAGGAAAAAGGGCCAGGGTTGGAAAATAAATCTGAACTCTTCCTTTAAAAAAAATAAATGCTATGTTCTTTACAGCTATAGAAAAACTTCTCATGATGGACACATTGGGAATTAATGCTATTTCAAATGTGTTTCACGTTATCTCTGGCTCCACCTGGTGGAATTAATAGACTGTCCAATGTATCAGAGAACTCTCACTCCTTTCTCGTGTCACTGCATGAATACAGTTCGTAATTATCCAGGATTATGGTTCTGTCCTGTTCCTCCTGTTTCTTCCTGCATGAGAAAGATATGGATGTGTGATAATCTGATCATAGCTTTGAAATGTACAAGTTTAATTGAATCCCTCATAGGAGGAACCCAAGTCCATTGAGGATTGTTTAGGACAGCCCATGTGTTTGGAGGTGTAACATCAATCCAAATCATTTTCACTGTGAGCGTGATACATCCCCTCAGCCTACTACTGTCTTTAACTATGAATGAATACAACACTCTAACTTACCACCTTTAGATAATAAAGTACTCAACATCTACTGTATTTAACTATGAATTAACACAACACTCCATCTAATTTACCGTCTAGATAATTAGGTTTGAAAACAGACATGGTTCTTCATTTTGAGGATTAAATGAATGAAAGGGGTACTCTTTTCATGAAATCACTTACTGCTTTAAGGTGAAAATGGAATAGTTGGCACCTGAAATGACAAAGGTTTGCCAGGAATTAAATTTAAAAACATAGCGACACACATACAGCAATATAACAAAATATATCATTGCATTATATCAGGCAATACAGTCACATTACTTCCTTCCATTGCAAACCCCATGAAGTGAAAAAATACTTTCATCTTGCAACATTTATCTTTTCTATAGTATTTTTCAAGATCTTGGTGTCTTCATGTGGTATATTCGAGGTTAGTTATATAACGACAATTTTTAGTGACACCATGTTAGAACAAAAGCTCTCTGAACTCATGACACAAAGGAATTAACTTTTTTCTTTTTTACAAATGTATTTGTATCTTTATTAAACCATGGAAGAGTTCTATGTCCTTTTTTCTCTCCCAGCTGCTCTGCTTCCCTCTCATATAACCCTACACATTCACACCTGAGAACAGCCAGTCCCACTCTACCACAATATTCTATTGTAAATGCCTTGCTCAAGGGAACCTCAGGTCATTTCTGAGAGCATTATTCACAGATTTGTGCCAATATTTACCAGGATCTGATGGAACTATCATTTGTGCTATTAAAAGGGGCACTTCACCAAAAAAACGATGCTGATTTATTTTGCATATAATCTCACACATCCAAAAACTCAGTTGTGCACACATTAATTTAGTTTGACAGTTAGTGAGAGTAGGTGAGTTTGAATATGGCCAGCACTCAGCAGTGATGTCACCTGGGACATTGAATCCTTGTGTTGTATTAATTACAGCTCCATGCAATTAGATTAGAGTATTAGAGTAGATGAAAAAATAGCAATGCCATGCCTTATAGGGACTGCTACCTTATCATTTCAAAACCAACTCTACACCATCTGTTGGCACTGATGGGACCCTCAACACACTTACATTACACTACATACACTGATCAGACCTGCTTCAACACACTTACATTACACTATACACTGATCAGACATTCAACACACTTATATTACACTGTAAATACACTGGTTGGCAACTCCGTCTATCCTCCTATCTGCTGGGTTGTGGTGTGGTTGCGTTATTCTGTTACGGTGGGGCATGATAAATGGTGGATAGAGAGGAACCCAGGCGCAGACCAGCAGAGGATAGACGAAGGCAGGTGTTGAGTATTGAAAAGTGAGCAATGCTCCTTTAATGACATAAAGAGTAGCTCAAAAATACAGAGGTAGAGCAATCCTTCTCACGAGCTAATTGCCCTACAAAACAAAAACACTATAAAAGAAACTATCCTCCGTGACAGGAGCGATAGAGACTTTGACAGGAACAGATAACTTACTTACAAAAAAGGTGAACAGCGAACGGCTTGACAACACATGAACAACACGACAGGAACAAGGTAACAAGAGTAATGACGCAACAGAAGACAGGGAACTCACAGGCGTATATTAATACAGACACTGATTGACACAGGAGGGTAATTGGGTAATTAGACTGAAATATAAATACACACAAAATAACAACACTAAACCAGATCACAAGACCAACACAGACAGGAGAAACATTAGACCAGGGAGTGTAACATCACAGACAAGGCAGACATCAAATGCACAGATGTAACGGAGGTACCGCAGTATATCCACAGTCACGGGTACAAGTAGTGACGTGGCTGTGGATGGTAAGCGGTACTGCAAGTAAACTCACTCCCCAGAGGCATCCAGACCCGGAAGCAAGAAGTGAATTCACTTCTTGCTTAGTGGTCTGTGATGCCGCCCGCGACGCCGGCGTCCGGGGTTCAACTCCCACTCAGGGCAATCCCTTAACAGGGGTCGAATCGACTTTAAAACACAACGCAGACAAGATCACACCGGCTACACGTGGTGCCGTTAGACCCGGATGCCCTGGGTGGGGTGAGTGTAACGGAGGTACCGCAGTATATCCACAGTCACGGGTACAAGTAGTGACGTGGCTGTGGATGGTAAGCGGTACTGCAAGTAAACTCACTCCCCAGAGGCATCCAGACCCGGAAGCAAGAAGTGAATTCACTTCTTGCTTAGTGGTCTGTGATGCCGCCCGCGACGCCGGCGTCCGGGGTTCAACTCCCACTCAGGGCGATCCCTTAACAGGGGTCGAATCGACTAAAAACACAACGCAGACAAGATCACACCGGCTACACAGACAACAAATTGATAATAATAACAGGACACAAAATGGTCATCAGGGAACAAAGCTGCACCACCTGAATTAGTCCACAGGATGGCGCACAACCCAGGGAATGTTACAGATCAGACCTTTAACACACTTATATTACACTGTAAATACACTGATCAGACCTTCAACACACTTACATTACACTACATACACTGATCAGACCTTTAACACACTTACATTACACTGTAAATACACTGGTGGACAAGCTGATCGAGCTGGGTCTGAGCTCCGCTCTGAGCGCCTGGGTACTGGACTTTCTGAGTGAAAGACCCCAGACGGTCAGGGTGGGGGGTCAGACCTCCAACACCATCACCCTGAGCATCGGGTCCCCCCAGGGCTGTGTTCTGAGCCCCCTGCTGTACTCACTATACACACACGATTGTGTGGCCAAGTTCAGCTCCAACACCATAGTGAAGTTTGCAGACGACACAGTGGTGGTGGGGCTGATCTCGGACAACGACGAGAAGGCCTACCGGGAGGAGGTTGAGGTACTGGAACGCTGGTGCCAGGACAACAGCCTGTTCCTGAACATTGGTAAAACCAAGGAGCTGATCGTGGATTATAGGAGAGGACAGCAGGAGACACACACACCACTGAGGATAAACGGGGCTACCGTGGACAGGGTGAGCAGCTTTAAGTACCTGGGGGTCCACATCTCAGAGGATCTGACATGGTCAACACACATAGACACAGTCGTAAAAAAGGCAGAGCAGCGCCTCTACCACCTGAGACAGCTAAGGAAGTTCAGAGTATCTGGGAAGATACTCCAGTCCTTCTACTCCGGAGCTGTAGAGAGCATCTTGACTGGAAACATCACTGCCTGGTATGGAAACAGCACGGCACAGGACAAGAAGGCCCTACAGAGAGTGGTGCACTCAGCCGAGCGTACCACGGGTATTGCACTACCTCCCCTGCAGGTTCTATACAACAAGAAGTGCAAATCCAGAGCCTGCAGAATAATGAAAGACCCTCACCACCCCAACAACAGCCTGTTCCAGCTGCTGAGGTCAGGCAGACGCCTGCGAACCCCAGCTACTAGGACAGAGAGGCTTCGGCTCAGCTTCTTCCCCCAGGCCATCAGAGCCTTGAACACTGAACACTGAGTGCCACAGAACACTGAACTCTCCACACACAAGCACACATGAGCACACACACGACACGCACACTGTACACGCTCGCACACTAGCAGCCACTTTAACATGAGCAAGCACACACTCATGCTGCACACGCTCCCACACTTATGGCCACAAAGGAAAGGTCACTTTAAAAATAGTATAGCAACAGGAACAGTGTATTGCACTACCAAAGGACCTAGCATGTCCTCCATGCTCTGTAAATAACTTATGTACAAATACCGAGATGCCCCACTATGTTACCTGTTTATTGCACAATGTTGTTTTATTGGATTCTATTATATGTTGTACTACTGTATTGCACATCGTTGCGGGCAAGACCACCCGCATTTCATTGTATACTTGTATGCCGACAAATAAAACTCTTGACTTGACTTGACTTGACTCTTGATCAGACCTTCAACACACTTACTTTACACTGTGAATACACTGATCAGACCTTCAACACACTTACATTACACTACATACACTGATCACTGGTTATGATACAACTACACTCCCAAACCGTATTCCAACATGTCTTCATGTACAACCTGTAGTGTTTTTTTGTGTGCCATTTTCTGCTTGGTCAACTTTAAAGGAAATGTTTAGGATTTTCAGAAGTGTTCGTATCCTATTGATTATTAACAACGCCTGCTTCTTAGGACATTTACTGAATTGTTTGTGTATTATTTGTAGTTGTTTTTCATTTCTGAGAACTGTTTGTATCTGACAGCAATGCCGGTTCAATTGGGGATACAAATATTTTCTCTCAAAATATCTTCTTGAATGTTCTAAGGAGCTTGGTCAGTAACCAACAGCAGAGACATCTAAAAGGAACCTAAACCCTCCCTTTAAGAGCTCAGGCATACGTTTATAATTAATTCATTCAAATGGTACATTTAGATCATCTTTACACAAAGCCATCTTGTATATGTGTATCATCTTGTAAAATATGTATTACAATAACCTATTAAGGATAATTTGTATATACAAAGAGGTGAATGAGTACTCACATAATGCAGAGCTGGGCAGCTCAATGGTTGAGTAAACCAGCTGGGGATCAATGCTCCCACCTCTTGGCGCGTCAGAGTCACGCAACATTTGGCCGGTCTCTGCATTGATTACAGATTAAAGTCATGTGACAACAGATGACAGATGATGGCTTACAACTGTAAACAATAACATAATAATTTCACCCACGTACCCATTTCATCGTTCATCATTTCATAAACGTGAGTAACCTTGTCCTGAGCTGCAGATGAATGGAGGTGGTAAGAGGAATATGAGGTTTGACAATTAAAAGACTACATGGTCCACCAATTTCTGGGTGTCATTGAGACATTTCACATACAAATTATGTAGTATATACAGTAGCCAAAACATAAAAAATAACAACACATAAATAAACAATGCATTTACAAATAAATACATAAAATAATAATAATAACAACATTAATTATTTACATTTGGACCTCACATTCTTGGCCTGCTTGTATGTGTTGGAGGGCCAACTTACCTGTGTCAGGATTAGTCGTGGCCCCAGACTGTTTCTCACACCTGTGGAAGCATGAAAGAGTTTCAGTTTGTTCCCTGAAGCTAGTGGTATAACAGAGTAACTAACTAACTAACTAACTAACTAACTAACTAACTAACTAACTAACTAACTAACTAACTAACTAACTAACTAACTAACTAACTAACTAACTAATTAATCATCATTATTTATCCTCATTGTCATCCTCATTATAATCAATATCATCATCATTATCATAATTTTCATCATCATCATCATCATCTCCTCACCTGCATTTGGAGTGCATCAAACCTTTTAGGAGAGAACAGCAGAGACGTTATTTTTTCTCAATGACAATTAAGGCAAGCCCCACTACCATCATCTAATGTTACGAGTAAACCTCAAGACATCAGATCATTAGACTGTAACATCAGTGTTTCTTAAATGTTGTTTGTTTCTTGTTTCTTTTGGGTTTCCACATGTTTTAATGGGTCTGGGTCGTCCTGAGGCGTGACTGGGGGGGGGGGGGGGGGGGGGGGGGGAGGTAGTAGGCAAAGCTTAGAATGTAGCTCTATTACTGTAAAAGGAACACACCAAAATTATGGGAAATGCCCTTACCATCCCATTTCCAATTTCCTCTCTATCTGGCTGCAAGCTAGCATAGGTTAGCACAAACGAATGGAAGCGGATACAGACCACTAGCCTGAGGCTGGTTTGATTGATTGATTGAAAACTTTATTAACAGATTGCAGAATGGGTACAATACAGTAAGGCTCAATACACACAATTGTTAAGGGGATGCAGACCAGAGAAAGACTTAGGTCTTGTTTACATCAGGGTCCCCCATTTTCAATTCATAATGACATTAATGAAATACGCAACATACAGATATATCTTGACATTTCTAACATACATGACATACAGGTATACAGTACTGTTACATTTGTGACATACAAGATATGCAAATATATAGTACTGTTATCCTAACAGTAAATCCTAACAGAAAAATATACATACGAGGGGGAGGAAACTGTACATTAGGAGGGGGTGGGAGGGGGGGTTTGTACATTTACGGGGGACATACAGATATATATCATGACATTTATGACAATACATGACACAGGTATACAGTACTGTTACATTTGTGACATACAAGATATGCAAATATACAGTACTGTTAAACAGAGATCCTAACAGATAATATTACATACGAGGCGGAGGAAACTGTACATTAGGAGGGGGTGGGAGGGGGGGTTTGGACATTTATGGGGGCCAGTTTCGAATTGCAGCCTCCCATAGGTGCTCTTTGAGAGCGGTTTTGAAGGTGGGTAGGGATTCACATTTTTTTACGGCTGTGGGTAGGGCGTTCCACATTGATGTGGCATAATTGCGAAACGTGTTTAGACCCTTGTTTGTGCCGAATCTGGGTTGAACATGATTTGTGGAACTCCCTCTGGTGTTGTGGTCGTGGTATTCACTGACCTTTGGGAAGTATTTTGACATGTACATGGGTACCTTAGTGGTGTAGTGTATCTTAGGCCCATTGCAAGTTGCTGTACTCTGTCGTCTACTCTAAGCCATCCTATGTAGTCAAAATGAGCAGGGGTGAGGTGGGTTTTAGGAGTAAGATCAAGCAGTAGTCTGACCAGTTTGTTTTGTGATGTTTGTAATCTTGTTTTTAGTGCCTTTGAGGTGATTTGGTACCATGAGGTGCAAGCATAGTCGTAGTACCTTTGAATGAGTGCTCCTGCTAGAGTCTTCAGGGTATTCTTGTTTACCAGAGAGGAGATCCGGTACAAGAATCTTGTTTGTTGGTTGACTTTTTTTATTACATTGGATGCCATTTTGTCACAGGAAAGATTTGCCTCGGCGGCTGAGTGGCGCAGTGGGCAAGGCGCTCGCCACTAACGCAGGAGATGCTGGTATCGAGCCCAGCTCTCGGCGTTGCTACCGGCTTGGCCGGCCGTTATACTAACACAATTGGCAGTGTTAGAGGGTGGGAAAGCCGGTGGGTGGGGATTGGACGTTGTGGACAGCGACTCCTACAGGTCGGTTGGGTGACGCCGGTGCGGCGGAAACAGGAAGTATCGGGGGCAGCGTGAGCCTCCCACGCGTTACTCCTCGCCACTGAGAGTTCGAGCTGCTGCGGTGAAAAGATGCGACAGGCTTCTATCCTCACTACAGCCAGCCAGTGGGAGGCATAGTCTAGCAACGTTCAAGACAGGGGAGGGAAGAATTGGAAATACGAAATTGGGATGGGAGAAAAATAGAAAAAAACAGGGAGAAAAAGTGGATAAAAAAAGGAAAGATTTGCCTCTAGGATGGAACCCAGGTATGTAATTTCATCCAGTTTGCATCCAGCTCACTGATACACACTGGTGGTGTAGTGGTTACCACTGTCGCCTCACAGCAAGTAGGTCCTGGGTTCGATTCCCACTTGGGGACTAGGTTGCCACCCGATTGGGTATCTCCCGGGCCCTTCTGTGTTGAGTTTGCATGTTCTCCCTGTGCTCGCAAGGGTTTCCCCCCCAAAAAAAGAGATAACCCCTATGGAAAAACCTGTGAGTGAGTGAGTGAGTGAGTGATTGTAGCCCACGGCGGCTACCCTGTGCTCCGTGGGGAGAAAACTTCAATTCCTTGGTTTTAAAGTGTGCTACATTTAACAGGAGCAATGGCGCGGACAACGTACCTCTTTTCCTCCAGCAGAGAACCGCGAGGACGAAGAGCGGCAGCAGAAGGAGCAGGATCCCGCACACAGCCAGGCCTCTGCTCAGCGTAGTGTTAGCAGATGGGAACTGTTTCTCTGACCACCCCAGACGGTTACTTACTCTGCACATGAGATTGGGGAGTAATGGATTACATTTATTTTGACAATTAGGAACGTTTCTTTATCTCTCTATTTATCTCTATCTCTTCCTCCATGGAGATAACATGCACTCGTACATTGATAACAGTGCTACAGTGCTCACTATACACACACGACTGTGTGGCCAACTTCAGCTCCAACTCCATAGTGAAGTTTGCGGACGACACAGTGGTGGTGGGGCTGATCTCGGACAACGACGAGAAGGCCTACCGGGAGGAGGTTGAGGTACTGGAACGCTGGTGCCAGGACAACAGCCTGCTCCTGAACATTGGTAAAACCAAGGAGCTGATCGTGGATTTTAGGAGGAGACAGCAGGAGACACACACACCACTGAGGATAAACGGGGCTACCGTGGACAGGGTGAGCAGCTTCAAGTACCTGGGGGTCCACATCTCAGAGGACCTGACATGGACAACACACATAGACTCAGTCGTAAAAAAGGCGAAGCAGCGCCTCTACCACCTGAGACAGTTAAGGAAGTTCAGAGTATCTGGGAAGATACTCCAGTCCTTCTACTCCGGAGCTGTAGAGAGCATCTTGACTGGAAACATCACTGCCTGGTATGGCAACAGCACGGCACAGGACAAGAAGGCCCTACAGAGAGTGGTGCGCTCAGCCGAGCGTACCACGGGTATTGCACTACCAACCCTGCAGGTCCTATACAACAAGAGGTGCCAATCCAGAGCCTGCAGGATAATGAAAGACCCTCACCACCCCAACAACAGCCTGTTCATGCTGCTGCGGTCAGGCAAACGCCTGCGAGCACCAGTAACGAGGACAGAGAGACTTAGGCTCAGCTTCTTCCCCCAGGCCATCAGAGCCTTGAACACTGAACTCTCCACGCACAAGCACACATGAGCACACACACAACACACACACTGTACACGCTCACACACTAGCAGCCACTTTAACATGAGCACACACACACTCATGCTGCACACGCTCACACTATGGACACTTTACAGAAGGAAAGGTCACTTTAAGAATAGTATAGCTTGAGATTGTTGCCACAGGACCTAGCATGTCCTACCATGCTCTGTAAATAGCTCATGTACAGATACCGATATGCCTACTTTGTTTACTTGTTTATTGCACTATGTCGCTCTATTGGTTGGACTCTTATTATTATTACTTGTATTATGCACATCGTTGCGGGCGAGACCCCCCGCATTTCACTGTATACCTGTATGTCGTGACAAATAAAACTCTTGTATCTTGTATCTTGTATTTTGTGCTAATTACGTTGACATTTAGTTTGTGGACGAAGTTCTCAGGAATTCTGGTGCAGACAGTGTTATTACAAAATCCATTGCATTCATCTGGATTCTCTATCTGCCCCCCCCAACCCCCGCCCCCATCTCTCTCTGCCTTTGTAAATATGTCATGTAATTTACAACTAGACATTTGATCCCAGCACAAATTCTCAATTGTAAACATAATACTGTAGCGACCCTGGGATTTGGGTGATTGGTCAGCCAAGCTGTCACTCTGCACTCTACCAACCTGGGGATGGCAGGCGACGCTATTGGTCGCGCGAGCCCAGGGTTGGTAGAGGGGAGGGGGCAGGTGCTGACCTGGGGAAAGGTATGGTGCGCTCTCTTGGTGTATGGGAAGTTTGGAGATGAGTCTAATGCAGGGGCGTCAATTTGGTATGGCAAGGTATGGCACTCGCCATACCTTGGCAAATAAAAATGTAAAAAAAAAAAAAAAAAAAATCTTTTTCTTTTTTTTATATATATATATATGTATTTTTATATATATATTTTTTTTTTTAATTATTTTTTAAACAAACACATAAACATAAACATGACAACATAAAATTAGATATACAAGCATTAATTAACAGTGCACATCCAATGAAATTACCATTTAAATAAATGTAATATACAAGGTATACACAGTCTAATACTTGCTAACTAATACCCTATACGCTCTCGCTCGCTCCCCCCCCCGGGCCCCCCCCTTAATCCATCCAATTATTTACAATTTTTTATGTTGATTTAGAATTAGAATGTCAACATTATGAACGAAGCTTCGAACTATTCGGTACAGCTCTAGCATGCTTTGATATTGTCAATTATCTCACTTTTACTAGGTGACTTTTACGGTGACTAACTGAAATATGCCCAAAAAAAAGGAAAATGGACATAGGGACGTTTTTTTATCAAAGGGCAGCAGAGACAAGTGATACAGGGACACAGGTAAGGTCTGGCTTAGTGATTATAACAGTGCAGTTCAGCATTCAGTAACCCATACTTTTTGTGAATGTGTTTTTGATACTACATTCTGTTGAACACACACCTCAAAACCGTACCTAAGGAAAATTGGCTCAATTGCAAGAAAAGTAATAGACAGTTATGATATTACATTCTGCATAATTCGTATGCAAAATATTGTGGTTCCCTGCTTTAGTCTGTTGACACATTTCTATACTAAAAATGCTTTTTGTAGTCCTGTGTCATACCTAAATGTCATATAACTGAATTGTATATTATCCCTGTACCCAAAAAATCCAAGCCTGCTTGCCTCAACGACTACCGCCCTGTAGCTCTCACCTCCATAGCCATGAAGTGCTTTGAGAAGCTAGTAAAGGGCTACATATGCTCCTCCCTCCCCATCAACATGGACCCCCTGCAATTTGCATACCGCCCCAACAGGTCCACGGAGGACGCCATAGCCCATGTGCTGCACACAGCAGCATCACACCTGGACAAGAGGCAGGGGAACTATGTGAGAATGCTATTCATCGACTACAGCTCGGCATTCAATACCATAGTCCCCTCCATACTCATAGCCAAGCTCAGGGACCTGGGCTTGAACTATGACCTCTGCCAGTGGATCTTGGACTTCCTGACTGGCAGACCCCAGGTGGTGAGAGCAGGCAACTGCACCTCCTCATCCATCACCCTCAACATAGGGGCCCCCCAGGGCTGTGTTCTGAGTCCCCTCCTCTACTCCCTGTACACACACGACTGTGTGGCTCAGCGGAGTAGCAATACAATCATCAAATTTGCTGACGACACAGTGGTGGTGGGCCTGATCTCTGCCAACGACGAGAGGGCCTACCTGGAAGAGGTCAAGGTCCTGGTGGGATGGTGCCAGGAAAACAGCCTCTCCCTGAACGTCAGCAAAACAAAGGAGATGATTGTGGACTTCAGGAGGTCGGGGGTCAAGGACTACAGCCCCCTCAGCATCGACGGGGCACCGGTTGAGAGAGTCAACAGCTTTAAGTACCTCGGAGCCTACATATCCGAGGACTTGACATGGACCACACACATTGACAGTGTTGTGAAGAAGGCACGACAACGCCTCTACTTCCTCAGGCGCCTAAGGAAGTTCCAAGTCAGTCAGAAGATCCTTAAGAACTTCTACTCATGTACAATAGAGAGCATCTTGACTGGCAACATCACCTCCTGGTTTGGGAATAGCACTGCACAAGACCGAAGCAGACTACAAAGAGTGACACGTTCAGCCGAACGCACAATTGGAGGGGGGCTCCCCACCCTCCAGAACATTTACAACAAGCGTTGCAAGGGCAAGGCTAAGAGAATCATTAAAGACTCCAGTCACCCGAACAACTGCCTCTTTGAACTGCTGCGGTCAGGCAAGCGATACCGGAGTCTCAAGGCGAGCACAGAAAGACTCAGAAGAAGCTTCTATCCCCAGGCCATCAGGCTGCTAAACGAACAATGAACACTACACAACAACAACCACCAAACGCACATAGCACACACATCCATCCACACGCACACACTCACTTTAAACAAACACACTGTAGCACCCACTCCACACACTCTATAGCACACACCCACTTTAAACAAACACACTGTAGCACACACTCCCCACACTTTATATTTATTGATGAAGGATTGCACTACAACTCGTACACCTTACTGTAAATTGTACCTAAATTGTACCTCATCCCATTTCTGCTTTGCACTATATAGTACTGTACATTAGTACACTGCATAGTATTGTATATTATATGGTAACTCAGTTACGTCTATTCTGCATCGAACATTGTACATATGTCTATACTGAACACTGTGACCTCATTTTCTACTTCTAAATTACATGCTATACTATGTTATTTGATACTATCTTGTCTAGCACAGTCTCTGGAGCGTAACAGTAAGAAGCATTTTGTATGAAAGTATTCTGTACTTCTGTATGACAACTATTAAAGAAACTTGGAACTTGAACTATAGAAACAACTCACCAAAAGTGACTATTGCACAACTGATTTGACAAAAAAATCCACCCTTCAACCCTCCTCGCCATACCTTGCCTTTTACTGAAATGACGCCACTGGTCTAATGATTACAAGCAGAGGTGATGCACCCCGTCTTGATACGGAAAACCTGTAACTGAAGTTGCAATAAAGCAAAGTGAGAAATAACAACAGCCTCCGAGGACGTTACAATACCATAATAGGATAGAATAGGCAGAGCGCACTGCTGTGAAGGAAGAGTGCGCTGCAGTCCATTTACGACACAAGACAAAATGAGAGCAACACAGCATGTGGCACAATAATCATTTAATCTAAATTATCTTGTTTTTTCATATTCCATAAGACCAGATGACTCAGAACTTCACAGGATTTGTAAGGCAAACATATATTGTCAAGTTTATGTGTCAAGTTTGCTGGAAATCGGACAGTGCGTTCACAAGTAACAAATCACTTCCTGTTTACCATGTGTTTTTCTTAAATTTGATTAGATCTGGTAGTCATATGGTTTGACCTATCAATTATCTAAATGACAAATTTAAAGATGTTACTCCCCAGATTCCACATAGCAAGTTCAGTGAGAATCGTGTTTTTCAAACAAATTAAAAGTAGCGGAAATTCCAATATGGTGGAATTTATGTCCTTATGGCAAATGTATTGTCCATGTTTGGCCTGATGGTGGCACTGGAGGAAAGGTGATGGGGTCACCAAAATCAAGAAAGTTATTACTCTAGGGGTCATGAATGTGCACAGCAAATTCTATTTGAATGAAAACTATCGTTATCGTGTTCACACATATGATCTGCAGCAGCGGTCGAGGTGAATCCATGATATCGTTCATAATGTTGTTCAGGATAAGCTCTTGTTGGGGGGGTGGTTTTGGGGTCTGTTTAAGTTCCATTCCAAAAGTAATACTCACATTATTACATTTACTCGTGTATACAGGGATATGAAAATGTATGTAAATGCCATATCATGAGACCTTCACCTGGATATGAGCTTGTGTCTCAAATCCAGGGTGTATAGAAACGTTTTCAGTAGAAAAGACCAGAAAAGTCTCCCACCCCATCAAGTATAAAAGGGACTCAGAGTCCATCTACATTTTCCAATCCTGCCTCGAGACCCACCTCTTTACCACTGCCTTCTCCTAGTCCCCTATGTCTGTATACCCCTGCCACCTATTGTACAGTGACTTTAACTCTTTCTCTGCCAACAATGATTATATACGTTATTGGGCGTCATCCTTTGAACGCCAACCACGTATATATATATGTTATTTGATCGTTTTTCCTTTTTTTAAATATTTTTATTCATTATTCATCCAGGGACCTTGGTGTTACCATAGGGAATGAGTCTGAGATCGCAAAAGTCCAATACCGCCGCCTGGTAGGATGCGGTCGGTATTGCACATCCTTTGAAACTCTGTGTATTGGGCTGTGCGTCGATTATATTGGTCCGGGCGGACTTTTCTAGTAACCTGAACCTAGGGCTTCACCCGATCGCATTGAATCGTTTTCGGGACCCCCGATTCATTATGCTGTGGTGGGTTATGTCGTGGGCCAAATGGACATACGATCTACCAGATGGAAATCAAATAATTGGAATATTCTTTTTGGAATCCCACCGGCCACAGGTAAGAGCAATTTAACGTCAATTTCAGCTTGATTGTGCCTTGTTTTCATAGCCATCGCCCTGAGCAGCGTATGTTGTTGTACTAACAAATGCCGTTATTGACAATCAATTCATCAGAAACAACCCCCCCCCCCTCCTTTTCATGCATTCATGATGATGAATGACAATGAATCTTTTTTATTGTAGCGTGTGTAGGGACGAAATACCAATGGATTTAGTATAATACACGTCCCGGGCTATTACTAGCCTCCCAGGAATTACCCTAAACCGCTCTAAAACCATACTTATATTCACCATGGTAAAAAAAGGGAATGTATGGAAGGAACTTTTTTTTTCTTTTTCACATCTTGAACGATAGATACTCGATGTCAAATGGGCCATAGTATTGCATCCATAGCTATTATAGAATATAGTTATAGCCCTGCAAACAAGGTGACTGACTCCATTGGTTTAATGCGTGGCAGCGCATAGCCATATCCTGGAAACTGCGTGGCAGAGAATTAGTTAAGTTATAGAGAAGTGTTAATAATATTATTATTATTATTGTTGTTGTTGTTGTTGTTGTTATTAACACATTCAGCGCCAGAGATCGCTGTGGGCCATATGGCCGTGTGTGCCAGCGCTGAATGGGGATACATGTCGGTGTTTGCAGTGCTAAAACTATTAAATAGTATAGCTATGGATCTAATATTATAGTCGATTGTCATTGAGTTTCTTCCGGACAAGTTGCAAAAAACAGATAATTTTTTCATCCATACGTTCCCGTTTTATACCGTGGTGAATATGAGTATAGTTTTAGAGTAATTCTGTGTAATCCCAGGAAACGCCGCTAAGCAGCATTTAGTGTATGTCACTAGAAACCGTGCCATTCCTCGCTTGGATCAACAATCAATCTGAAATCAATGCTATGTTATCGGTATTATGTTTCATCATGCATGCATGAAAGGGTGGGGGGGGGGGGTTTCTATGCTTTGATCGTCACCAACGACATACATAGTGGAGTAACGTTACAATAACACTTTCGGATCACAACGAAGGCATGCTCGGATCAACGCAAGATTGATACCATATATCACGTACCTTGACTAGGATGTACTGCAAAAAGAATATTCCAATTATCTGATCGCCATTCCAAGTATTGATGTCCATCGTGTTGCCATCATAATCCACCAAAGTACATGGATCGGCGGTGCTTGATTCTCCCCAATTCATGTGTTATAAATGTTACTACTGCCCGACTAGGAAAACCCAGACCGGAATTTTTAGATCGACAGGCTGAGCCAGAGAGATTCCAATGATGTGCAATACCGGCCGCAAGGCGTTAGGTGGCGGTATTGGACGTTTGCGATCTCAGACCCATTCCCAATGATAATATCAGGCTCCCCCTATGGATAATGAATGGAAATAGCGAATAAAAGACATAACGACCAAAACCCGACTTTTCTCGGGTTTGGCGCTCAAGCGATGGCGAGTTAACCCGACTTATCTCGGGTCTGGCATCCAATGTGTTAATAATTATATTTTTGTGCAGAAACTAATAGTTAATAAATGTTGTTTGTGTGTTCCTTTTGTGTGTAAATGTGTTCCAGATTAGTTATTCATGTATTAGCTGTGCCCCCTAAAGGAAAGCATTAGCTGAATTACATAAAGTAATCTTGACTATCTTACCTGCAGGTGTACACTTGAGGCATCACATAGGGGATGGAACTCCTTTGCTCATAGGGTCCTGATTGAGTAGTTGGGACCTCCTGGTCTATGGGGAGGTTGGAGGACAGCCAGGTAATGGCAGGTGGAGGGTTGCCCTCAGCCTTACACACTAGACTCCCATTACTGCCGTCAGGGTTAAGGGTTGTTTCCTCCCACGAGAGACTCAGGATTTGGGCCTTCGCTGGGAGGAAAACATGGTGAACAAACACAGAATAAGTACACTCAGTATTATCAACATCGCATTGATATGGTCATTTTGTTCCAACTCCCAACCTCTAAACCAGTGTTTCTCAAAGTGGTCAAAAAAAATTGTATTACAGAAAATTATCACTAAAGTGCTATCTGTTGCAGCTGCACTGTTCTCCATGAAAATACCATTTCTCAAAATCTGAAAATCATTATTTAATAAAACACAGAAAAGGATCACCAAGTTACTCTGGATAAAAAAAAAAAAAAAGTTTGGTTCGCCAAAGGGGGGCCTGACAGAAAAAGTTTGAAAAGCACTGCTCTAACTTTGTGTTGCGACTCCCACCTTGTCACAACTCTCGTCAAGCCTAATCAGATGCAATCTGAAACAGCTGGGCGCACGCGGAGACAGAGACACCGCATAAGAAGCCCGACAGTCCGTCACTAGTGCTTGATCGTACTGATCACTTGTGGTTAGTCAAACCTAAAGTATATTCAAGTCTTAGCATATCTCTCTCGTGTTGAAATCTAACCCGGCTTCGTTATTTTGTTTCCCCAGTGTTTTGTTCTTTTGTTTCTCTAACCGGTGTTATTTCCCCCCCCCCTCTCACCATGTCGCTACCCGCTCTCTCACCCACTTGTGTCTCTGGACTTCTCCCCCTCTCCTCACGGATGGACTCACTCCCCTCTGCTATACTGGACTGGTTAGTACACGCAAACGAACAACAGCCCTGCACATCTACATATTACACCACATTCGTCTTACACGCTAGACACCCATGCATGCAGTAAATTGTCTTACACACACCTCATTCACATTTTCTCCGCTGGCATCCACACACTCACGTAGGCCCAGTTAGTATAGGTTAGTCCCCCCCCCCCCCTGTATTCTATTCGATTAAATCTGGTTTATTTATGCGTCTGTCTCTTCCTGTCTGTCTGTTCTGGGGTGCTGCCACATTTTTAACACTTTGTTCGACCGTAACACTCTGCCTGGATTACAATGTTGTCTACACTAATGTATTTAAAAAGAAAGGGGGGGCAACAAAGAAATATATAATATCCAGCCGGGACTCTTGGATCAGATGAGGAGATAAATTTAATTTAACTTGTTTACTAGAAAATTCTCTGTGCTTCCCATATACAAAAGAGGGCATATAAAATGTGGGTTTTCACACAACAGTGACACCCTGTAACTTCTCAGTATAAGCGAAAATTTTGTGCAAAGTTTTTAAGTTATTAATCACCTCCCAACCCATCCCCCAAAAACACATAAATGTTACCTTCGACATAGAGATGGGTTTCATTTAGTAATTTATCGTTAGTGTTTTTCAGCTGCACCCCACAGAAGTACGTCCCGTTGTCCGTCAGCCGTAGGTTCCTGATCCGGAGGGAGAGCTCGCCCCGCCGAGGGTCCCCATCCACTGAGTAGTGTGCGGTGGAATCGGCACAACTGCCGGCTCCTTTTCCCTGAGTGCCGTTATTCACCATACAACAAAGGAATGGTGGGTCGAGTTTGGCTCGCGCCAACCATTGGACCGTGATGTTCCCTGCATAGTCTTGTTGCTGGGGATGAGTGAAGGAGCAGGGTAGAACCACATCTCTCCCTCTTTCACCTTTGACCAGGGGAGACACTGGCATGGACCACTGTGCTGAGAACAAGCCTAAAAACAGGAGAGGTGGAGGGTGTTGACTAGATAGGTCCAACGTTTGGAGAAATTATAGGAGTTAAAGGGATAATTCAGATTTTTGGAACCATAGTCCTATTTTCTTCTTACCAATGATGTTGTAGAGTCCTTTCTCAGCACAATCCATGCTGTTCCCTGTTCCTTATACTTGCTCCGGGCTAGCTCCCCTCTGTACAAGCTGACTGAAGACAACTGACATCTACTCCACACAGTGCACACAAAATATATTTCAGTTGTCTTCAGTCAGCCTGTACAGACAGGAGCTTGACCCCATTGACTTTGCATTGGTTTGTGGCTAATTGGAGCTAGTATAAGTAACAGCATGGATTGTGCAGAGAGAGGACTACTGATAAACATCATCATTGGTAAGTGAGAAATAGGGCTATGGTTTCCGTTTCCATTTCAGTTTGCCTGGTATCGGCTGCTTCACACATGATGCTACTGTATAGTAGGGCTGCAATGATTTTTATTGATATTGAAATCACGATTATTGAACACGATTGATTTGAGAAATCATATGACTGCATTGGTTTTACCTTTTATTCTTGACCAAAAGGCTGCTTTTCTGTCATCTTCTATAAGTTACCAAAGATGTTTTAAAATAACTGGAGAAACACACTGTGGCTCCCTCCTCCCTCTCAACACAAGCTGAAACTACTATTGGTCTTGGGGGGGCTCGATTATCTTGTTTTCATGATTGTGGGAATCCAAAATCGCAATTGAAACTCTATTAATCGCCCAGCCCAATGCTATAAAACACTTGGACATGAGGAACTCGTTAGTTACCAGTAGTCACAAAACGAATGTAAAGTTAAAAGTGCACTATGCAGTTCCCCAGATTGGGATTTGTTAAAGAGCTTGCAAATTATATTCACTGTGAACCAAACATAAGCCTAGAATATGTTTTTTTAACAAAATTGCAGGCCCTGCCTTTGTAAACGGCAGTAGTGAAATAAGCTGTGTCTCAATTCAGGGGTTGTACCCTTCGAAGCATTTCGAAGGAAGGTGTGTTCGTAGACCACGAAGGCCGAAGAGAGCGTTGTTAAATGAGACGGTCTGGTCTACGGAAGGGGCTGACGCATGCCCAGTTAAAAGGAGGAATCCTCAGGTGGCCGGGTAGTGCAGCGGACTAAGCGTCTGTCTACCACCAGAAAGACAGTGGGATCGAATCCAGCTGTGGTGCTTCCGGCTTGGCCAACCATCCATACTAACACAATTGGCAGACAGTGTTAGAGGGTGGTAAACCAGGCGAGGGTGGGTCCTGGTCGTTGTAAACAGCGACTCCTACAGTTCGGTCGGGGCGCCTGCACAGCAAGGGAAGGATCTAAGAGAGGTAGTGTGACCTTCCACACGTTACACTCTCCCAGTGAGAGTCCGCGCTGCCAGGTGAAAAGAAGCGGTGGGCTGGGTACACATGTGTCGGAGGAAGCATGTGATAGTCTCCGCCCTCCCGGACCGACGGTAGGGGGTAGAGTGCGCAACGACCAGGAAGGGGATTGGGAATTGGCATAACGACTAACATTGGGATGGGAGAAAAACGGAAAAAGAAGGAGGAAAAAGATAATTAAAAAAAATTATAAAAAAGGAGGAATCCTCTTGGTGGCAAGAATGGGGATCAGTTCACATGTCTTTTTCACATGTGTCTCCATGATACATACCTACATGTGGCTTTTTTTGTGGTTGGGAGTGCAGAGTCACACAACTCCTGGAGCAGTTTTGTGGTTCAGTGTGCAAAGACGGTGAACACTGTTGTTGTGATAACAGCCACCCTCCAGTTGCCAGCTCACAGCTAGAATACATGTTCCTGACGGTGCTGGGGCTCAAACCAACAACCTTTCGCCTATCGGTCGGCATCTTACTAATAGGTTGTGATTGATTGATTGTAAACTTTATTAACAGATTGCAGAATAGGTACAATACAGTATGGCTCAATACAAAACAACTGCTAAGAGGATGCAGACCAGAAAAATTTGGACATTTACAGGGGCCAGTTTCTAATTGCAGCCACCCGTAGGTGCTCTTTGAGAGCGGGTTTGAAGGAGGGTAGGGATTCACATTCCTTCACGGTTGTGGGTAGGGCGTTCCACATTATTGTGGCATAATTGCAAAACGTGTTTAGTCCCTTGTTTGAGCCGAATCTGGGTTGAACATGATTTGTGGAACTCCCTCTGGTGTTGTGGTTGTGGAATTCACTGACCTTTGGGAAGTATTTTGACATGTACATGGGTACCTTAGTCGTGTAGTGTATCTTGTAGACCAGGCCCATTGCAAGTTGCTGTACTCTGTCGTCTACTCTAAGCCATCCTAGGTAGTCAAAGTGGGCAGGGGTGAGGTGGGTTCTAGGAGTAAGGTCAAGTAGTAGTCTGACCAGTTTGTTTTGTGATGTTTGTAATCTTGTTTTTAGCGCCTTTGAGGTGCTTCGGTACCATGAGGTGCAAGCATCCTCACAATCATATCCCCCACCTAACCACACCGTTTCTGGGGTCTATGTTGCTACACACATAGCTGGCAACACATACATACATAAACCTAAATTCTCCAACATCTGTATAGTCTTTGGGCTACAGAACATGCACACGTATTAACTTAAACATTAACTTGTTTAAATTAATATACTGTAAATATTGCCACTGTCGGGTGAAATCCTTGTATCTACGCAAGGGTAAACCTTTCAGGAATGAAGAAAAACAACCTTCAAAATACACCTTTATTTATGATGTTCTGCGTTGGGCTTTGAATGGGTTTCCAGGTCCAATGGGTATTGAAATTCAGTGACAACATAGAGAACAATGTCAACTTCCACTTCAACTAAAAGTAATGATTACTTAAAATTGGAGATACAAGGATTTCACCCGACAGCAGCAATAAACAAAAAAAGCTGAATGGTAGAGTGATGCAATGCACGCTCCTAGCAGGAGGAAACAAAGTGAGCCACATGGTAAAAAATCTAATTTAAACCAAAACAACAATGTTATGGCAACTACTTGGCCAATAGTGCTCATCAGCCTTCATTCAAAATAGTTCCAGAGATTGATTTTGCATTTGGTCACTTTTGGTTACATTTTATGATATATCATGAGTTGTTTTTAAATATTGTGATCATTACAACAAACTAAAATGTTGACATAACACCTAAGACATTGTCATTTACTTGCTGTTTTTTTTTATTATCCTGTCAAATCCTTTGGCCCGCAGCCCCCCACACATGTTACATTTTCACTCTCTGGGTTTAGGCACCCATGGAGTAAATTTCGCTGAGTAAATTTTACTCAAACTGAGTACATTTTACTCAAACTGAGTAAAATTGTGCTCACTTAGACTCAAATGGACTCAGTTTGAGTACAATTTACTCTGCGAAATGTACTGTGGCAGCCAGGTGTATAGCTTTTTAGAATTCATTCTTCATCGTTTTGGAGCTATTATGGGGGTATGAATAAAAAACAAACTTTAAGTGGAATACCCCAGCCCTTGATTTACATTTCAGCTGATGATTTCATCTTTCCACAGTGTTTTTATTTTATTTGTTCATTTATTTATTTGACATCTAACTTGATTTAAACATAATGGAACGCTCAACTACTAAAACTGACAATAGCCTCAAGTGGTTACTTAGTCCACCCTCCCCAATAAAACATTGTTGTTTGAATGATAGACAGTAATTACAGGGGGAAAGAATTGCTTACCTGTAATTAGAGATAAAATAATGACATACTGAATCGACATCCTTTTCAAATTGACCATCTATAAGTGGCAGAAGAAAATAGCAGAAAAAGTAAAGTCAAACCAGTAAAACATGCGTGGTATGTCTTCTATTATTTTTTTTTTAAAAGAGTCACACAGGAAACACGGAATGTTGAAATTTAGCACATGGACGTTGTCATTTCCTCTTAGTTCACAAGAAAAGGGGAATACTGTACATTCCCAACAATGTCTTTTCATTTCAACCATCCATTTGATTGCATGGTCTCCAGTGCTGGAAGTGCCATTAAACTCTTGCTCAACTTAATTTCCCCTTGAATTTGCCCTTAAAAGTATATTAAAAAGTGAGAAAAACATTTTTAAATCGGAGGAATGATTCAGAAGTTTGTGATGATGGTTAATGGAAGCATACACACACTGTGACAGCAGCCGTGCAGGTGGCAACCAGCAGTTAGAGGTTGAGTGTTTTACTCAAGGACACTTTGACATGAAGTTGTGAGGAGCTGGGATCAAACGGGGAACCTACAAATGACCAGACAACGGCTCTACCGCCTAAGCCACTGACAGGCGACCATTTACCAGCATCACAAACCCCTGAATCAATCCTCTGATTGTATGCAGTATGCCTGGGGAGAGATTATGCGTGATTTGGATGAAACATCACACATAGGCTGACAGGAGTCCAAGGACCTGCATCCTTGAAAATTTTTCAAATCGAGCAACAACAAGTATTTCTGTCTTTGTTTAAAAAAAATAAAAAATAAAATCTCCACGTGATAAATACACAGGTCACAACATGTTTACAGGAACGTTTTGGAGTGTATTTTGTGACTGTTGGGAACTAGGCTACACTGACACACCTACTTCCAGCGAATGATGCTAAGCTAGGCTAACGGTGCGGCTGTTCCCTAAGCCTAATGCATGCACAGAGAAGAAAAGGGTATGTATCTGCTTGTCTAACTCCAGGGTAGATGGCAAATAAGCTAATTTCCCAAAAACTTGGCATGTTCCTTTAAGGGGAAATTAAGTTAATAAGCAAGAGTTGAATTATAAATATGCCATCCTTGGTAACAGGGAAATATCGATACATGACATCCTAGCTTTTATGTAGTGTGATGTAATGTCATGACAATAGCATAACAAGGTAACTAAGGTATGAATGTATGACTCATCACAAACAAAACTATAGCTGAATCATTATAATTCTCATATAGATAATGTGCATGTCATTGATTTAGGTTATAGATGAAACTGTACTCATGAACATCACGTAATCAAAGCCAGGCTATTCTACTGTACAGTACTACAGTACTATACTAACTTACAATACTAAAGTACTACTAACTTACAGTACTATAGTACTATACTAACTTACAATACTTGTGTATCTTGTGTGTAACCCCCCGCCCCCGGTCTGCAAGTCTAGTTTTCCTTATTATTATTATTACTACATCCCAGAATATGTTTTAAATCTATAATGTTCCTATTTAACAGCATCTTTTTTGCTATAGTTCATTAGATATTATTTTAGTTGCAATGCTTTGTTTTGATTTGAAGCAGGCCAATTCACAACACTGAATATATAAAACATTTTGTTACTGTGGTTTGGCAACCTATGCTTTTCTTATTTTACTACATGACTGGCTCACATACATTCTGGAAGAGTTTGATCTCTGACACCCACAAAATACAACAATTACAAACTCATGTGTTCAGTGGGGCTACCCCCACTTGTTTATGTGTGGTTCACTGATGTGGCCTTTAAGAAGACCTGAAGGGTATATTCATACAGTGTAAAATAGAAACAGTGAACCACGAGACAATGTGTCTAGTCTCTAGGATGGAGTGAGTCACAGTTATGACACACACACGCACGCACACACACACACACACGCACACGCACACATGCACACACAGTCACACACAGTCACACACACACACACACAGTCACACACACACATGCACACACAGTCACACACACACACACAGTCACACACACACACACACACACACACACACACATGCACACACAGTCACACACACAGTCACACACACACACACACACAGTCACACACACACATGTACACACACACAAACACAGTCACACATGCACTACACCCTGTCACCTTGCAGTGCTATGGATACAGCAGTCTCACCATGGACGTCCATTTGATCTGCAGCATTCTGAGCCTGTTGCTACATGCTTTGAAAGGTGAGCTTACGCTTGATGCTGTATTGATTCACAGCAGCAGTGTCTTCTCTAGGGTTGTCAGTAGTTGACCAGGTGGGTCAGGTGTAACTCATGGTTTTCAAGCTTTGCTCGCAGATCTATTTCCAATTAAATTTCCATGTTGTGGTTTAACCCTTTGAGGTGCATGTTGTTTTTTTAATGTTTTTTTTTTTTTTTTTAAATAAATGCCTTCTATTTCCGAATTTTAGAGCTGTTTAAGTTTCAATGACCTGAAGCCATTGTTATGTCATCATGCCAGATTGATTGTTCACCGCAAATGGTTGAAATAAATCTTATTTGGATACTTTTGATGTATGGATTAATTTGACTATACTCGCCCAGTATCTGCTTTTATTCAGTGAGTAATTATTTCATTGCATTTAGTGTATTTTAAATAGCCTACCCTATTGTTATTTTCTATGTTTGGAATTTGTCCTCCATGTTGGAAGAGACAATGGTTGCTATGTGCAAAACAATGGTTGCTATGCCATATTATATCTTTATAGTAACTTATTATGCTGTGAATTTCTCCAGACCTCTCTTGAGGTGTGGCCAGCAATAGCAACCCCTCCACTATCCGCACTCAACTCCAACCCACAGATCAGACCAAAACAAGAAATATAAACAAAGTGTATATACCAAGAGGCACACTTCTGCCTAGAGGTAGCTGTTTTACTGCATTACGGGTTCTTTAAGCATTTACAACTAGCAAACATTTTAGTAGTTAAAACAGAAATTCAGTTTGAAGTATTCTATCTCCTGATTGGTTGTTGCCAAGCCGTCAGTTGTCAGCCAATCTGCTGAAAGTTGACAAGTAGTAAACTATAGTCATCATTAGGATATCAGCCCCCCTCCCTGCTCCTCTTCGCTGTTAAGGCAATTCATTGAATCTCCCCGCTTTTCTGCTATTCAGACTGTGTGAATTCAGTGTTCAACTCAAAATTCAAACAGAAAAAAAGAATCCTGAAACATGTCTACTTTTACAGAATAACAATCTAAAAGTAAATTTCACACACCAACATTATGGGAAATGAGCTTACCGTCTTCTTCAGAGTCAGAGAAGAAGATCAATACCAATTTCCTCTCTGTGTTCAGTAAAAAGCAACCGGCTGCAAGCTAGACTAGCTCAGCACAAATTAATGGAAGCATATACGGACCAGCTAGCCTAGCTGTTGGTTAAAAACACCTCTCCCGGAGTCTTAAGCTAGCCTAGTGGTCCATATCCGCGTCCATTTACAGTAATTGAGCTAATCTAGGCTAGCTGGCAACCAGATAGCTTTCTACTGAACACACAGAGAGGAAATTGGTGTATCTTCTTGTCTGACTCTGGAGAAGACGGTCAGCACCCATCCTTTAGGCACAGTATCTATGTAAGTAAAGTGTCTATTGACCCCCTCCCCCCAGGTGAAGTCTCCAGCGATGATGGCTGGTCCATGAAGGTGCAGTCTGAGGTGCGAGCCATTGAGGGCTACCCGGTGGTACTACCCTGTTCCTTCAGCCACCCCCAGCACACCCAGCACTCCTCGCTGTTGGTGCTGTGGCGCCTCGGCCATGGCCAGGGCGCCGTCGTCCTCTTCCGCTGCTCCAGCCCCACCGGTGCCCACACCTGCCAAACGGTGCCCGAGCAGGACCACCGCTACCGGCTGGAGGGCAACCCGCGAGAGCATGACCTCTCGCTGCGCATCAACAGCGCCACGCTGCAGGACAACGGCCGCTACTACTGCCGTGTGGAGGTGCCTGGGCACGTGCACGCCAGCTATGAGGACAAGATGGGCACCAGGCTCAGAGTGGAGTGTATGTTCCTTCGTCTCCCTCACCGTGTACCTTTCCACCTTTACAATCCCACCTCATCATCCAGCTGTTTCCCAGTAATGCCACCCCCCTCCCCTAAATGTTTTATTTTGATTATTTATATTATATGTTTTATATATAATATCTTAAAGTGTCAGTTCAGAATGTTGGAGCCCTGGCCCTATTTCATAGTCATTGGTGATGTTGTTGAGGGGTAGAGTTCTTTCTCAGCGAAATCCAGGTTGTACCCAGCTCCTCCTTAGTTAGCAACAAAACTACAATGTATAGTTTCTTTTTTATCCACTTTTTCTCCCATTTTCTATATTTTCTCCCATCCCAATTTCGTATCATCCAATTCAACCCTCCCCTGTCACGAACGCTGTTTCTTGCCTCCCACAAGCCGGCTGCAATGTGGACTAAGTCATACATAGCACAAGTCCCCTCCGGTACTTGAGGTAACAGCAGTCGCATCTTTTCACCTGCGCAGCTCGATCTCTCAGTGGCGAGGAGTAACGCGTGGGAGGCTCACGCTGCCCCCGACACTTCCTGATTCTACTGTGCAGGCGCACCAACCGACCTGTAGGAGTCGCTGTCCACAACGCCCGATCCCCACCCATCAGTTTCCCACCCCCTAATACGGCCAATGTGTATTAGTATGAACGACCAGCTAAACTGAAAGCAATGTGGAGCGCTGGGCTCGAACAGGCGAGCCCAGCGTCTCCGCATTCGTGGCGAGCGCCTTGCCCACTATGCCACGTAGCCGCCCCCAACTACAATGTATAGTTAATGGAGGCCACTGTAAAAAGCCCTTAATCATTCTCAAAAACTATAAGAAAAAAAATCGTTTGCTTTGGGTGCACTGTGGAGTAGGTCATTTATTTCAGAGCTTGTACAGACTCTCACCGTGGCTCTCACTGGGCCATGCTACAGTATGTACAAGCTCTGAAATAAATGACCTACTCCACAGTGCACCCAAAGCAAATGATGAAGGACAGCATGGATTGTGGTAAGAAAAGGACTCCACGATAATGGTATGATAAGTAAATGGACTGCGTTTATATAGCTCTTTTATCCAAAGCTCTTTACAACTTGTGCTTCACATTCACCCATTCACTCATATTCACTCGACTCACCCATTCACTCACACACCGAAAGCAGAGGCAGCCATGCGAGGTGCCAACCTGCTCATCGGGAGCAGTTAGGGGTTAAGTGTCTTGCTCAAGGACACCTCGACAGGATTCAAAGTGGCAAACTTTATTTTCTATCCAGAATGCAAGGCCTACAATCTATTATACTCAAGAGCAGAGTCCCTTCAATGTATTTCAAAAACGTGTCCCTCCAATGTATTTGTCTCACCGGGTTTCTTTCTTTTTCTCTGTTAGCTGCCCCGCGGATCCTGGACCTGTCGGTGGAGGGCAGCGAGGACTCTGGCTACACAGCGTTGTGTCGGGTCCAGGGTTCCCCACTTCCAGACATCCAGTGGCTGGGCCCAGACAAGCTTCTAGAGGGAGCTGCCCTCATCGCGCCGCTGGCCCAGGGCTCCCCCAGTGGACCATACCACACCACCAGTCAGCTACAGGATGTATTACCTGACCATCAGTACACATGCAGTGCCTCTAATCCCCTGGGTAAGGAGCAGGCCACTCTGTATGTGCTGCCCCCCAAGCAGGTGCCTCCATCCTCCTCCTCCTCTGAGGGAGCTGCCCATCCGCTCTTCTTCCTGCTCTCCATCTCCCTGGGCGCCAAGCTGCTTCTCCTGCTGGGGATGGGAGTGTGGATGGTGCAGGGTGGCGCACTGCAGGCGCTCAGCTGCTGGCGCAAGTGACTTCTCTTGAGATGTGTGTGCATGTGATTTTAGCTTTGCACATTTTGGGGCCCATTATTTCAAAAGGGTAGAGGGAAAATTACCCCCTAAAGGTCCCAATCATTCATAATGTTTGATCAGAGTAAAATAAAAATGCACGTAAGATTTTGTTGAATACTTTGTTTAATCGTCATTTTAAAGTACCATTTTTGGTGGTTAAAAAGCATAGCAGAGCATACATTTCAACCATATGATTACAGCGGTTTGTATTGTTTGCTTTTTGTTTATGAGGATATTTTAGCCTATAAAGGCTACTCTTCCAATAGTCTAATAGAATATTTTATTTTAATATAATAAAATACATATACAAATCAATTAAATACATACCTTTAAAAAAGATTTATCAGGACGTACTTGAATATTTATATTCAACACAATAATGATAATAATTATTAGAATTGTGTTATATGTACGTAAGTACTGTATATAGTACATAGTTTACAAAATGCTTCACAGAAAACCATAACAAGGAATAATAAGAGTTTACATACTTACTATTGTCAGTACATACAGACAACAACAAAATGACAATATGCAATTGTGAAACACCTGTCTATTTGAAAAGTGAACACCCTCTGCTTTGTAAGATATTTCAGAATATCAATAGGCCTACATCATCGGCGTATTTAGACCACTTTCACTGGGGCACGTGCCCCAGTATCGATCAGCTGTGCCCCAGTGATCAATGTCCCCAGAAAAAAAAAATTATTATTATAATTATAATTTTTTTTTACTTCGCTTTGAAATATTATAGTGAAATATTTTGCACTGTTGTCGCATTTATCTTGTTGAAATCCTCCAACAGGCTCTTTTTTGTAAGTTGACTGGTTTTCACACCCCTATGACAGCTATACATGGTACATCCCATGGTGCTCAGCTGTCAGCAGTCAGCTGGCCTCGCGCAGTTCACAGGTAATCACACAGTGCTGCGGTTGCATTCTGTCATGATCGCAACCCCCACTAAAAAAGTTAAAGCAAAGGAAATTCGGGCATTCCAGCCCTTGTGGACAGACGACTACGGGTTTGTGTGTCAGAAGGACCGTGCTGCGTGTACTTATGTTTAGAAAATGTAGTTTGCCGAACGTCAGGTGTAAAACGCCATTTTGAGACGAAGCATCAAAAAAGTTTCAAAGATCGGGCGGATCAGGCAGAATCTATTAAACATGCCGTGGCCAGGTATGGGAAGCAAGCCAGCACCCTCAAAGTGTTCCCGACTGCTAAAAACCACGCAACTGAAGCAAGCTATCGCATTGCTCATTGCATTGCGAAATGTGGAAAGCCATTCACTGAGTATATCAAGGAGGCTTTTCTCTGTAGCTCGGATGTTTTGTTTGAAGGCTTGCCAAACAAAGAGACAATCAAATCAAGGATAAAAGATATCCCCATGTCAGCTCGAAGTGTCGAGCGACGCATCAACGAAATGTCCGAAAATATCAGAGAACAGCAAACAGCTGGATTCAAAGATGCTCCGGTGTGCAGCTTAAAGGGACCAACCAACTACAGCCCCCAGATAACGGAGCTCAGTAAAGCAAAACAGTGCCAGGAATTTCACTGACAGCGACATGCAGGTAGGCAGCTGTTTGAACGTCTTTCTCTCTCTCTCTCTCTCTCTCTCTCTCTCTCTCTCTCTCTCTCTCTCTCTCTCTCTCTCTCTCTCTCTCTCTCTCTCCTCTCTCCTCTCTCCTCTCTCCTCTCCTCTCCTCTCCTCTCCTCTCCTCTCTCTCTCTCTCTCTCTCTCTCTGGCCTTGCTCCGGTGGAGGGATTGGAGGAGGGTGTGCCATCATGTTAACGTTAGCCTCAGTTAAACCTTGCGACGACTGAGCTGTGTTCTGGTCATGTGACACTACACACATTTTCAGAGCCTTATAACAAAAACATTATTACGGTCACCATTGTGACCAGTGGGATTCTTTTTACTCAAAATGTGAGTATTACCAAGTCACCTTGTGTTCTTAAAACAATGACAATAAACATAGTTTTATTAGGTTGAAATAATGTGGTTGTGTACTTATTTTTTCTGTTAACTTATTATGGATTGAAAACTGAAAACCAAACAAAATGTGCTATATATAGCCTACCGTCTGCGTCGAATATGAAATAAAGGCATCTAAATGATAAATAGTTTCTTTAAAAAAAACAAGCTTAATCAAAAGATTCTACATGATTCCAAAATAGTGAAGAAAATGACTTTAGGAAGAACAAAGGCAGAGGCTCTGGTCAAAGACATCCTTGATCCAAAGGCAGTGGGTGATGTTCTCAAGGCCTTAACATCAGACAAACCCCTCCCATTCTCCATACAGTTGGATGCATCTAACCTAACCCTAAAACCGAAATAAAGTTAAAAATAAAATAATTACAAAATCTGCCAATTTTCGCCCAAAAACCGATCAAAATCGCCAAAAAGAAATTATTTTGCCCCCCTGTGCCCCGGTACAGTGCTTGGTCTAGATACGCCCCTGGCCTACATCATTGACGAGCTCCTAATGTTAATATCAACCAACAATCAACCTTTTTTACTTGATTTATCAATATCTCTACACATTAGTTATGTTTGTCAGACAGGCAAGTGTTTCATGTACATTGCTCAATATTTCCCAAGCACAATATGTAACTATATTATGTGAAAAAAAACATATAGAACTGTGGTCAAACATTGGGTTGGATACTGGTAGCCAGTGTTGCAGAGTAGTTACATGTATTCAATTACTAGTTTACCTACATTTTCATCATCATCATGATCAAACCTTTATTTATGCTCGCAAAAATCCTTTTGCAGTATTTGTGTATGGTAGTTTAACTATTATTCACATCTATAGCTTATTCAGTAATACTTTGGAGCATGTTTAGGTAGTTTATTACAAACTATATATTTCCCTACAAATGTAGCATTTTCCTGATTCCACCTCAACAAATGCTCCCTTTCCCCTCCTCAAAACACACCACTATAATGGACCTTGTCCTGCCGATTCTGATTGTTTGTGCCCTGTGGGCGTCACTTCACATTTCTACTTCGAGAGCTGTGCTTTAAATGAACACGCCAACATTGTGTGAAATGCACTTACCATCTTATCCATAGTCAGACAAGAAGATAGATACCAATTTCCTCTTTGTGCGTTCAGTAGAAAATACGGTTATTCTATAACCATAGTTATATGAGTATAGCGAGCGCTCTGCTCTCTTGGAACTATCCCTTTATCCAATCTAATAATGAATAATCTTTCTCCACATGCACACACCCATCCGCCTGGCCACACCCACATCCGCTCCTCTACATAAGCGGGGTCGTGGCCACACCATCAGCTCCTTCCCAAGTCTTTCGCCACCGAAGGCGAAGACCACGGGGTCCTCAGTGAGTCAGAGCAGAGCGCTCGCTATACTCATATAACTATGGTTATAGAATAACCGTATGTTATATTATTGTATAGCTTACGCTCTGCTCTCTTGGAACACAGGAGCTGAGCAGAGCGGAAGCTCGACAGATGTACCCGCTGAGGCCCCCCACAACCATCAGAACCGGGGAGGACCCGAGCCCCCAGACCCCCCTAGAGGGGGACGGGAGGGAATCGGATCAGACTGTGCGAAGAGGGTTTAGCACCTCAAACGCACAGGGTGAGCAGATCGTGGGACTTACCTTCACACAGAAGGACCCGCGACCACTCAGGCGCGCATCCCACATGCCACCAGGGAACGGACGGGAAGCAAAACACCCCCGTCACAGCCCCCAACATCACAGGGTCAAAGGTCAAGAAACCAACCCCATGGCAAGGCCGTAGCAGCGGAGCGCGGAGGAGGACCCAGCCCCAGGAACAGCCTGAGGGCCAGGACCCCTCGAAAAAGGGGGCCCAGTGAGGTCAACGATGCCGTAGCATCGGGACCCCACCAGACGGTCACTGATGACACTACCCCCCACATCGCCAGCGTATCGGACAGGGCCTAAATCAAGAGTAGGCCCTTCCCCCCTTTGGCACGCCGCCCTGAAGCACTCTAGCTTACTGCACCTGGTATTCCCAGGGGGTCCCCCATCCAAGAACTAACCAGGGCTGAACCTGCTTAGTTTCCGAGATCTGACGAGATCGGGCGTGTCCAGGTTGGCATGGCCGTAAGCCCTAAGAGGCTACCCCCTCACAATACTGTGGGGCCAGACGGGACGCCGGGGAGACAACCCCCAAGGGGGTTGATCCCTCAATCCAGGCAACAGGCCAGAACTCGACCTGTGCCTGGAGCACTGCGGACTAGACAGGTGCCTAAAGGGTCTACTGTAAGAACAGTACCCGGCGGAAGGGGTGTTCGGTATGCTGTGCACCATGTCATGACCTCAACAAACCCATTAGAGATGAATACTGAAGAACTAGAATCATTAGAGGTTCTCAAAGTGAGGTCCATGTCCATGAGAGGGATCTGGGCAGTCCCCATAGAAAATTCAAAGTTAACAGGACCAAATCATCAGTTTCTTATTTATTTATTTAATCTTTATTTAACCAGATAAAACATTGATTTGGTCCAAGAGGCCCCAACAGGAGTACAAATATACATATATACACATATATATATATATATATATATATATATATATATATATATATATATATATATATATATATACATATACTGTACATACATACACACATATACACCAATAACAAAATAAAAACACAGTTAAGAATCATACACATAAGCAAATAAACAAACAAACAAACATATGCACAGCCTATGTACAAAAGAAATAAACAGTTAATCTCTAGTCTTTACAGTTTTCTTCAATTGCATAAACACGCAAATCAAAAGTATTACACAATTATCAAAACCTTACACTCAAGGAGCAAAACATAGGCCCAGATTTGCACCCCTATAAGCACAATGTCAGCCTCACACTTTTTGCATATTTTCATCAGTCTCTACAGCATTGGTCTTGTGTAGTGTTTGGTGAATTTATTGTATATTTGCACATTCTCTGCGTACTTCACTTACAGTACTCTAATCACTGAGAAGTAGAATTGCTAAATGTGTTTTAGGTTAAGCACAGCAGTGTGTGTAACTGGTTCAAACAGAATTAAGTCATATGAAACGTGTGTTTCATATGGTAACAAAATGTAGTTTTTATAAATTAGTGTATGGTTTTGACAAGTGTTTAATTTAGCAAAGGATCTGAGGTGTTCTGATAATTGTGTGTGGTTGTGCTAATTGTGTGTTTTGAAACACCGGGCCCCGTTTTCAAAATCATGCTTAAGCAATCGAAAAAAAACTGTATTGTGTGTTTCATTATATACATATGTAATGGCCTTTGGATTGAGGAACATACTACCAGCCAAAAGAGGAAGCAGAAAAGGATGGATGAGTATGTAGTTGAGTCATCTTGTGGCACAAGCTCAGACCTCAGCTCAGGAGATCAGCTGAGACAGAAACTGTTCTATCCAGTCGTCGACAGAATGCTGCAAGAGCTTGAGAGCAGGTTCTCATGAGAATAACTTATGAGAGGCATACAGGCATGTTATCCAGCCTCAGACCAGTTTCTCTCAGTGGAATTGCTGCAACCCCTCGCCACACATTACAATATCCAACTATTGCCAGAGGAGATCACAGTTGCAAAGTGTTTCCTGGTCAGGACAGGCAGAGATGCAGTCCCTACTATCCTACTAAGTGTCTTTTCCCTCCTGGATGATAATAATAATAATAATAATAATAATAATAATAATAATAATAATAATAATAATAATAATAATAATAATAATAATAATAATAATAATAATGCATTTGATTTATAAGGTGCCTTTCAGGACACTAAAAAAAAAGTCCACAAATCGGTGAATGAAAAAATTATAGGATCAAATGAAAACTACTTACTAAAAATGGATGTTTAAAAGTACTAAAAACCAACAAAAAATACCAAACACTAACAGACATTTAGCACAGACAATGGGGATGCTGACATAAAAAAAAAAAAAAAAGTAAAAAAAAAGAAAAAGAAAAAAAGATGTAAACAATTTAAAAAAGAAATTTATGTCCGGGGCTAGGAGAAAAACATCCGGGGCTAAAGCCCCGGAAGCCCAGGGCTAACGACGCCACTGATAGCGACCAAACAATTTTCAGAGAAAACTGCACTACTCCCTAAGCAAGAGCACAACCCCAGCAGTAGCTGAGGGTTTACACCGTATCGCCAAAAATATAGTGAATCAACACACGTTTTGTAAACAAAATCATATTTGAGGGGGGGGGGGGGGGGCAAAATAATTTCACCCACCCCCTCACCACCTCACCCCTGATACGACGGCAAAAGAAAAACTGAGCTGTGACACCAGGTGCATGGCGCGCCAGATGAAGCACATACTCACCTGTAGAGTAAAAGCTTTACATCATGCACGCCAGCCACAGCCGATAACCTCGTTTGAAAACAGGTTTTATCCATGGCTCTGCTTAGTGTGAAAACTTGCCACTTGTTATTTTTACCATTACCCTTATTAAGCAAAGAAAATAACAAGCTAAGAGAGGGACTCAGGGCCTTGATCACATGCCACTATGTACAGCGCTGTAGGTTAACACCCAGCCAGTTGTGGACTCAACCACGTTGTCTAAACGTTACATGAACACACACACAACTTCTCATCATACAACAAAAAACCCCAGTTCATTTTTACTCACGTAAAAATAACGCTGTTTTTAGGTAGAGAGAAAGACATAAGCCTTGGCCAATGCTAGAACCTAAGCCATACAAAATAGCGACCAAGACCATTTTCACACAGCACACGTCGTATCTCCAAATGCAGTGAAGTAACATATATTTTGTTAAACAAAGACATCGTTATTAACCAAAAACAATCGGGAGGGGGAGGAAGGAAGAGTGGGGCAATGTCCTTCGGACACCTACCTGCACCTCGTACGCAGGACGAAATGGCCGCAAACACAGGTTGGTCTACCACCTTGACGAGGCCTCTCGCTGGCGGGGCCAGAAGGGGCAACGGCTGGAGCCTCGCTCCGGCGCGATGCCCACATCCTGCGGCCGGTCATGGCGCAGGCCCGACGACATCTTCTGCCAGAGATGACGCCGTAGTCAGAGTGCCAGGGCCCGCTACCTCCTCACGGCTAGCGCCAATGTAGCACAAGCTAACAGCTAACTCCAGGCTAACTGATAGCATCAAGCTAACGTTTCTAGCCGAGCGTAGCCGCCAGCTAACGACTTAGCCTAACAGCTAACTGGCTAACAGTTAGCTTCTACTGGCTATCGATAGCCACCAGCTAACGCAGTAGCAAGCTAAGCGGCTACTACTGAAGCTGTATAACGTGAGAAATAGCGATACAGGCCAACACTTCTGACAGCCGCTGTCTCTTCCTCTTTTTATCCAAAAGAAAAAGGGAAAAAGGCAACACACGTCCCTCTCACAGAACGGTGTTTACCAGACACAGCGGCATCGGCAGTAAGCCCCGTTGTACACGGGCTGCAGCCGACTTGAGCTCAGAGATATTCTCATAATGAAACACCAAGCTTGCATCCTTCGTGCCGGGTGTTTTCGTCTTGAAAAACTGGGCCAGCGCGGTGGCAGAGGGTCTGTTTTTCAAAGACCTGGGAAATTGAACCGCAGACTCGGAATCACGGCCCCAGGAAAACAAAGCTACGACTTCACTGAGGAGGAGCACTGTGTTATCGTGGGGCATCAAACTAGAACCCCCTCCACGCCGCTATGAGGGGCAACGAAGGGATTCTAGCCTGGAGCCGACCTTACACAAGCTGCACAGTTGTCCCCTCACAACTGACACACCTGAGGCTCGCGTCGCAAAAACATCACATTTACATTTACATTTACATTTAGTCATTTAGCTGACGCTTTTATCCAAAGCGACTTACAAGTTCTGTGCGACAAGACAGCAAGAAGGGTATAACTCTATCAGCTGAGTAACAATGTTCATCAAAGTGTTGCGTGTTACAGTGTAGGTTAGTTTATTAGGACAAGTGCATGACATTAAGGTTAGTCGGGGTTAGATTTTTTTTTTTTCTTTTTTTTTTTTTTTTATCATTTCAGATAATGGTTGAAGAAGTGAGTCTTTAGTCGACGGCGAAAGATTGGACGGGATTCGGCTGTCCTAACTGGGATGGGTAGTTCATTCCACCATTGTGGGGCAAGGACTGAGAATAGGCGGCTTCTCTTTGATGACCCTCCGGGAGCTTGGATAGGAGTAGATCTGAGGCGGCCAGAAGACGCAGAGCGTAGGGGTCTTGAGGGTGTGTAGTTAGAGACCATTGACCGGAGGTAGGCGGGAGCGGTTCCCTTTGCCGCACGGTATGCTAGGTCGAGGGCCTTGAAGCGGATACGTGCAGCAATGGGGAGCCAGTGCAGGTCCCTAAGAAGTGGGGTGACATGGGCTGACTTCGGTAGGTTTGAGATCAGGCGGGCCGCTGCATTTTGAATGAGTTGAAGAGGCTTGGTGGCAGTGGCCGGGAGGCCAGCTAGCAGTGCGTTGCAGTAGTCGAGGCGGGAGATGACTGTTGATTGAACGAGGAGTTGGGTGGCTTCTTTTGTCAGGAAGGGGCGTATCCTTCTGACGTTGCTCAGGAGGAATCTGCAGGTTCTGGTTGTCGCTGCTATGTGAGCAGAGAAGTTCAACTGGTCGTCGAGGACAACACCAAGGTTCTTGGCGGTCGGCGACGCGGTCACAGCTGCATTCTCGACTGTGATGGAGAGGTCGGTCAGGGGGGAGGATTTGGCCGGCAGGTGGAGCAATTCTGTTTTGCTTAGGTTCAGTTTGAGGTGGTTGGTCGTCATCCAGGCGGAGATGTCGGACAGACAGGCCGAGATCCGCTCAGAGACGTGGATATCTGAGGGAGGGAAGGAGAGGAAGAGTTGAGTATCATCGGCATAACAATGATATGAGAAGCCATGAGATGTGATAATGTTACCCAGTGATTTAGTGTAGAGGGAGAAGAGAAGGGGTCCTAGGACCGAGCCCTGGGGGACACCCGTCCGGAGGGGGCGGGTGGCCGACAGAGTCCCTCTCCATGACACTTGGTAGGAGCGGTCATTGAGGTATGATGTCAGCCATGTCAGCGCAGATCCAGCCACTCCCATTCCTGCGAGGGCCGCGAGGAGGATCTGATGGTTGACTGTGTCGAAGGCTGCAGATAGATCTAGGAGAATCAGGACAGAGGAGAGGCCTTTCGCTTTTGCTAAGTGAAGTGCCTCTGTGACCGCAATGAGGGCCGTTTCTGTGGAGTGGCCAGTCCGGAAGCCAGACTGATTGGGGTCTAGGAGGTCATTCTGTAAGAGATAAGCAGTAAGTTGGTTGGATACAGCACGTTCAAGTGTTTTAGAAAGGAAGGAGAGAAGAGAGACAGGGCGATAGTTGGCTATGACGGTGGGGTTCAGGGTTGGTTTTTTTATGAGGGGCGTGACTCTGGCTTGTTTTAGGGAGGTGGGGACCACCCCCGAGTTGAGTGAGGAGTTGATGGTTGCAGTTAGGAATGGGAGGATGTCCGGTGCTATGGTCTGGAGGAGTGGGGAGGGTAGCTGGTCCAGCTGGCATGTAGTCGGACGGTTCGACGTTACCAGTGTCAGGGTCTCGGCTTCTGTAATGGGAGAGAAAGATGACAGAGTGAAGGATGAGGTTCTCGATTCAGCGTTTGGAATGGGTGGGGGTTGGGAGAAGGAGCTGCGGATGTTCTCCACTTTTTCCTCAAAGAAGATCGCAAAGTCTTCGGCAGAAAAAGATGAGGGAGGAGGAGGTGGGGGGGGAGTGAGGAGGGAGGACATGGTAGCATGCAGTTTGCGAAGATTCTTGGCAGAGGCCTCGATCCTATGGTGAAAGAAAGAAGCTTTGGCATTAGTAATGGTTTTGGAGAATGTTAACAAGAGGTTGTGATATGTGTCGATGTCAGCAGTGAGGCGTGACTTTCTATACTTCCTCTCAGCCGCTCTCAGGACCTGTCTTTGTTCTCTCACTGCATCCGTCAGCCATGGACTGGGTGGGGAACGGCGGGCAGGTTTCTCAACGAGGGGACAGAGCTTGTCGAAGGAGGTTGCAAGGGCTGAGAGGAGGGTGGAGGTTGCCCACCCAGGGAGACCGTCAGCTCTCACACAGCCGACCGCCTCCCGAGGCATAGTATCCAGCTGCAGAGCCGGAGACAATGCCGGCGGGGACTGCTCAGCGACGTGCGACCCAATGCGAAGCGCCGGTGGAGGTCAGAATGATCATCATCTTCTAGACTCTCCGGTGGTGAAGACATTACCGCTTTATTTTCTCGAAAAATTGTGAGAGAGAAAAAACAAAGATACAATGTCAACGCAGGTCCTTTTCTCTTCTTTTCTTTACTAACTAACTACTTTCGGCACTAAACTTAAAGTGGTGTATATGTAGCCGGTGTGATCTTGCTCTGCATTGTGTTTCGATTCGACCCCTGTTAAGGGATCGCCCTGAGTGGGAGTTGAACCCCGGTCTCCCGCGCCGCGGGCGGCATCACAGACCACTGTACCAAGAGGTGAATTCACTTCTTGCTATTGGGTCTGGATGCCTCTGGGGAGTGAGTTTACTTGCAGTACCGCGTAACGTCCACAGCCACTTCACTTACTGTCCCTCGTGACTGTGGATAGACTGCGGTACCTCCGTTACACTCACCCCCCTAAACTCACTCCACCCAGGGCATCCGGGTCTAACGGCACCACGTGTAGCCGGTGTGATCTTGCTCTGCATTGTGTTTCGATTCGACCCCTGTTAAGGGATCGCCCTGAGTGGGAGTTGAACCCCGGTCTCCCGCGCCGCGGGCGGCATCACAGACCACTGTACCAAGAGGTGAATTCACTTCTTGCTATTGGGTCTGGATGCCTCTGGGGAGTGAGTTTACTTGCAGTACCGCGTAACATCCACAGCCACTTCACTTACTGTCCCTCGTGACTGTGGATAGACTGCGGTACCTCCGTTACATATACAGACACTTTCGGTGTTGAAAGTAGGGAAGGGACTGATTGTGTGGCCACGACCCCGCTTATATAGGTGCGGATGTGGGTGTGGCCAGGCAGAGGTAAATAGGTGTGTACATGTGGAGAAAGTTTTTCTTTTTTTTAAACTTAAATTTTTTATTAACAGTTTTTAGACAGACAGCACTTACAAAAAACAAATAATAAAAAATAAAGAGACTAGCATCACAATAAAAACAAAAAGAAAAAACAGTGCACATAAATATTTACATGGGTATCACATGGTTAGTTGTCTGGTTCCCCTACTGTTGTTTTCTAGGTATTTGATAGGTGGCTGATTGTGTATCTCCCTTAAACAGGCATAAACAGGTAATTCCTACTCAAAGATGATAAATGCTGACTAAGGCTTGTATGTGTGATCTGGGTCCAGAGACCCTCCTTGAGCTTCTTTCTTCCCTTATCCTTCGTCCTTTCTTTTTTTTTCTCTTGTTTATTAACTTTCACTTTGCCTTTTGGTTCACCCATACACAAACCACATCATCCCTGAATATTTAATATCACACCGTTAAACAGACATAAATAATAAGGTATAAAAGCATTCAGCAATTGTAATATCCCAAAAACAAAATAGAAAATACTAACTAAAGCACAGGTGTGTGACATGGGTTCATAGACCCTCCTTGAACATCTTTCCTCCTTTACCCTTCGCCCTCTTGTGTTGCATTTGGTTCTTCCTCTGTGATGTCGTTCTCGTTCCTTTTATAATCCTCCCACTTTCCCCATCTTTCCCCAAATTTCTCTTCCTGTAACCTCAGCATGTGTGTTATCCTTTCCATATCCTGTATTTCTTCCACTATTCCTACCCATTTTGCTATTGTCGGTGGGTCTTCCTTGTACCACAGTCTCGTTATTGCTTTTCTGGCCGCTATCAACATTATCTTTATTAAATATTTGTCCCCCCCTTGTATTCCCTCGTGTGTCAGGTCTCCTAAGTAAAGCACCAGTCCTGTTTGTGGTAGCCCGTATCCTAATATTCTGATCATTGCTTCCCCTATCTCCTCCCAATACCCCTTCAGCTTCTGACATCCCCAGAATATGTGCGTGTGATTTGCCCCCTCCTTCCCACACATCCTCCAGCATGCTTTTTGTGTTGGTGCATATTTTCCCTTCAGCTCTGGGGTTATAAAGAATCTGATTATGTTTTTCCATCCAAATTCTTTCCATATTCTCGATCCTGTTGTTGAATGTTGTACCTCGCATATGTTCCCCCATTCCTTCCCTGTTATTCCTATCTCTAGTTCTCTCTCCCATTTCTCCCTTATATAATCGGTCGTGTGTCCCTTGCTGGTCATTATAGCCCGGTATATTGCTGATATTACTCTTCCTTGCCCCCCTTCGTATGCCCATACTATCATCTTTATTATTCCATTCTGTTCCTCGTCTTTGGCCCCCCTTATTTCTTTGTTGTAGTAGTCTCTAACCTGTAGATATCTGAAGTGGTCCCTGTTTTCTAGTCCAAATTTCTCCTTTAATTTTTGTAGTGTCTGCATTTCTCCCTTCTCTATCATTTTGCATATCGCTGTTGCCCCCCCCCCTCTCCCACCTTCTGAATCCATGGTCTAACCTCCCTGGTTTGAATCTCTTGTCATGTGCTACCCATCTCAGGACCCCTGACTGCTTCTCCAATTTGTGTGTTTTTACTACTCTGTTCCATATGGTCAAGGTGCATTTGGTGATTGGATCTAATAGTCCCTCTTTTTCTTTAAATAGTTCCCTATCTCCCACCAGAGCTTGTACCTTGTATCCCTCCCCTTCTTTTTCAATGTATTTCCATCTTGCCTCATATCTGTCGTTACACCAGCACGTCACTGCTCTCAGTTGTGCTGCATAGTAATAATCTTGTAGGCTGGGTACTGCCATCCCTCCCTCTTCCTTTGGTAGTTGTAGTGTTTTATATCTGACCCGTGGTCTTCTCCCCGCCCATATGAACCTCGATATCAGTCTGTCCCACTCCCTGAATTGATTCTGTGGTATTTGTATCGGTAGTGACTGGAATAGGTACAGTAACCTTGATAGTATGTTCATTTTAATGACCTCTATTCTTGAATTGAAGTCCAAGGGCATTACTGTCCATCTCTCTAAGTCTCTCTTGATGTTCTGATTTATCTGTGTATAATTCGCCTCAAACAGTTTCTCCACCCCTCTCGTGATGTTCACCCCTAAGTATTTAATCTTGTCCATGTCCCATCTTATCCCGTACTGTTCTCTAATTTCCGTCGTTGGAGAATAGTTCCATGCTAAGGTCTGTGTCTTTGTCACGTTTAGTTTGTATCCTGAGTAGTGGCCATATTCTTTCAGTAGATCCATCAGTGCCGGGAAGCTCTTTTCTGGTTGCCTCATGTATACTATCACGTCGTCTGCAAATAGGCCTAGTTTATATTCCGTTCCCTTTATCCTTACTCCCTTGATGTCCTCTGTCTGTCTGATCAGTTGTGCCAGTGGTTCTATGAAAACGGCGAAGAGCGTCGGTGAGAGACAACATCCCTGTCTGGTAGCCCTCTCTAAACTGATTCTATCCGTCAAGCTGCCATTCACCTTAACCCTCGCTGTCGGTTCTTGATATAGCGCCTTGATCATCTTCATCGCCCTCCCGTTCAGTCCGAACCTCATCAATGTTTTATATAAAAATGTCCAGCTCACACTGTCGAACGCTTTTTCTGCATCTAGGCTAATCAGTACCGCGCTACCCCCTTGTTTTTGTATCTCCTCTACTATGTGTAATGTCTTTCTCACGTTGTCCTGTGTCTGTCTCCCTTTAATAAATCCAGTTTGATCTTCATCTATAATGTCTGGCATAAACGTCTCAAATCTTTTTGATATTATCGATGTATACATCTTGTAATCTACGTTAAGTATGGACACAGGTCTGAAACTACTACATAATTCCCTATCCTTCCCTTCCTTCGGTATCGTGGTGATTATGGCTTCCTTCCACGAGGGGGGCATTTTCCCCTCTTCCATCGTGTGTCTGAACGCCGCCCCTAACATGGGTGCTAATTCAGTTCTAAATGTCTTGTAGAATTCCGATGGGAATCCGTCGCTCCCCGGAGACTTGTTGTTTTTAGCTCTACTAATTGCCTCTTCCAGTTCTTGTTCCGTAATTATTTTATTTAATTCTTCATTCTGTTCTTTCCCTATCGATGGTAACTCTAGCTTCTCCAGATATGTTTCTATTTCCTCTTCTCCCGCTGCTTTTGGCTGTGTGTATAATTTCTCATAGTATTCTCTAAATGTCCTCTCTATTTCAGCTGGGTCCCTCAATATTTCATTAGTCTTTGTATCCCTTAGTGGAGAAAGTTTTTCATTGTTAGAATGGATAAAGGGATAGTTCCAATAGAGCAGAGCGTAAAGCTATACGATCTATAACTGCCAGTTTTATTATCGAAATATTGGAAACGGAGATAACATACAGTACTCTTTATTTTTACATCGGATGATGATGACATGACAGAAGTTGAACAGTGTGGGAAAAATTTTATAAACTGGCGCGAGACATGTAGGAAATTGGTCTGCGGAGGTCCGCGGAGGTACGCTCGACTATGAAAGCTCAAAGAGTCCAGCGGACCTCCGCAGAGTCCAGTCCGCATACAGTCCGCTCGACCATGGGAGCACCTTTAGGGTCCCTCAAGTTTGTTCTGATCTAGGGAAGTCAGCCTTTTCCTTTGATGCCTCTAACTCATGGAATGTCCTCCAACTCTTTCTGAAGTTGGAGGTTCTCCCTTCCCTTGGTATGTTTTAAACGTATGATTTCAGACCATTGTGTGACTACCTGTAACTGTTTTAGCAGATTTTTTAAATAATTTTTATTTTTTTTAAATTTTTACTCTGTTGTATTATAAGGAAACAGCTCTGGCTCTTTATAACAGATAGGCGGAGCAGGTGTGCAGCAGTCCTTGTCCTTCCAACCAAAGTCATCCTTAGAGTCAAGGCTCATCATGGCACACTGGCAGTCTTGTGAGGTGCCCGGCTCCCCCTTTGCCCAATGAGTGGTGCTGACGGCGGCTCTGTTCAGCCAGTACCATTCCCCCGTGAGAGAGCTTTGGCGGAGGCCGATCCACACCTTCTTCACCTCCTTCTTCAGCACTGACTCCAACTTTGCGATGAAGTGCTGTCGGAACTCTGCAGTGTGCAGGCTGATCAGTTTGGTGCCATTGTCTCTGCAGTACTGGAGCGATTCGAGCCACCCGTCCTCTTCGTCCCCAATCGTCAGAACTTCTGGCGTCAACACACAGCCCCTGAAATCTGTTCACGAGTGCAGACGAAAAAAAACAGGACATATTATAGAAAATGGATTTTGTCGGGCACTCAAGTAGCACACCACGTACTGCGCTGCGTCGTAACACGGCCGTCCTGGGTTCGACTCCCGGACCCGGCGACCTTTGCCGAATGTCTTCCCCCTGTCTATCTCCCATTCTTCCTCTCTCTCTCTCTCTACCGGACTGCCCGTTAGTAAAAATAAAAATCTACCAAAAACACAATTAAAAAATATATATAATAAATAAATGGATTTTGTCTAGTGTATAGATTTGGCGGTCTGAAAGGTACATCTTGCCGTTTGGTCAGGATTTGAAGGCTCAAACTACAAAAATGCACTCAGTGGAGTCCAGATCTCCGCCAAGGCCTGACCATCTCCCCACTTTGCCATAACAATTTACTGAGTAGATGACAAAAGAAAGAGTTGCAGTTATTGCCATATGGTGGTGCTAGAGGAAAGGTCATAGGGTCACCAAAATCAACAAGTGTCTCCCTCTAAGGGCCATGCATAATTCACAGCAGATTTTGTGACTGTACAACTAATAGATCAGTAGAGATGCTTATTTGAAAATGGAAGGTTTAGCCTGATGGTGGCACTACTAGAGGAAAGGTCATGGGGTCATAAAAATCAATAGTCTCCTCACCTCCCGTCTGGACTACTCCAATGCAGTCCCTGCAGGGCTACCCAGCAATGCCCTGAACAGGCTGCAATATGGTCAGAACTCAGCTGCTAGGGTTCTCACCTGCAACAAGCTCTGGCACCACATCACTTCCACCCTCATTCACCTCCACTGGCCTCCAGGCAAGTCCTGCATCAACTTCAAGATCCTCCTCATCACCTACACCTCCCTGCACTCCCTTGCCCCCCGGTACCTAGCCGACCTCCTCCATCCCTACATCCCACCCCGGAGGCTGCGGCCCTCTGACTCTGGTCTCCTCTCCATCCCCACCACCAACCTGCGCACTGTCGGTTCCAGAGCCTTCTGTGTTGCCGCACCCAACCTCTGGAACTCCCTTCCTCCAGACATCCGCAACGCTACATGCCTGGAATCACTACTCAAATCTCACCTCTTCACCAAATGTATTAATGACTCTGCCTGACTTCCCTCCTTTACCCAATTGTCCCTCTGATTTCCTTCCCCTTAGTTTGTCCCCCTCTTCTGTTAAGCGCCTTGGGTTCCTTGAAAGGCGCCATATATATCTAAGAAAGTATTATTATTATTTATGAATGTGCTCAGCAACCTTTATGGCAATTATGCCATGACTTTTCAAGATATCTGGTTCTGGGGCGGCTGGGTGGCGCAGCGGACATTGCGCTCGTCACCAACACAAGAGACACCGGGTTCGAATCCGGCTGTCGGCACTTGGGCCGGCCGTCATACGCACTCAATTGGCAGAGTTAGCGGGTGGAAGTCGATGGGTGGTAATCTGGACGTTGTGGACAGCGACTCCTACAGGTCGGTTGGGGGACGCCTGCACAGCAGAGACAGGAAATGGTGGGGGTAGTGTGAGCCTCCCACACGTTACACCTCGCCAATGAGAGTCCGCGCTGGCAGGTGAAAAGATCTGACAGGCTGCCTCCTCGTGTATCGGAGGGGACATGTGATGCAAGGCTTCTATCCTCCCTACAATCGGCCAGTGGGGGGCATATGCAAGCAACGTTCAAGACAGGGGAGGGGGGAATTGGCACAGCGAAATTGGGATGGGAGAAAAATAGAAAAAGAGGAGAAAAAGTGGATTAAAAAATAAATAAAAAAATATCTGGTTCTGAATTCACCAGAATGATTAGGCATCCCTCTGACATGTGATTGGCTACTCAACCCACCTGAGGCTGAAGAAGACGGAACAGCTGTGTTTGAAGGAGGCATTTGTGGTCGTTTTGTGTGAATAAGAGAAGCGTGTTTTGGAATGTGTGGACACACTTTAGGGATAAGTTTGGGGAACTGAGTAGATATGTTGTTTGGACCACCCTCTTAAAATAACACGCCAACATTTTGGGAAATCACCTTATCATCTTCTCCAGAGAGAGACAAGAAGATAGATACCAGTTTTCTCTCTGTGCGTTCAGTAGAAAGCTATCTGGCTGCACGTTAGTCTAGCTTAGCACAATGAATGGAAGGGGACATGGCCGGTTAGCCTAGGCATTGTCCAACTAACACCTCTCCTGAAGGCTAACCGGCCATGTCCGCTTCCATTCATTGTGCTAAGCTAGGCTAACATGCAGCCCGATAGCTTGCCCAAAATGTTGGCGTTTTCCTTTAAAATCCTCTACACTCAGGGCTTGACATTAACTTTTTGGCTCACTAGCCACTGTGGCTAGTGGTTTTCCAAAGTCACTAGCCACTCAGCATTTTCACCAGCCAAAAATCACCACACTAAATAATTTTTTCATCAATACGTTCCCATTTTATAGCGTGATGATGAATAGGTTTAAAATCAAGATGCATATGATCGGTATCATGTTCCACCATGAATGCATTAAAGGGGGGGGGGGGGCGGGGGACGTTGTTTCTGATTATTGATTACCAATAACGGCATTCATTATTGTAGCATCATACACTGATGTGTCATGATGTCATGATGTCATGTATGTTGTGTATGTCATAAATGTCACTATAAATTGAAAATGGGGGACCCTGATGTAAACAAGACAAACATCTTTCTCTGGTCTGCATCCCCTTAACAATTGTGTGTATTGAGCCATACTGTATTGTACCCATTCTGCAATCTGTTTAATAAAGTTTTCATTCATTCATCGGCTGGTTGGCTATGCTAACAAGGCCTGATCAGCATGAAATCGTTCTTACCTGTGGCCGGTTGGATCCCAAAAAGGATTTCCCAGTTATTGATCGCCATCTGGTAGATCGATATGTCCATTGGCTGATGCTATATTCCTTTACTGCATACTAAATTCGGCGTCGCAAAAGGTATTCCATGCGATCTGATGAAGGCATAGCTTCACGCTAACAGAAAAAGTAGGCCTGAATGAAAAAAATTTACATCTGGTCTGAAAACAAGGAGTACTCCATTCTCGAGACAGCACCACTACCAGGATCTGGCAGGTAATGCACTTTTCCGAATTGTTGTGGGAGTTGTAGTATTATGTAGTATCACTTGGATTGACTTAATTATTGCTGATGCCTTTTGTAGACTTCATAGAAAAAAAGTCACCGGCCACTGTGGCCGGTAGAATGACAGAGTTACCGGCCACAGCCGAATTCTACCAGCATTTGGCCGGTGGTCAGGTGTTAATGTCAAGCCCTGTCTACACTCCTCTACAAGTATGCTACTGGCGACAGGCAATCGCTTCGGAGCCTGCGGATGATAAATAGGAAGACGAACTGGAAAAGAAACACCACTCAACACAGTGCCACAACAACTTATCTGTGGATAGTTACTGACCACACCACTAAAGGGACACTGTAATAATAACATGTAAATATAACAAATAGAGCACCCCCACAGGAGTGACTCAATTGGTAACATAAGCAAGCAGCTGACAGCCTTCCAACATTATGGGAGAAGTGTTTTAGTGAAGGTCAATGTCTTTTTTATATAGAAGCATGAAAGAAATCAAGCAGATCAAGGGACACAGTCTTTTGTCACTAGAACAGCTGGCCGAGCGCCCTTCCTTGAAATGCAGAGGTCAAATGGCCGAAAGCCTTCCCTCCGTGTGTGTGTTCTTCTCATGCAGCCTGTATTTATGATCAAATATATGTAGGCTGCCCATAATATCTGTGTGATCTTCTGAGCAGAAAAAGTCTGAGCATGATGCTTATATATGCAAAGTTTGAATAAATTGTAACATGGACTGAAATGCATTGGCCTTATCATCTACATTGTTCCAAATAATGCTGGGATCAGACTACACCATAATATTTTGTCTTTCATGATGGTCCCTCACCATGTCAGATTAGGTTATCATAGTATCATCTTGCTACATCTTGGCCAGGAGACAGCAGATTGCTGCATGCAGATTTGCAGATATCTGTTCATATAAATAATATCTATAAACCATATTCCTGGAATCAGTGCATCAGTGACGGTGTGCTCTCTGTGAATGAGGGATGGGAGAGGGTGGAGGCAGGTGGTCATTGACCGAAACCATAGCAGTCAAAGGCTAAACAGCATCTAACCTTTTTGTCCCGACATTCTAACATTACAGGTGTTTAAATAACATGTTTTAGGAAAGGTCAAGGAGGGAGAACGCTAGTTTTGGGGATTCTAAAAGTCATGTGACCGGCCCAGCTGTTCAAGTGTTATAGGGTGCCGATGAGCGGGGTGCTCTATTAGGTCATCGTGTATATGCACATGTTTCAATACGTGTATATGTGCGGGGGCTAGCCAATAAGTAGAGCCTATGTAAAACAGTACTGGCCTGGTCATCAGAGAAATCCTCAGCTCTGATTGGTAGTGAAATCATCAGCTCAGACTGGTCTACTTTTGTGGGGGACAGACAGACAAACAATCCTGGCACTAAATGTGCACACAGGCCCAAGCTCACAGTACATTACCTGGATGGTTGCTGACGCCGGCCGCTGGATTCCCAAAAACAGTGCCTCCATTTGTTCCCATAAAGTAGACGCCCATTCTTGAGTCGTTGTGCCAGAAGACATTTTTGCCTGAATTCAATCCAATGATTGCCCAGGAGTACCCCGTCCCTTTCATCTCGGTCCATTTGGGATCCCCCAGGGGGTTCTTCCCCAGGTGCACTCCGTCTGTCTTATCTCCGGGGGCCACAAGCAGGGCCTGGTTCCTGTCTATGTCAGCGACAGTGTGGAGCACATAGCAGGAAGAGAAGTCACGTGTGGGGATGAGGCTGAGCAGCATGCCAGGTCTGTAGAAGACAGCGGAGCCGGCAGACTTCACAAGGGAGGAAGCCTCTGGGTCGAACGCCACCACGCTGGTGACTCTTCCATCCGTAGTGGTCATGAGTAGAGATGACTTACCCTCTGCGCCGTCAGCCAGATACGGGGGAACCAAGAACTTCAAGTCCTCACCATCGGTCGGTGTCAGAGGGGTGAGATGTGTTGCACATGTGCAGTTGGTCATAGCGGCGCAGGGGTGACCGAAGAGGACTGAAACTGGATTCTCGGCTGACACATTCCATGCTGTTACAGACTCCCCTAACCAGAACTGAGCGAGCTGATATGGGTCGAGGGAGGCGTTCTGTTTTACTGCACCGTTTAGGGTCACATTATTAGCTCTTTCACCATTGATGACAGTAAGTCTGAATGGGCCTCTTTCCAGGATAGGCATGGCCACAGACGGCGATCCCTCTGCATTTGACATTGCCTCAATTCTGGGCATTGGCGGGATTTGATACTTTGTGCCGAAGTGGTCGATGGGTACAACCAGAAGAGTCTGGATGCTATTAACTTTTCGGCTGATGGCATACACAATGATATCTTTGTTGCTGTCAATACGGAGGGTCTTGCTGACGATCCTTGACCTCCCAAGTTCCAATTTATGGGTCACGTCGTAATCATATGGCATCCCCTTCGACAGTGACATGTTTTTTTTTTTTATTCTAGTCGTATCGAAGGTGATCATGGTATTGTCCCACAGGGCTGTGATCTGTATCTTGTTGCTGGGTTGGGTGGGATGGTAATGTGCTATGTTTTCTGGGAAAGCGATGATGAACCTTTTGCCATAGCTATTTTGAGCAGAGCTTGCTGTGTATTCAAGAGAAAAAAATATATTTTAACGTACACACCAACATTATTATTATACCGTCTTCTCCAGAGTCAGACAAGAAGATAGATACCAATTTCATTGTATCCACTTCCATTAATTTGTGCTAAGCTAGGCTAGCTTGCAGACGGAAAGCTTTCTACTGAACTCACAAAGAGGACATTTGTATCTATCTTCTTGTCTGACTATGGATAAGATGGTAAGTGCATTTCACACAAAGTTGGCGTGTTCATTTACAGCACAGCTCTCAAACCACCATACCTGTAGTAATCTTCATCTGGTAAAAAGTACATGTTATTATGAACAGCAAACACAATAATGGATCAATAAAGGCTATAGATTTGTACAGATTTTGATTGCAGTTGCAGTGTAGATTTAAAGGTGCTATATATAACATACAGCCTCTAGATGTCGCACTAGAGCACCAGCATGTCATTCATCGAATTAGGTGCATTCCACATGAAAATGAAAGTTGGGAGGGGATACATGCACATAACAAGTACTTAACATTCATTTTGGACCCATACATTTTTTTTCATTCATTCATCAATAATTTCTTGGAGGGAAATCAATACTTTTTTGGAGGGAAGGCAATACTTTTATTCCACACCTTTCTAAAAAGCTATGTGGATATATTTATTTATGTATTTTTTTAATTATGATTACTCTACATAGCACCTTTAAATTGAAGGAATACAGTGCATGCAATACACCTAAGGGAAGAGGATAGTTCTAAAATAGTGCTTCTGTGTTCAAATAGTGGTTCTGTATGGATTTGACTTACCTGGGTAAACTGCTAGGATAAGAAACAACACTGAGACCACGCCCATGGTGGCGAGAGGGACACCAACTGCCAAACACACAGTTCCTAGGATTAATACAGGTCACAGTAAATGTATCACCTTTACATAGGCCTACAGCTTGTATTTCCCTGTAATATTTATATCCCTGAAACAACAGTGTTGGGAACGGTATGAGGAGCTAGCCAAGATGAGGAGCACATTCAGCCACAGACTCATACCCCCCCCCCCCCCCTTTCCTGCCAGTGGCCATCAGGCTCCACAATCATGGGCATGGACTGCAGCCAGTAGCTTGAGAACAAACGGATGCGGAACTCGAGAACTATTAGGAATGTCTGACCACTAAGTGTTTCTGACTCTTAACCACCAAAACCTGCACAGACTATAATGTATGACGTATAATGCCAATTAGGGTACAGATCCTTGTGTATACTGTTTATTGCCGTAAACAATTCCTTTCCTTTTCCTGATTCCACCTTTACAATTGCTCCCAGTCCCTTACTTAAAACACACCCTTGGACATGCCCAAGTAAAGTTTTGCCAGCCTGGTCCATAAATCAAACACACCCAGTCAGTTGTTGCTCCATGTAACTATATTACTGTACATTCCAGACTCAGATTGTGATAATTCTCCGCAATGCAGTTTGGATGTACATTAATTAAACCACTTTTTCAACCAGTTTTAGTTTGATAAACAAATTTTTTGAGAGTTAAGATTTAGTTGAATTACTTTTCATTGTGAAGTAGCTACAGTAGTAGTTGGGTAAACTACAGTTTTAGAGTAGTTTCACCAACACTGCTAATTATTTCCCTATTACACGCATCCGTATCTTGCATAGCAAATAATAAATGATGCTAGAAGCAATTGTGACACCTTTTAAATTACACATTTACCCTATGATCTTTTCGTTGTACTGTACTTGTGCTGTATAATGACAATACATTTGAATCTAATGATGCAATTGTCTCTTACACTCTTCTGTCAATTAGAGACAGAAGATTGTTTGTACTTTTCTATTTCCAGAAAACAAAACAAATCTCTCACCCTGTCAGCCTCGTCACCTTCACCTGCCAACTGTTTGCTGAAACTAGGTCCTGCTGCTCTTTGGGGCTTCCTTGGTAAACACATTATTTGACAGTCAAACTCTTGGCTATTTGGGAACTATTTACATAAGATGCACAGCCCTGGAATATCTGAATATGACAGGGTGGGGGTGGAGGATCCTGTATGACAGGGTGGGGTGGAGGGTCCTGTATGACAGGGTGTAGGATCCTGCATGACAGGGTGTAGGATCCTGCATGACAGGGTGGAGGGTCCTGCATGACAGGGTGGAGGGTCCTGTATGACAGGGTGGAGGGTCCTGTATGACAGGGTGGGGGTGTAGGATCCTGTATGACAGGGTGGGGGTGTAGGATTGTGTATGACAGGGTGGAGGGTCCTGTATGACAGGGTGGGGATGTAGGATCCTGTATGACAGGGTGGGGGTGTAGGATCCTGTATGACAGGGTGGAGGTGTAGGATCCTGTATGACAGGGTGGGGGTGTAGGATCCTGCATGACAGGGTGTAGGATCCTGTATGACAGGGTGGGGGTGTAGGATCCTGTATGACAGGGTGTAGGATTGTGCATGCGGTCAGTTGTACCTGATGTATGACTTTTAGGAAATTCACTCTGGCTGGGTTCTGAGCTAACCGGAAAACAAACGGTGTCACAAGACCAAAGAAGTTTAAAAGCGGCAAAAGATCTCGCCAAGCTGCAGCGGGTGATTCGCTCCGCGGAGAGGGTGATCGGCTGTCCCCTGCCCTCCCTCAGGTCCCTGCACGACTCCAGGGCACTGAAGAGGGCAAGAAAGATCATGGCCGACCCCTCCCACCCCGTACACAGCCTCTTCACCCTGCTCCCCTCTGGGAGAAGGCTGAGGATCCCAAAGGCTGTGAAAGCTCGTCACAGACTGAGTTTCTTCCCCTCAGCCGCCAGGCTGATCAATGCCTAAGGGGAACCCCCCCCCCCCCCCTCTCAATTCCCTCCCTCTCGCCGAGACAAGTCGCATTTTCTCTCCTCTCCCCTAGACCTTCAAGGTCGTTCCTATCGCCGGCCCTCACTGCCTCCCTGAAGCCGGTCTTGACGTGTGGACTACTCTACCTTCTTCAACAGATCTTCAACGGGTTAAACTCCCTACTCAAACCACAATATGGATCTAGTAAGCTGGTCATTTGCAGCGATTGATCGCATATTTTCTTCAAGGAAGCAGAACGCGGCTGATCCGCTATGTCCAGTGGAACATTCTAGTCAGGCTTCTCTATCGACAGCTGGGGTAAATGGAATTCAATCTGCCATTATTCTCTTGAGATTGAAGACGTAGAAGATTTGTATATCTTCACATTCATGCTGATCGGAATGGGAGCGGCCGATCGGCATCTGGATCTGAATTTGTATAAGAATCATTTGGAGAGACGTAAGCCGTCTGGTAGTGGCTGTAGCCAGACCTGAAGTCACCCACATGGAACTGCTAAAGAGACTCGCTGAGTATCATTCTGAGGAACAATCGAGATCACAGATCATGCTGGGGGTCGCGCAAGAAATTAAAAGCGTGACGAATCATGTTTAAATCAAATTGGGGCATTCTGGAAGCATTTCTCTGCTCCTGCTGCATTTTTACACAAATCTTTTAATAAAGGAATCTGAATCTGAATCTGACAATCGGACAAAGAGTGACAAGAGGAGCTAACATACTGTAGCGATCTAAAAAATTATCAGACAGGGTTGTAACCAGTGAGTGTGGCTTTCCAATGGTACCCCCGTGGGGATGAGCGAATCAGGGATCTAGATTAAAAGTCACAAACGAAAACAGGAGGAGAATTTTCCGCTGAATGCATTGAAGTCAATGAGGAAATGGTTTACTGCAGACCTTAGAGCACAAGTGTGGAGACACCCTCCAGCAGTAAAATGTTGCCCCAGACACTGTCCAGGACGTAGATTTGGTAAGTGGTTCTAACCGGCACAGCTGTTCCACATCACCCATAACGAGGTGTAGCTGCAAACCTGATATGAAAGGCACCTCATAATGGGTAGCAAGGGTTGGGTGTAGGGCTATACAACACATGTAATAATGGGTAGCAAGGGTTGGGTGTAGGGCTATACAACACATGTAATAATGGGTAGCAAGGGTTGGGTGTAGGGCTATACAACACATGTCATAATGGGTAGCAAGGGTTGGGTGTAGGGCTATACCAGTGGAGGCTGCTGACCAAATTTTTAGGTGAAGCACAAATTATTATATTATATTATATATTAAATTATATGTTTAAAACATCCCCCACTGTGTGTCAGTGGTCAGTGGACACAGATGAAAACATATTAACATTAGGTGACAGCGCACCTGACCAGATGAAATCATATTAGGCGACAGCGCACCTGACCAGATGAAATCATATTAGGTGACAGCCCACCTGACCAGATCAAAACATATTAAGTGACAGCGCACCTGATCAGATCAAAACATTTTAGGTGACAGCGCACCTGACCAGATCAAAACATATTAGGTGAAGGTGACAAGGAAGCCACAGACTCATACCCCCCCGACACTCAACTAACCGCCTCGGACAGTCCTTCATACCAGTGGCCATCAGGCTCCACAACAGTGGGCAGCAACTGCTGCCAGACATCGACCTGGGACTTATAGGAACCCAAGGAGGACAACTTACACTACCTTAGGCATACTGCACCTTATGTGGATACTGTGATACTGTGAATAATGAATAATGTATATTTCAGTTAGTTAGATAGTAAATTATAACACTACCTTATGCATACTGCACCTTATGTGACACTGTGAAAATATATTTCAGTTAGTTAGATAGTAAATTATATTGACCTATTTGTTTACACTGCTTGTGTTGTTTTCACTACCTGTACCCCCCCCCCCCTTCCCCCATGCTGCTATGATGCCTGAATTTCCCCAAGGGGATCAATAAAGGAATATCTTATCTTATCTTAAAAGGAAAGATGAAATTCCCTACCTGGGTTCCATCCTATAGAGGCAAATCATTCCTGTGACAAAATGGGATCCAATGTAATAAAACTAAGTCAACCAACAAACTAGATTCCTGTACCGGATCTCCTCTCTGGTAAACAAGAATACCTTGAAGACTCTAACAGGAGCACTCATTCAAGGGTACTACGACTATGCTTGCACCTCATGGTACCAAAGCACCTCAAAGGCACTAAAAACAAGATTACAAACATCACAAAACAAACTGGTCAGACTACTGCTTGACCTTACTCCTAAAACCCACCTCACCCCTGCCCACTTTGACAACCTAGGATGGCTTAGAGAGTAGACGACAGAGTACAGCAACTTGCAATGGGCCTGGTCTACAAGATACACTACACCACTAAGATACCCATGTGCATGTCGGAATACTTCCCAAAGGTCAGTGAATACCACGACCACAACACCAGTGGGAGTTCCACAAATCATGTTCAACCCAGATAAAATAATTTAAAAAGTAAAAAAAAAAAAAAAAAAAAAAAAAAAAAAAAATTAATAAAAAAAAATAGTCATAACTTAGAAATGAGATTGCATAGGTCTATGAATCGATATCGCGATTCTGTTTTGATTAATTGCCCAGCCCTACAGTGTGTACAGTAAGTTAGCTTGGTGATTATCATTGTGATGTAGGCTAAGATGGCTAGCTACTGTTAGCATACAAGCTTTTACAAACACTAGCCTACTTACTTTTTCATCCACAACGTTTTTTCTGATCCACTTCTTCATGTTGCTCAGTTGCTGGTTTATACTTCGGTCCTAATGTTGGCGCAAAGTTTAATTTAGCCTGACTTTACTTGTTATAGCTGTACAGCTTACTTCTACTAAACAACAACTAAACTACTTCCTTGCTCTTTCAAACAGTCAAAATGGGTCCATCTGCAGGGTCGGAGGTTAGGTTTAGCTCTGGCCAATCTCAAGTTTCTCAAGTTTCTTTATTAGTTGTCATACAGAAGTACAGAATACTTTTATACAAAATGCTTATTTCAGTTACATTTTGTATAAAAGTATTCTGTACTTCTGTATGACAACTAATAAAGAAACTTGAGAAACTTGAGATTGGCCAGAGCTAAACCTACCCTGCAGATGGACCCGTTTTGACTTTGCAATGCAGCAATCTCTGATTGGATTTGCAAGGCTGCCAATCATATTGAACCTCCATGTATTGGATGGCAAGGGCTGTCAATCATTCAATCCTCCATTCAATGGCGAGAGTTTAACTGCACAGACCGTGCTTAGACGAAGTTAATAGCCTATTTCGATTGGCTGTTATTTATTATTTATATAACATTGGGTCACACCTGTGAAGTTTTCTTCATGAATAATTACTGCAGTCATTACTGCAGTGCAGGCCTGCTCAGAGCTGTCAATTTTGGCCATTTTTTAAAAAGAAAAAATTCACTGACATTTTTTTTACAGAGGAAAACTTTTCTAATAAAAAAATATAATAATAATAATTAAAAAAATTTATTTTTTATATATATATAAATAAAATAAATGTATATATATATGTAAATTAATAATAATTATGAATTATGAGTGAATTTGTGTTTCACGTGTTGTCATAGAGAAACCTCCACTGGGCTATACATCTCCAATACATATGTTGATTACTCTACAGAACACCAGTCACCTCAAAAGATAATTTTGAAAGTAAAATAGGCCTCCATTCAAATCAGTATATACAAATTCACTTCCTAGCCATGGGCTTTGCCAATGCCACGATACTCCTCCTTTTAAAGATAGAATTGAATAGGTAGACCTCGGACTAAAATAAATAAATTAATAAAATAATATTCAGATCTATAGATTTAGCTGTGACCAACAGCTAGTAGTCTATACAGTATAGGTTAGTCTGTCAGTTGGTCCATCCAAGGTGTTGTTTGACATGACATGGTACACAATACACTCTGGTACCAGTTCATAATAACAAAGACATGCAGCACCATGATTACACAGTTGTCAAGTTGTTAGCTAAACATATAGATCTGTAAAATTAAGCTGCTAGCCAAACTTATAGATCTGTTATCTGCTAGCTAAACCAATATTATAGGATGTTAAAGTTTATTTATTCAATCAGTCTTTATTTAATCTCAAAAGATCATGAGAGCAGCATAATTTACAATGGTGTTAAGAAGAACAATATATAATACAAAAAGTAAATCAATTAAACAATTAAAATCAATCAAAACAGTTACAGACTGAGGTGAAATGGTTGGCCATTATAGATGTAAACTGACGAGTGGATATTCAAGTATTTAGTTTTAAGGTGCTTTGTGAAACATTCCATGTGTCAGGGGCACAGAAGCTAAAAGCAGATGTTCCTAATTCAGTGCAAACTCTGGGGACCTTAAAGCTTGAGATTCTCCCCTCTGTTGCAGAGTACCTTGATTTCCAACCTTTGTCAATCAGGTTGTACATGTTTTAATTGATTGTTATCCTTACTTGTCTAATTGTTATGATTGTATATGCTGTGTGATTTTATATGCCTTTTTTGGTTAAATCTGTGTGTTTTGCTTAAAACCTGTGGGCCCTCTTGGCATTTTGGGGTAGAACACATCCTAGCCTACTACAATAACCTAGGGGTCCGCAAAGACGATTTCAAACTAGAAATGGTAACAACAGCTGAGGTACACAAAAAACTGAGCGCCCTCCAACCTAACAAGGCCACTGGCCATGACAATATCCCCTCCAAATTCCTCAGAGACTCACCCCAGTTATCACACACATAATAAACCTCTCCATAAAACAGGGACACGTACCCAAATACTTCAAAATTGCGAGAGTAACCCCCCTGCACAAAAAGGGCAGCAAATTGGACCCAGGCAACTCCCGCCCTGTTTCTATTCTTACTTCCATCTTGAAAGTCATGGAAAAAATAGTATACGAACAGGTCGAAAAGTACCTTGCGGAAATAAATCTAATCTACGAATTCCAATCTGGCTTCAGAACATCCCACTCCACTGACACATGCCTTCTCTATTTGAACGACCACATCAAACAAGAGGTGGATGCGGGAAAATACTGCGGCATGGTCATGCTGGACCTACAAAAGGCCTTCGACACTGTCAATCACTCCATTCTGATTGACAAGCTAAATAAGCAATTGCAATAAACTTCCCAAAGGTCAGTGAATACCACGACCACAACACCAGAGGGAGCTCCACAAATCATGTTAAACCCAGATTCGGCTCAAACAAGGGACTAAACACATTCCGCAAATATGCCACATCAATGTGGAACGCCCTACCCACAGCTGTAAAGGAATGTGAATCACTACCCATCTTCAAAACCACTCTAAAAGAGCACCTACGGGAAACTGCAATTCGAAACTGGCCCCTTAATGTCCAAACCCAACCCCCTCCAATGTACAGTGTCCCCCCCCACCCCGCCTACCCAACCCCCCCACCCACCCAACCACCAACAATGTACAGTTCCCCCCCCCCCCCCACCCCACCTACCCAACCTCCTCCAATGTACAGCTTCTTCCCCCTCATATACGTTCTTTTTAGACTTTTTTTTGCACTCATAAACTGTACTGTATATTTGTAGATCTGGTATGTCATAAATGTCTAGATGTAACAGTACTGTCTATCTGTATGTCATGCATGTCATATTATGTTATGATGAATTGAAAATGGGGGACCCTGATGTAAACAAGACAAAAGTCTTTCTCTGGTCTGCATCCCCTTAACAATTGTGTGTATTGAGCTGTACTGTATTGTACCCATTCTGCAATCTGTTAATACAATTTCCAATCAATCAATCAATTGAGGACGATTTGCCCACCGGCACTTTGGCGACCTCTAGTGGCTTGGGTGTGCATATTTTTTTATACAATATATCGAATTAAAGCCCCATCTTGGGGCTCTAGTTCCGTCAATCATTTGGCGATCTCGAAAATTTTAACAGGGTTGTAGCCAATTAGTGTCGCTTTCCAATGATACTCCACCTGGGGATGTACGAATCAGGGATCTAGGTGAAAAGTCACAAGCGAAAACAGGAAGAGAAAAACCGCCGAATGAATTGAAGTCTATGAGAAAACTGAGCTTTTCTTGTGTACACAGTTTACCAAAATCTCTCCTAATCACTCATTTCTGAACGGATCTTTATGCAATTTGGACATTTACTACATAAGACTTCAGGCTATGGATCGGTCAGTATAAAAATCAACCTGCTAGCTAAACCTATAGTACAGGATGAAGTTTACGCATAGAATGTACTGTAAATATGAAATTAACAGGTTCTTTAGAACCCTGGGGGAGTTACCCGTTTTCTTCAATGAAGGCTTTTGATTTTATTTGCAATGGGCCTAGAGTGGACAAAACCTCAAGTCAAGTCAAGAGTTTTATTTGTAACGACATACAAGCATACAGTGAAATGCGGGTGGTCATGCCTGCAGCGATTGTGCAATAATACAAGTAATAAGAATAAGACATAACAGGTATAATGTACATAAAGTTTACAAAGAGCATGGTAAAAGGCATGCTAAGGTCCTGCGATAGTGCAATACAATGTTAGCTACGGATGAGGCACTGGGTCTTATGTACACTACTATACAATACTATACAATCTACAGTTATACTATATATCCTTATGCTATCTTGCTATATCCATCTATATGCTATACAAGAACCACTCTCGTTCTTTTTTTGTAAAGTGACCTTTTCATTGTGTAAAGTGACCGTTGAGTGTGAGCGTGTGCAGCATGTGTGTGTGTATGTGTGTGTGTGTGTGTGTTCGTGCTAAAGTGACTGTTAGTGTGTGAGCGTATACACTATACAGTATGTGTTGTGTGCAGTGTTAATTTTGTCAACTAAAATGATGACGAAAGATGTTCGTCAACGAAGGTTTTTTTCATGACGACAACGAGACGTGACGTCACGTTATTGAAGACCATGTGACGCTAACGAGACTAAATCGTTTATTAAATATCGTTGACCACAACTGAGGACACAAAAATGTAATTTACAAAAACCAGGACAAAATTTCTCTTCATGTATGTTGATATTGTTGACTAAAATAAGACGAGACAAAATAATTATAACTTTTCTTAATGCCATCGTCCCGACAGAGCAGTGTGACAGGGAGCTCTGTTATTAGCATTAGCTGAAGAGCTATTTGAAAAGCTAGTTTTAGCTTAACGTTACCTTGGCTAAAGTTGGGACTATTCATAATCCAGCTGCAGACCTGCAAGCAAAGTACAGCAAGTTGGCAAAGGAGTATTCCAAGGTAAAAAAGTACTAGCCTTGACCACGCCATCACGTAGTAAAACTTCCCTGCATGTGGTGTTGTGGCACTGCTCAGTTACTACAAAACTACAGAGCCAAGCATTTCACTGTAATGTACTTTATGTGACGAATAAAAACAAAACTTGAAACTTGAAAACTTGCTCTGGTGTACATTTCAAGATACCAGTAGGTCTAGTATGTCCACTAGAGGGCAGCAAAGGCAAATACTGTGGCAGAACCACTATCTCATCCTCAGCTACAGTACAGTCAGATTCAGATTCAGATTCCTTTATTGTCACTTATTTCAGTTCTTTAGTTTACAGCAAGAAGAGTGAATCTATTTATTGTGGTCCCTCGACTATAGCAGCTTCCAATAATAAAATTACAATAATTTTAGCATAGAGGGCGGCTACGTGGCGTAGTGGGCAAGGCGCTCGCCACGAATGCGGAGACGCTGGGCTCGCCTGTTCGAGCCCAGCGCTCCACATTGCTTTCAGTTTAGCTGGTCGTTCATACTAATACACATTGGCCGTATTAGGGGGTGGGAAACTGATGGGTGGGGATCGGGCGTTGTGGACAGCGACTCCTACAGGTGCGCCTGCGCAGTAGAATCAGGAAGTGTCGGGGGCAGCGTGAGCCTCCCACGCGTTACTCCTCGCCACTGAGAGATCGAGCTGCGCAGGTGAAAAGATGCGACTGCTGTTACCTCAAGTACCGGAGGGGACTTGTGCTATGTATGACTTAGTCCACATTGCAGCCGGCTTGTGGGAGGCAAGTTTCTCAAGTTTCAAGTTTCTTTAATAGTTGTCATACAAGGCGGTTAGGTGGCCGAGCGGAGATTGCGTTCGTCACCAGCCCCGGAGCTGTGAGCTGGATTCGCCTGTTCGAATCCAGCTCACAGCTCCGGGGTTGTCACCAGCTTGGCTGGCCGTCTGCACTAATACAATTGGCTGTATTAGAGGGTGGGAGAAGCTGGCGGGGTGGGTCCGGGTCGTTGTAAACAGCGACTCCTACAGTTCGGTCAGGGCGCCTGCTAAGCGCGGATAGGACTCGAGGGGGATAGTGTGGTCCTCCCACACGCTACGCCCTCTCGATGAGAATCCGCGCTGCCAGGTGAAAAGAAGCGGTGATTGGCTGGACGTGTGTCGGAGGAAGCACGTGGTAGCCTCCACTCTCCCAGATGATCTGACTGTGGGGGGTAAGTGCGCAGCGACCAGGAAGGGACTGGGAATTGGCATACGACTAACATTGGGATGGGAGAAAATCGGAGGAAAATGGAGGGGGAAAAAGACCAAAAAATAAATAAAAATAGTTGTCATACAGAAGTACAGAATACTTTCATACAAAATGCTTCTTACTGTTACGCTCCAGAGACTGTGCTAGACAAGATAGTATCAAATAACATAGTATAGCATGTAATTTTAGAAGAAGAAAATGAGGTCACAGTGTTCGGTATAGACATATGTACAATGTTCTGAGTTACCATATAATATACAATACTATGCAGTGTACTAATGTACAGTACTATATAGTGCAAAGCAGAAATGGGATGAGGTACAATTTAGGTACAATTTACAGTAAGGTGTACGAGTTGTAGTGCAATCCTTCATCAATAAATATAAAGTGTGGGGAGTGGGTGCTACAGTGTGTTTGTTTAAAGTGGGTGTGTGCTATAAAGTGTGTGGAGTGGGTGCTACAGTGTGTTTGTTTAAAGTGAGTGTGTGCGTGTGGATGTGTGTGCTATGTGCGTTTGGTGGTTGTTGTTGTGTAGTGTTCATTCATTGTTCGTTTAGCAGCCTGATGGCCTGGGGATAGAAGCTTCTTCTGAGTCTTTCTGTGCTCGCCTTGAGACTCCGGTATCGCTTGCCTGACCGCAGCAGTTCAAAGAGGCAGTTGTTCGGGTGACTGGAGTCTTTAATGATTCTCTTCGCCTTGCCCTTGCAACGCTTGTTGTAAATGTTCTGGAGGGTGGGGAGCCCCCCTCCAATTGTGCGTTCGGCTGAACGTGTCACTCTTTGTAGTCTGCTTCGGTCTTGTGCAGTGCTATTCCCAAACCAGGAGGTGATGTTGCCGGTCAAGATGCTCTCTATTGTACATGAGTAGAAGTTCTTAAGGATCTTCTGACTGACTTGGAACTTCCTTAGGCGCCTGAGGAAGTAGAGGCGTTGTCGTGCCTTCTTCACAACACTGTCAATGTGTGTGGTCCATGTCAAATCCTCGGATATGTAGGCTCCGAGGTACTTAAAGCTGTTGACTCTCTCAACCGGTGCCCCGTTGCTGAGGGGGCTGTAGTCCTTGACCCCCGACCTCCTGAAGTCCACAATCATCTCCTTTGTTTTGCTGACGTTCAGGGAGAGGCTGTTTTCCTGGCACCATCCCGCCAGGACCTTGACCTCTTCCAGGTAGGCCCTCTCGTCGTTGGCAGAGATCAGGCCCACCACCACTGTGTCGTCAGCAAATTTGATGATTGTATTGCTACTCCGCTGAGCCACACAGTCGTGTGTGTACAGGGAGTAGAGGAGGGGACTCAGAACACAGCCCTGGGGGGCCCCTATGTTGAGGGTGATGGATGAGGAGGTGCAGTTGCCTGCTCTCACCACCTGGGGTCTGCCAGTCAGGAAGTCCAAGACCCACTGGCAGAGGTCATAGTTCAAGCCCAGGTCCCTGAGCTTGGCTATGAGTATGGAGGGGACTATGGTATTGAATGCCGAGCTGTAGTCGATGAATAGCATTCTCACATAGTTCCCCTGCCTCTTGTCCAGGTGTGATGCTGCTGTGTGCAAGAAACAGCGTTCGTGACAGGGGAGGGTTGAATTGGATGATACGAAATTGGGATGGGAGAAAATATAGAAAATGGGAGAAAAAGTGGATACAAAAAATAAAAAATTAGCATAGAATAAAATAAGATGACTAAAATAAAGATTACCATATACAGTTCTAAAAAGTGTACAGTGCAATACAATACATTTAGCATAGAATAAAATAAGATGACTAAAATAAAGATTACTATATACAGTTCTAAAAAGTGTTCATTACAGATCAGGGTGTAGATTATACTATATGAAATTGAAAAAAAGAAAAAAAAGTCATGAGTATATTATGGTACTGTATGACCAAGCCTTTGCAGTCAGTGCCCCTATACTAGGCTTTGGAATGCCCTGTATTTACCTATGGGAGCTGCCAGATCACACAAGGTCATCAGCATTTTATTGGGGGTCGTCAGTTTTCAGAATACAGATAAAAGGGATAAAAACATTGGCATAAATAGGACAAAAACATAAGGAAGAAAGATCAAATTAAAAACAGTTACAGTAAATGTCTTGTAATTTCACACTTGTGCCAGCAGTGGTGGCAGCTTTCTAACTGTGATAGACAACCACCAATGAATTATTATAATGGAATTATATTCATCATATCAGAGATTTGATTTGTCATGAAAAAAAAATTATATATACAGTATATATATATAAAACAGGTCATACACTGCAACAAATACTTATTGATTGAAAATGCTGAGGATAACACAATAAAGTTAAAGGACTTATTTCCACTCTAGTCCTCTTTTAGACAGTTATTTGGATTATGCAGAGGATGATGCAGTTTTTTTTCTGTATGAGAGAACATTCCTGATTGTTTCTGTGTGAAGCGCGTGCTTATCACTACTTAATTAAAAAGTAGGTCTGTGACAAGCAATGGCGGTGGTGGTGGTGACCCCCATAGGGAGCTGTCCTAGACACACAGGACTGCAGCTAGTGTGTGTGTGTGTGTGTGTGTGTGTGTGTGTGTGTGTGTGTGTGTGTGTGTGTGTGTGTGTGTGTGTGTGTGTGTGTGTGTGTGTGTGCGTGCGTGTACGCCTGCCTGCCTATCATCCCTAATCCATCTGCACATCTGTGTGTGTTCATCCCCTAATCCATAATCTGGGTATAGGCTACAGATTGCCATTACATCATCGCGAAGCAGAGTTTAGCTCCGCCCCTCCCCTGTGATTCTGACAGTCTTTTATATGTGTGTGATTTGGAGCCAAGGTTGCCAGATATACCTTCTCTTCAGTACAGCTATACAAGACCAGCTGACGCCGCAGGATGGCAGCTTTCGTTTCGGTGAGTTCACACCAGTTTCTTGCAAAAAGAAAGCTATATGTTTTTACATTCATTTTGGGTAATAATAATAATAATAATAATAATAATAATAATAATAATAATAATAATAATAATAATAATAATAATAATAATAATAATAATAATAAAAGATTACAGCCTCTAAAATTGTACTATTTTGTAGGTTGTCTTGATATAGCTATATACTGCATTCATAATATTGCCAGTAATCATTTTGTAATATGTCAAATATTTCCAATGGTAGGAATAACATTTTGGAATGAAACTCTTCAATTGGAGTAATGTAATAAGTAACTTGACATGGAATTGATGCATTTATTGTAGTATTGTAGCCTAATTGTAGTAATTATGTTATATTGAGATAAAGCATTCAAAATGAGAACATCGGTCTCCCTCATCTTTTGCAGTAGTGAGGTGGTCGCTGGTCATTTTGGTTTGTGTTACAGTTTGTGCCTGATTTCTTTGCCACTTCTGGCTCTAGTGAAGCTTATATAACAATATAATAATTAATAATACATGCACTTTCTAATAAAAGAGGAAATCCCTCTTATTGAAAAGGACATTGAGGTTTTGCCCTAATTTGCAATGTCGTCGAGATTACAAATTCAAACAGTTCAGAATACAGATCAAAGGGATACAAATATTTGCATAAATAGGACAAAAACTTAAGGAAGAAAGATCAAATTAAAAACAGTTACAGTAAATGTCTTGTAATTGCATACTTGTGCCAGCAGTGGTGGCAGCTTACTAACTGACAACCACCAATGAATTATTATAACGGAATTATATTCATCATATCAGAGATTTGATTTGTTTTGATGTATTTGACATGAAAAAAAAAATATATATATATATAACAGGTCATACACTGCAACAAATACTTATTGATTGAAAATGCTAAGGATAACACAATAAAGTTAAAGGATAACTTATTTCCACTCTAGTCCTCTTTTAGACAGTTATTTGTATTATGCAGAGGATGATGCCGTTTTTTTTCTGTATGAGAGAACATTCCTGATTGTTTCTGTGTGAAGCGCGTGCTTATCACTATACTTAATTAAAAAGTAGGTCTGTGACAAGCAATGGTGGTGGTGGTGACCCCCATAGGGAGCTGTCCTAGACACACACTGCAGCTATTGTGTGTGTATGTGTGTGTCTGTGTGTGTGTGCGTGCGTGCGTGTGCATGCGTATGTGTGCGCGTGATCAAATCATGTCTGAATGTAGAGCAGCGCTCCATTAAAAAGAGTGGCTCTTGGGCCTTGTGTTATATATTCAGATCATGACAGGATTGTTTTTAAAGGGGAATGTTAGACCACTCCATTTATTTATATAATTTAGATATATTTTAGTGCAGTCTAGTAAAAAACCACAGATAAGTAAGACTAGATGACGTTGAAATGTATAGCCTAATCTGGAGCATCTGAAGAGTTAATTAGTGAGGATGGGGACTGTGAGAGCACCCAGGGGAGTTTCTGTGAGGAACAAATTTGAATAAAAGCGCTATATAAATGCAGTCCATTTACCATTCTGAAAACACTATCATATAATAACCAATATTTCTGACATATTTAACATTTTCACTCAACTCAGTCACTAACCCCAGTGTTACGACCCCTGTGGTTCTAAGGGTAAAGGGCTGTAACATAAATGTTGGTTGATGGAAATGATGGACCAAATTTGTAAACACAATGATATTTATTGGTAAATGCAAAGGAAGCACATGTAGCTCAAGGTGGGTGAGCCAAGGCCAAAACAACAAACAAACACCACTATTCTCCAAATAAACCAACCTAATCTATGGTAAAATAAATGACATTACATAAACTACCCTTACCTAACCAAAACAGGAGAAAACAATATCCAAATGAAATGGCAGCTCACCCCATCCGTGCTTCTTGGAAAAGAGGAAAATAACACACATTAGTAATATATACAAGAATGGAAAACATATAACAAAACAATCTAAAGCTATCAATGCTGTCTCTGTGGCCATACACACACAAAGGCAATTTCCAAAACACAAAGGCCAATAAACAAATGCAATATTATCAAAGTCCAGGTTACAAAATATCACCAGGCCTAGCCTCATGCCAGAGAGAGGAATGACTGCTCTGAGCAGCCATGTTTTAACAGGGTGTGGTGATCCAGGATTGGGTGGTGGGTGATGGTTATTGATTGGGTGTTGGAGTCTTGAAACCCATCCACCAATCAGTGCTGTGCTGCTATGTAGTCCACCAATGGAGGGGCAGGCATAGCAGGGACCAATGGCAAAATCTACGCCCGCTTGCCTCAACGACTACCGCCCTGTAGCCCTCACCTCCATAGCCATGAAGTGCTTTGAGAAGCTAGTGAAGGGCTACATCTGTTCCTCCCTCCCCATCAACCTGGACCCCCTGCAATTTGCATACCGCCCTAACAGATCCACGGAGGATGCCATAGCCCATGTGCTGCACACAGCAGCATCACACCTGGACAAGAGGCAGGGGAACTATGTGAGAATGCTGTTCATTGACTACAGCTCAGCATTCAATACCATAGTCCCCTCCAAACTCATAGCCAAGCTCAGGGACCTGGGCTTGAACTATGACCTCTGCCAGTGGGTCTTGGACTTCCTGACGGGCAGACCCCAGGTGGTAAGAGCAGGCAACTGCACCTCCTCATCCATCACGCTCAACATAGGGGCCCCCCAGGGCTGTGTTCTGAACCCCCTCCTCTACTCCCTGTACACACATGACTGCGTGGCACAGCGGAACAACAACACAATCATCAAATTTGCTGATGACACAGTAGTGGTGGGCCTGATCTCTGCCAACGACGAGAGGGCCTACCTGGAAGAGGTAGAGAATCTGTCACAGTGGTGTCAGGAGAACTGCCTCTCCCTGAACGTCAGCAAAACAAAAGAGATGATTGTGGACTTCAGGAGGTCGGGGGTCAAGGACTACAGCCCCCTCAGCATCGACGGGGCACCGGTTGAGAGAGTGAACAGTTTCAAGTACCTCGGAGCCCACATATCCGAGGACTTGACATGGACCACACACATTGACAGTGTTGTGAAGAAGGCACGACAACGCCTCTACTTCCTCAGGCGCCTAAGGAAGTTCCAAGTCAGTCAGAAGATCCTTAGGAACTTCTACTCATGTACAATAGAGAGCATCCTGACTGGCAACATCACCTCCTGGTTTGGGAATAGCACTGCACAAGACCGTAGCAGACTACAAAGAGTGACACGTTCAGCCGAACGCACAATTGGAGGGGGGCTTCCCACCCTCCAGAACATTTACAACAAGCGGTGCAGGGGGAAGGCTAAGAGAATCATCAAGGACTCCAGCCACCCGAACAACTGCCTCTTTGAACTGCTGCGGTCAGGCAAGCGATACCGGAGTCTTAAGGCGAGCACAGAAAGACTCAGAAGAAGCTTCTATCCCCAGGCCATCAGGCTGCTCAACGAACAATAAACACTATGCAACAACCATCAAATGCACACAGCACACACATCCACACGCACACACTCACTTTAAACTCGTACACCTTACTGTAAATTGTACCTAAATTGTACCTCATCCCATTTCTGCTCTGCACTATATAGTATTGTATATTAGTACATTGCATAGTATATTGTATACTGTATGGTAACTCAGTTACTTCTATTCTGCATCGAACATTGTACATATGTCTATACTGAACACTGTGACCTCTATTTTTACTTCTATTTTACATGCTATACTATTTTATTTCATACTATCTTGTCTAGCACAGTCTCTGGAGCGTAACAGTAAGAAGCATTTTGTATAAAAGTATTCTGTACTTCTGTATGACAACTATTAAAGAAACTTGAAAACTTGAAACTTGGTGGAGGACGGGTTCTGGCTGGAGGGAGGAAAACAAAATGGAGATAAGACACACACTGGGGAAGCACATACACCAATGCTCCCAAGTAAAAAATGTGTGCTGTATACAGTATTTGTCATTGCTAAAAGTATATATTTAGATTTTCGGTACTTCCTGTGTGCTTTCATGTAGTAATTCAAAGCACACGTTTATTATAATAGTAATTATTATGTTGGGTGCGGCCGGGTAGCGCAGCGGACTAAGCGTCTGTCTACCACCGCAGAGACACTGGTATCGAATCCGGCTGTCAGCGGTACCTCCGGCTTGGTCGGTCGTCATACTGACACAATTGGCAGTGTTAGAGGGTGGGAATCCGGTGGGTGGTATCCTGGTCATTGTAAACAGCGACTCCTACAGGTCGGTCAGGGCGCCTGCACAGCAAGGGAAGGAACTGGTGAAGGTAGTGTGATCCTCCCACGCGTTACACTTCACCAATGAGAGTCCGTGCTGTCAGGTGAAAAGAGGCTGCTGGCTGTCTCCTATGTATCGGAGGAAGCATCTGATAGACTTCAGGGCTCCCTAGACCGGCAAGTAGGGGGCAAATGCGTGCAACGACCAGGAAGGGGAGGGGGGAATTGGCATAATGACTAAATTGGGATGGGAGAAAAATACAGAAAAATAGGAGAAAAGGTAGATACAAAAAATATTGTAATTATTATGTAAGTGTAATCATAGTACACTTAAAAATAATTTGATGTTTACCAAACCTAAAGTTTACTTCAGTAAAACTGTACTATTTTGGTAAACAGAAGTAACCCAAAAAATACATCAAATCTATCTAGGTCATCCTCAGACAGGCCCTCCATCGGTGCTTCCAGTGATCCCGATCCTCCATGCATCCGGCTAGCTCGCTGGTACTTCCTGCTCCCGCATCTCTCCTGAGTACATCCACGTATGTTAGTGTGGGACGTCCTTGTGATCGATGCCCGTGTGTTGGCTCCCGCAGCACAAGTTTGCTGGCTGGCAGCTCTTGGTGTCTCTGGCAGTGACCTGCCAGCCTCATTCTCCTGACTGTCACTTTCTCGCTCACCCTTAGCAAGTTTGCGTTGGCGACAAGCTCATCCCTGTTGATGTTAAGCACTACACTACACATATCATTTAAATATATTTAAGTACATCCTAAGTACAACTTTTAACACAGAGTACAACTTAAGTGGTTTCAACTTTAGTATATTTTCTGAATATATAAAATGTATTTTCTTAAGAACACAAAGTTTATTTAAGTATCCTATTTTTTCTGGGCTTGGCTGCACTATGACGGTTCTAGCAGAAATGCTAGAAATATTGAAGAGGCGATAGAATGTTGCTGTATATTTCAGTTTTACAGTGATGTTTACAGCCAATAAAAGCCTAAACAAACACTATCATGTGGCGTGTCTGTTTGTCTTCCAGCTGGCCACGTGTCACCACTGCAGCCTGTCCTACCGTCATGGCCTGGTGTACAGAGACTCCCTCTCAGCTCTGTCCAGAAACTTCATGGCTCCCGGGGCCTGCTGTAGACACGCGGTGCCACTGGCCGCCCGGCGCCGCTCCCTCCAGGCCAAACAGCGCTCCAAACTCCCAAGGTAACAAGACCACAAACACAGTGCAGGGTGTGGAAGGAACCCTGCTAGCCTTTGTCAACGTCTCTTTTAAAAAGGGGAACTCTATTGAAATTCAGTAGTGGTGGAAGAAGTACACTGTTCCCTTACTAGTAAGGGTCCCTTAGGGAACAGTGTACTTCTTCCACCTAAAGGTGTGTGTGTGTGTGTGTGTGTGTGTGTGTGTGTGTGTGTGTGTGTGTGTGTGTGTGTGTGTGTGTGTGTGTGTGTGTGTGTGTGTGTGTGTGTGTGTGTGTGTGTGTGTGTGTGTGTGTGTGTGTGTATGGGGGGGGGGGGGGGGGGCGTGAACGCGATATCTGCCATTGCGAGACGAGGCGAGCAGGCTATAGTAAACTCTGAAGTGTTTGACTTTTTGACTCCTCCCCTGGCTGTAATCGGCTACTCTCGCTTGTTTTCGAGGTGAGCCGAAAGTCATCTCAAACAAGCCTATTGATGAATCCCACACTTTGCTTAGAAATTATCGTACGCACGGTTTACGCATATATCTGTGCGTACGCAGCATTGATAAATGCGGGCCCAGGAGTGGTAGGGTGCAGGCCTCTTATCCTGGCTCCTTGATAGGGTGATAGCTTGCAGGTGTGTAGGCCGGCCCAGGTAAGCAGACTGATGGTGAGGCGGGAACAGGGAGAGACCCATAGGCTGTGGAGACCTGCTGACAGACAGGGGAGAGAAAGGCCCTGGCTGGACACTCTGATTATGTCCTCTTGAAGTTGGCAGGCTTCAAAGCTGAAAGTACATAAATGTTTGCCTTTTTTTTCAAGTAACAAGTGCAACAATAAAGGAACAGTGATTTCTTTAATGATTTCATCACCTCAAAAGCCCTGTTTAAAATATATAATCTGCTTAGAAAACGAAAATGTATTTTTTTTTTTCCACGTGGTAAATACACAGGTCACAACATGTTTACAGGAAAGTTTTGGAGTTGTATTTGGGGTATATTTCGTGGCTCTTGGGAACTAGGCTACACTGGCACACCTACGCTAAACTATAGGCTAACAGTGCGGCTGTTCCCTAAACTCCATGGAGTTAGACAAGCAGATACATACCCTTTTCTTCTCTGTGCCTATACCCACCTGTAGAGGTATTTTGAGGCTATTAAAGGAACATGGAAACTAGCTTATTTGCCATCTACTCAAAAGTTGGTGTGTTCCTTTAAAGCCTCAAAATACCTCGATTATTTAGCAAAAATCCTACATTACTGACGCTTTCTATTCTGCTGAATGAAAAAGATCTTGGCATACTTGGATCTGCCTGCCTCACCATATTGGCAAGCTGTGTGATCTCCGTGAATACTCTGGTGTCAGAGGGTTCACCTTTTAGGGATTTAGATGTCAAAGTAATCCAAATGTAAGGGATTAGATTACATAACTGCATTCGACTAATCTAATCTAGCATTATGTCACTTGTCTCTTGAAGCGGGTAATCCGCCATCTGCCATACATCATTCCCCATTGATTTCCACTATTGCTACAGACTGACATTTATCTGTGAAATACTATTTGATTATTTATTCTGTGCAATATCCCATTCTCTAACTCATTACTCAGTATTATTACTCGATGTCAAACGATCCTTGTGAATCTGTGCTAGTATATTTTGTTGAAAGTGCTAAGGCAATGTGTGTAATACAATGACAATAAAGAAATTCTAATTCTAGATGCTAACAATTTCTAATAAGTGGACTACAGATGTTATTTAATCTCTCCTTACTTAGTTACCGATGGGGAGAAATCTTTAACATCGTTTGCGTTTCTCCTGTTTCTCTCTTCCTCACCAGAGAGGAGTCTATCGCTCTGTCTCCCTCTCAGCCTGCAGGCGTGAAGCACTTCGTGTTCTCCAGCCTGCGGAAGCTGCTCATGCTGACTCCCGGCCAGAGGCGCAAAGAACGAAGCCATAAGCTTCTCATTTGAAGTCACACAGCGCCTCATAATATTGTAGCCTACCATGGTGATCATTTCGTGCCGCACCACCAACCGACTGATGGGTTTGATCCACACGAGGGCGCTCTCCAGTGGTTTCCGTTCAACAGGATGAGGAGTGCCGTTGACGCCTCAGCTGTGAGGGAAGCGAGTCGTGACCTGCTCTGTTCGGAGTCCATCACGCGCTACCGGGAGGGAGAGGATGGATGTGTTTCTGAGTTGAAGGTCACGGGTCACTGGGTTGAGAAAGTGTTGGCGGAGTTGGCCGGTGGGCGAGACTTTTAACTCTTGCTTTGTCTGGGACATGTTGCCTTGTCGACAAAGGAGCATTTTGTGGAGCTGTGTGGCTCAATTCACTGCTTTGACAGAGATCATAGGTCACCGCACAAAGCTATCTGACGCTGGCAAGTGAATGAGATAGATATCATTTTATAGAGATTTTGTCTTAGTAATATAGAAATGTGGTCGTCGTTGGGTTTAGCTCTCAACTTTTCAATTTAATGGCATCGATTAGAAACAGAATTCCTGCATACTCAGTAAGTATTTGAAATAGCTTTTTATTAGGGTGTAAAGTGAAGATGTACTTCATACAGGCTTAATGTTACTGGCTTTGGTGCAGGTGAGAAATAGTTATATAACGTTAGTGGGAAATGTTCAAATCAATTAAATTAATGTAAATGTTAGAAGAGTAAGTCATTTAAAAAGATATGTTTAAAATAAGTTTAAATACATTTTCTTGTGTATAATATAAGAGAAAAAAGATGTTGCTATTTAAGAATGCTTCTGATTTAGATTTAGAATTTCTGAATTGTAATTGTAATTGTGCTGAAAAATAAAGCATGTATTAGCCTATCACGTCTACCACATTTTATAATAATAATAATAATAATAATAATAATAATAATAATAATAATAATAATAATAATAATAATAATAATAATAATAATAATAATAATAATGCAAAAATAATTATTTATTTACTATGTCCTTTGCCTTGTATCTTACTATTCTATTCTAACACTGTTGCTGTTGTTGTTATTATGGACGCCTGAAGCTCCCTACGGGGAGAAATAATGGCATCAATCAAACTGCTGTAAATAGCAGGACACACAACTGCTGTGAACGAGGTAACTTGGCACGCGGATGAGAGGGCACTTCAACATTTCCAAAACAGTTCCTCTCTTGCACACTTCTTATTATGCCATTGGTTAAGCTACCGCATGCCAGTGGTGCCACACGTGCCTGAGGTGAGTGACCCCTGCAATAGAAGCTCTGTATCACAAAACCACATCTCATTAATATGGCTTTTATCAACACATTTGAGGTTTATCAGAATGAGATCGTTTGAAAAGTATCACAGCCATCTATGTACACCAACTCTCATGAAAGCAAAACCAAATGGCAGTTAATTTAACCCTGATGTGTTTGGGTCTGTGGGATCTGTTTTCATTGTTTACTAAAAGAAAAATCATACACATTTATATTACACACAGGGTATGTATTCCTCTGGACCCAAAAGTGTGGAAATTGTAGGTGAAAACATGTAAATATGGTAGAAATTATTTATTTATTTAATTTTCAAGATAAACATGATTTATTTATTCCATTAATTTATTCCAATTTGTACAGACTTTTATTGATAAATGTGATCTAGCAGAGGTATAAATGCCAAATATGAACCATCCAAAAAATCCCATTAATGTTGTGGGTCCAACATGAAAGAAACACCACACAAGGGTTAATAATAACACGACAGGTCACGACAGCTCAGGAGGTAGAGCGGTCGTCTGGTAATCAGAAGGTTCCCGGTTCGATTCCCGCTCCTCCCGGCAGAGTGTCAAAGTGTCCTTGAGCAATACACTTGACCCCGCCCTAACTGCTCCCGATGAGCAGGTTGGCACCTTGCATGGTTGACTCCGCCGTCGGTGTGTGTGAGGCATAAATTGTAAAGCGATTTGGATAATCATTCAATCATTCAATCAGTCAATTAATTAATAAGGAATCCAAATCTGCCCAATACAAAAAAATTTGACCACCCTATGGTCAAAACGATGGGAACGATAGACGGAGAGATAGTAGAATATATGGAAAATATTACATAACCAGGGTCAAAAGATATTAACTTTGATTCAAGCGAGTTTGCCAAGGGCACATGTTGAATCCTGTAAAGTGAATAAAGACCACCTACAGCAGTAGGGCCGCTGACTGAGCTATTCTAATGTTCTCTGATGCTACAATGTCACTTCCAGTAACCAAGAGAATACATTACCTGGAGTAAAACACACAAGGGATTATGGAGTTGATGGCAGTGGAGGTGTCCCGCTGCAGGTTGATCATCACACAACTACACAAATCTCTCTCTCTCTCTCTCTCTCTCTCTCTCTCTCTCTCTCTCTCTCTCTCTCTCTCTCTCTCTCTCTCT